>NC_140497.1:34993280-35415780 GCF_964271855.1 Acomys minous | reverse complement strand
GCTTCTGATACCTACATCTCTGGCACACACCTGCCAGTCACTAACACAGAGTTGGCAATCCTTTCAGACGCAGGATTAGCAGGATCTCAGCTAACCGTGGCAGAATCAGGAGACAACTTAACTTTAGACCCTCTCTGGTCTACCAACTTGTCCCACGTGGGTCATTCTAGCTAGGCAGGCCAGGGTGAATGGACAAGGCTACTCCCAGCTGAAGGTGACTGGCTAGGGTACCTAGTCCAACCCATTTACAACCCACAGCACACAGGTTGTGTGTCCATCGCAGAGGCCTGTAGACATTCTCATGACTACTGATCCTGCCATAGGCCGAGTGACTACAGGGGCACTTCCCTTCCAGGACAGCAAGCCGGGAGCTTCTTCCTCCAGCTCCAAAGCATCTACCATACTCCAAACCACAAGCCCATTTATAATTCCAGCTTGCACGGCTCTTTGTTCTAGTGTCTGCCGACACATCGATCCAAGACCTGTCTATTGGATCTTCTCTCCTTGTTCTCAGAAAGGGTGAACATATGTGTGGGTTACAATTAAGAAAACGGTCAAGCAAGAGACAAATGCTACCCACAGGGCCTGAGCCTCAGAGCTGCCCAGGTCCCCGACTGACTGCTTAGACTGTGAACACAGTGGCCCTATTCACCAAAGAAGACTCCGAAACACGAGTAGGTGCTGTTAAAGAGGCTCGGAAAGAAAATTTACTTGCTGAGTCAGGCTCCCTCCAAATTAACTTCAAGTGACTTTTCCCCATTCCTGGCACAGGATTTCTGCCTGAAGCGGGTCCTCAGAACCGAACAGTCTAACCAAACTCCCAGAAGCCTTAGGAAAAGGCATGCGGTCCTATCCATCAAAAAATGGGCTGGAGCAAGCACGACAAGGGCTAGACCCGCCATGGTTTGTAGACCACAAGGGTTCCATTTGGATGAATCTTCTGGGGGTGGGGGTGGGGGGCTGATGTTATTGTAATCAAAAGCTTTCACCATATGTAAAGGTTTTACCCACTCTTTCACCACTCCCTCCTTCAGGGAGTGGGTTTCTAGCAGACCAATGCTGTATACAGTAAGAACTCCTCTCTCTCTCTCTCTCTGTCTCTGTCTCTCTCTCTCTCCCTCCCTCCCTCCCTCCCTCCCTCCCTCCCCCCTCCCTCCCTCCCTCCCTCCCTCCCTCCCTCCCTCCCTCCCTCCCTCTCTCTCTCTCTCTCTCTCTCTCTCTCTCTCTCTCTCTCTCTCTCTCGTCGCCACAGAGGCCAAGAGAAACATGCTTTGTGAAAAGTGGCACTTCAGTGTGGAGAGGTCGTTGACGGAAGCTTAAATAATGATGTGCCAGGAGACGTTATTTCTTGTAAACACTTACAACACTTTTCCCCCCTTCGAGGCGTGTGTTGGCTAGAGCTCTTTAGGGCTTCTGATGCCCCACACTTCACCTACCCAGTGTGCTTTCAGCAGATTCGTCAGGGCTCATTACAAACACTGTGGTTTTTATGGAAAGACGCTCGCAGGTGTCTTTGGAACGTAACCGGCAGAAGTTAGAGAAAAGTTCCTGCAGATAAGAAGCTGCGTGTTGGCTGCGTTTGTGAGACCTCTTCTCTCTCAGATGTGTGGGAAGCAGAGAGAACATGCTTCAGCCCTAGAAACGCCTCAAGCCCCCTTCTCTTTAATCATTGTATACCGACTCCTGAGCCAGGCAGCAAACCGCTCCTCAAAGGCAGTCTTCAAACTCAACTCTTGCCCTTCACAAAGTTGAATGCTTAAATGCTTGGATGGGAAAAGGCGAGGCAGACTCACGGCACTCTCCTTCCTTGGGTTTTCAAAGTCTTCTACCAGTCACGGTAGTGAGAATTTTGTTTTTTTGCTTTTTTTGTTTGTTTGTTTGTTTTAAACATAAAAGCATTTTGGGAATGTGCTTTTGTTTTAATCCCAGGTGTGGGATACGGGGCTGTTTCAGATCGTCCACAGCGGCTGACTGTGATTTGCCTTGTGCTCTAACAGGGATGTGGTTCTGCCAGGTGAGGATAGTTTACATTTGGGATTCTGGGGAAGTCTTCAGAGTGTATGTCAATGCTAGAGCCCCAGGAGAGGGGAGAAGCTGCTGCTGCCCCTGCTGCTGTCCCTGCTGCTGCCCCTGATGTTGCTGTGGCTGATTGCTGTTTGCTCCTGTTGCTGTTGGCTAGATTGCTGGCTGCTGGTTGGAGAGTCCTGATGATGAAGATCAAATTTGCCCCATAGAACTCGATGCCCCTAACCAGCAGGAAGTAGGCTAACGCTACTGATGCCACTTTCCCCTGCAATCTTCTTTCTCTCCTACCTAGTATTGGGGTGGGGTGGGGGTTGGAAGTGATAGGGATCATGTAAGGAGGTAGATTAAAAAAATAAAAAAGTAGCCAAAAGTCTACTGTAACTCACATGTGTTGTTTTCACATTTAAAATAAAGTAACAAACTCACCTGTCTGTATCCCTCTAGCCCACACCCAAATGTCAGGTATGTTTAACCTCTTTTCTTCCATCTTATTCATATATGCTTCTCTTTTTAAAAAAAAAATGATTTAATTTATTTACTTTACATCCCAACTGTAGTCCCCTCTCTCATCTCCTCCTAGTCCCACCCTCCCTCCCTCTTTCCTCCTATCTCCCACCCCTAGTCCTCTAGAGGAGGGGGGAGCCCTCTTCCCCTACCAACTGACTCAGCCTAAGTGTCTTCTGATTGTCCTCTTCCTCTGTGGCCTGGTAAGGCACCCTGCCAGGGGCAAATGATCAAAGAGCAGGCAACAGAGTCCAAGGCAGGGACAGCCCCTGTTACCCTTACTAGGAAACCCCTATCATCTTTTCTTTTATTTTTTATTTTTTTTATTAATTTATTCTTGTTACATCTCAATGGTTATCCCATCCCTTGTATCCTCCCATTCTTCTCTCCCTCCCATTTTCCCCTTATTCCCCTCCCCTATGACTGTTCCTGAGGGGGATTACCTCCCCCTGTATATGCTCATAGGGTATCAAGTCTCTTCTTGGTAACCTGCTGTCCTTCCTCTGAGTGCCACCCGGTCTCCCCCTCCAGGGGACATGATCAAAGGTGAGGCACCAGAGTACGTGAGAAAGTCATATCCCACTCTCCACTCTACTGTGGAGAATGTTCTGACCATTGGCTAGATCTGGGTAGGGGTTTAAAGTTTACCGCCTGTATTGTCCTTGGCTGGAAGAAACCCCTATCATCTTGAGCGGATTCTCCTCTTAGTCTGTCATGGCTCTCACATTGCCACACTCTCTACTGATGTGTGCATGTGTGCATGCGTGCATGCGTGCGTGCATGTGTTTCCTTTGAATATCTGACCCAAACTCAATTCCCTACCTAAAAGTCTTTCTGCTTATCTTACAATATTTAATTCTAAATCCATCTTCTCTATGGAAATGGTCAAGACCCTGTAACACCTACTTCTTTCCAGGCCCCTGTCTCCATGTTGTTCATTTAAGTTATGCTCGGCTTTAGGGTATCTTCTGTTTTGTTCCGTGTGGTGACTTGAATGAAAATGGTCCCGTGGGCTCATAAGTTTGAATGTTTGGTGCCCAGTTAATGGAACCAGGAAAGGATTAATAGTTACCAGGCCCAGAGTGAGAGTCAGTCTCTCCAGTCTCAGTCTCTCCCTCTTTCTCCCTCCTGTCCTCCCTCCTTCCTGTCCTCCCTTCCTCCCTCTGACCCATGGCTAAGGCTGTAAAGCTCTCAGCTGCAGCTACAGTGGAGGCTTCTCTCCTCCCCACCGTGATGGTCATGGGCGAACCCTCTAAAACTGTAAGCAAGCCTCCAATTGGATGACTTGTTATTAAGAGTTGCCTTGTTCATGGCGTCTCTTAACAGCAGTAGGACAGAAGCTAAGAGAACCTGTTATTTCATTGTTCCACTCATAAATCAATTTTTTGACATTTCGGTGTCTTCAAAGTTCTCCTCTCATCTAAGCTTGTTAAATGCAATAAGATGTGCAAGTTTCTCACTGTAGCTGATATTGCTTTAAATGTCTTTGTGGCACACTGCATTAAAGTTAAAAATAATTCCTGGCCCTCCTTATGGGAGGGTTATGTATCTCTCACTGTTGGCATCAAGCTTGGCAATGTGATTTACTTAAGTCATTGAAATGTGAGCAGGTGCGATTGGTGCCTCCTCTGAGAAGTTTTAAACACATTGCACTTTTCTGCTATTTTCTCTTTTCATCTCTTTCCGTTCAAGTGCCATGGCTCTTCTAGAAGATAATTGTCTTCATCCTGGGCCCCAGGTTGCAGAGAAACTGAGTCAAAGTTAATTGAGTAAGCCACATTCATGGCTGAGAAATAAATGATTATGCTTCTGATACGGTTTGAATTTTCTTGTTACTTGAACATAGCTTAGTTTGACTTTATCGATAGCTTGTATAATAAGCTATATATAATCTCATTATGACTTTACAATAAATTTACTGGTTAATTTTTACTCTGTCCATCCTACTAGTAAAAAAAAAAAAATTAAAACCCAAGGCTGATCAAATTCTGAAAGTCAAAATATGGCTAAATGGATTAAATTGTGTGATGTTTTCAATGAGATTAGTCCCCTCAGGCTCACATGTTTACGTGCTTAGTCCCCAGTTGGTGAATTGTTTGGAAAGAACTGGGAGGTGTGGCTTTGTTAGAGGAAGTGTATCACTGGGGATGAGCTTTGAGATTTCAAAAGCCCATTCCACCCCCTCCCTTTCTCCCACCTTCCCTCTCCTCCTCTCTCTGCCTGCTGCCTGTGAGTCAGGATATAAAGCTGTCAGCTACTGTGCCCGCACCATGCCTGTCTACATGCCAGCATGTTCCCCACCATGACTATAATGGACCAAGCCTCCAAAACTGGAAGCAACACCCCCAATTAAATGCTTTTTCAAGAACAAGAGTTGCCTTGGTCATGGTGTCCCTTCACAGGAATAGAACAGTAACTAAGACAAATTGGTTTGTTTTTTTTTTTTTTTTGTAACAAATCCCTAACTCTTTCTACTATATCATGTGATATATATGTGTGTGTGTGTGTGTGTGTGTGTGTGTGTTCTGGTTCTCAGTACCTACAAATGTGACCTTGTTTTGGAGATAAGTAAGGCCTTTGTCCTAGTTTCATTTCTGTTTCTGTGATAAAGTGCCCTGGCAAAAAAGCAACTTAAGGAATACAGGGTTTATTTGGGATTACAATTCTAGGTTCCACTTCCACTCTATTGTTTTGAGGAAGCCAAGGCAAGGACTACAAATAGCTAGTCACAGCACATCCACAATCAAAAGCAGGAAAAAATGAATATGCACATGCCCACATGCCTGCTTGCTTGCTTGCTCATATTCAGGTCAATCCTTCCGCTCTTGTATAGCTGAAGATCTGCTGCCTAGGGAACGGTGTCACCCTCAGTAGGCTGGGCCTTCCCACATCAACCAGCATTAGCAATCAAGACAACTTCTTGATTGTGGGCAGGGCACAGACCTGACCACAGGCCAACTCAATGTAGACAATCCCCCAACTGAGATTCTGCATTATTCCAAGATGACAATTACAATACCACAGCCTTATAGTCATAGAAAAATTATTGTTCTATCATCAGATGGAGTACCCAATTCCACATGGATGGATGCCCTTATAAGGAGAGAGAAGAGGCAGATGCAAACAGGTAGACTGCCATGTGACAACAGAGGTAGAGAGCTCTTACAGACCAAACAATACCAAGGATGACTATCAGTGCTAGAAGCTAAGAGAGAGGCCTGAGCCATGTTCACCCTAGAACATTCAGAGAGAACATGGCCTTGCCACTACTTTAATTCTAGACTTCTAGCCACCAAAACTATGAGGAAATAACTACCTTGCTGTAAGCCACCTTACTTCTACTCATTGTTATGGAAGTCATAGGAAACTCAAGTACTACTAGAACTTCAATTTCAGGACAGAATTCTCCAGAACGTCTCACAAAGTAGCACTGGGAATGGATTCAGCCTCTCTGAAAAGACTTAGTTCTTCCACTGACCGCCAAGGATCAACGTTGTTTGGTTCATTTACAAGGTCATGATAGGGTAGCTTCAACAGAAGGATTTGTTTCTTACGTTCTGGAGTCCAGAAGTTCTACCAAGTTTATTATTCCCTGAGGCTTCTCAATTAGGCTTCCTGTGTGCTTTCACATGGTCTTCTCGTTAGACCCATTGGGGTTCAAATCTTCTCCTCATATAGAGACATAAGTGCTATTAGGTTAGGGCTTATTCTAATGGCCTTATTTATCTAAACTACATATCTAGGGGTCTTCTCTCCTCCTACAAGTCACATTCTGAGGTATTAGGGTAGACTTTTAGCTCATGAATGTCACAATGGATACAGACCATCCCATAACACTACCTTATGTTTTTTTAGTATCTAAGGAGCTCCTTGGGGTGCTGCAGTGTACAGATTGGCCACAAGAGTACAATAATGGTCCTGAAGCCTCTTGAAGCAGCCAGCAACATCCCTACATCTGACAGCCAGGACCATACTAAAACAAGCCTTCCTCTTCTTTTCTGTTCTCTGCATTGTTTCTCGATTGTTTGCCATGCCCCATGTCTGTGTTGTTTCATCTGCTTCCTTGGCTTCAGCAGTCTCAACCACGACTGAATTCTCCTTTGAGCTATAATAAACTACTTGTGTTCTGGTTAAATTTTCTACCCGTGTCTCATTCTTTTTGATCCACTCTTTTGGCACAGCCCTTCTCGCTGTCAAGTCGCCCTCTAGCCCTCTTGTAGCTCTGCCCTTAAAATCAGAACTTTTAAAAAAAAATCTAAAGAGCATATTTTGAGATCTAGGACTAGACATAAGCGTGTACCTCAACGGCTCTTAATTGCTTTCATATGACCACGAGTTTAGCTTTTTTTCTCCTTATTAGGAACACTTACTCTGAGATTCTGAATGTCTGAGTTACTGTGGTAGTGCTTCTTCTTCGCTATGACAAATTTTATTTGGGAAGATAGATATAAATACGTTGGCTCTATGATGAAATATAGGAGGAGACAGAATTGAGAATGGAGGAGGAGCGGTCGGCTATTCTCATCCAGGTATCTGGGGAAGATGCATCTGCTATCAGGGCTTTGAAGAAGAGGTCAGAAAAAGCAGGGGAACAATCTTGCTGGGATTTTGAGGGTGCAGGAAAGAAGCATGCAGTTCAATATGTCTTGAGCTGGGTACACAGCTGGTTTAGCAGGATGCCAGAATGACAAATGTGAACTAGCCTAGGGAAAGTGGTTGGTCAGGAACAAGGCGAGAAGGAGAAGAAGGAGGAGAAGAAGGAGAAGAAGAAGAAGAAGAAGGAGAAGAAGAAGAAGAAGAAGAAGAAGAAGAAGAAGAAGAAGAAGAAGAAGAAGAAGAAGAAGAAGGAGAAGAAGAAGAAGAAGAAGAAGACGTGGAAGAATGTTGGGGCCACTCTTGTAAGTACCTGGAATGATGCTGGAACCTCGTGGCAATTTTGACAGAAGAGTGACACAGACAGATGCATGTTTCCAACGCCTTCTTTGGTTCTGTCGTGTGACTAGAAGGCAGAAGGCAGAAGAGCCAGAGCAAGGCCTTGGCTCTAGGCAGAACCACAAGTGTGGTTTCCACCAGGTACTGGCAATGGAGGTGGAGGAAGCAGACTGGGGTGTGCCCTGAAAGTGCGTCTGACTCAGGCTGTGAACGATAAAGGATCAGGAAGATGAGGAAGAACCAGGAGAAAAGACCAACGAGGAGTCTGTGAAAAGGAGGAGTCAGTGAAGAAAAGGAAGTAGAGCAGAGGTGCATGCGCCAGCCCCCAGATGGGCTGTCAAGGAGGAGGAGCAGGAGGTGTGCCAGGTGCGGGTCCTGGGCAAGAACTTCCAAGTGAGGAGTGGTCTCTGACCCACTAGGACGTCACCTGTGAAAACAGAAGCTTAAAGGCTTGGTATGAGACAAAGAGGAAAGAGGAAAAAGTTGCCCAAGTACAGAACTAGTGGAGGTATCTAAATCTGAGAGTTTAACACACAGGGTCGGCGGTCTTGTGCCAATGCTGAGTTCCAGAGCAGAGAGCAGAGGAAACCGAGGGTGTTGTCGCGTTCTCTCTGGTGCTGTGGGTGAGGAGACGTTCACAGGCATCGTGCCGCACCCCCACAACAGCTTGGAGCCTGAGAATGTTGCTTTTCTCAAAACGTGATCGCTTAAGGACTTCCTACCCTGATTTCCTTTGGTCCAAGTGCTGGCCGGTTTTAATTTACATCCGGCGTTTTCTTTAAAGCTTAAGGAGTCATGCCTCGCCATACAGTCTGTCGCCCCAACAATGATGCGTCCTTGATATCTAGTAAGAATTTACTTCGCATACACTTTCTGGGAGTGTGACAGGAGACACACTGGCACAAACACTAATTAGGGCCTGGGTTTTGCTTTGACTCCCACAAAGGATTTATAAAACACCGTTACTCAGACTCTCGCTGCCCCTGGACCCATCCTGAGGAGACCTTTGTCCTGGGTCTCAGGTGAACTTGGCCTCTGATCCCTACCCTTTAGTCCACTCTCCTGGTAACATTCTGAGGTCCTTAGAGTGAAACTCTCCAGCCCACCCCTTCCTTGCTACTTTTTTACTGTTTTTTAAATCATTTCAGCACATTTTCCTATCTTGTAAGAATTTTTTTAGATGAAGCTAAAATTGTAGACAGGCTTCCCGGGGACTCAGGGCATTTCTGGTCCACTTCAACTTCTTAACCAGGAGTTTCAAAACTTCTTAACAACTAAGTGTTACGCTGGCCTTAGCAAAACAATGTTTGTTATATCACACTGGGTAGCATTTCCTCTGACCAGTGACCTGAACTGAACAAATCACTCCATTTTCCTCCACTGATTTTATGTGAAGTTCATCAAATCAAATGTAAATTTTCCCACCAATGAAACTCTCACTTTCCAGAAAGTTCCCCCAGTAAAATGGACTTAAGCAGAGTGTACTCTAACCACATATAAACGTGGTTGCATTTTAACTGACATTAACTTGATCCACACCCACTGGACTTCAGAAAGATTATGCAGAAAGGTTCGTGCAGTGATGTAAGCTTGCTTCTGCCTATCGACCGCAGCTCAGATCTGAGCTTTCTCACAGCCAGGCATGGCGGTGCATAACTGTAATCCCAACAGCAAGGAAGAGAGCTGAGGCCAGAAGATCATGATCTCAGAGCTAACCTGGGCTACATGGCTCAGTGGCAACAAAAATGTTTCCTTGTACTTCTGTGACTGGAAGGAAAATTTCCATTCTGTTTATAGCATGTCAAGAAACTACTTCTCGAGACTTTCTGTTTGAGTTAGTCCACTTTTTCCTCTCCTTCCCCCTGCCCCCACAAGCTCATACCCCAACCGAATACCACAGCAAAACACCCGAGGAGCAGTGGCTTAAACAGTCTGAACCGACGCACAGTTTGGAAGCTAGAGTAAAGGGATAATGGGTTTGGTTTTTTCTGAAGTTTCTCTCTCTGAGTTTTTCCTTGCTGGGTCATAACCTGGCCTTTTCTCCATGTACAACTACACACCCGGTGTCTCTTCGTTTTCTTATGAGAACAGGAGCTGAAGTATAATGGACCCACACTCTAAAGCTTTGCCTTAACTCGACCACTCTTTGACGACCTTATTTGCAAACACAGTTATAGTCTGAGGTGGTGTGACCTGGAACGCCTACTAGAATTTGGGCAGAGTATGGACAACTGAGCTCACAACCCACGGTGATGTATTTTAAATAGTCGTAGGTGTCTAACCTCTACGTGGATCTTTTCCTCAAGCCAAGTGTAAGCCTCTTTAGTGAAAGACCTTGTTTTAAGACTCAGCGACTACAGCAATCGATTGATTGGTCTTCTTCATCACTATCAGAATTGTGTTCACATCTGCCCTGTTGGAAACACCTTTCAGAGTGGAGCTAAAATCAACACAGAGGCTTCTCCATGTTGGGTGGCCCTGGGGAATCTCTAAAGTTACTTCCAAATAAGGTTGTGTCTTTACCACCACCATTGATTGACAGCCCTAAAATATTCTATCTCTAGAGAGTCTCAGCCATCTGTTAATTTCTTTTTGAAAACATCCCAAGAGGTTGTATTATTCTGGCTCTTGTTACTATCACGAAATGCCTGAGGCTGAGGACTTTATAAAGACAACTATCTCGTGTGGCTTATAGTTCCTGAAGCTGTAGGTCCCAGACTGGGTGGTTCTATTGACTTGGTCTTTGCTTAAGTCCTGATGGCTCGTGGTACCATGATGAGAGAACATGTCAGTCTCACAAGAGAAATCCAGGGGTCAGGATAAAGTTTCTATGAAAAGTTACTCTTGCGAGAACTCATAGATTCTATGCAATCTCTGCTAATTTCTCTCCTGGGAGCAGGCCCCTGCCAACACCCAAGGGCTTCCTAGTAGACCTTACCTCTAATAGCTTCCACTGTGTGTCTCAGCATCACTGTACCAAGGACCAACCCCCTGCACATACAGCCTTGAGGAACAGAACGCCCAGGCATCACTCGCTTCCATATCTGCATGCAGCAGCGCCTGAAACCCTGGTGAGATCCAGACCTGGCAGTTCATCTCACTTTATGCTACAGCTGAGGACACTAGAGGCCGAAGACAATCAAAGGATTCTCAGATTCCTTCCTGCAAGGACTCCAAGCAAGTTCTTCTGACTCCAAGGCCAACAGTATTTTCCTTCCAATAACCCATTATCCCTCATTATCTGGAATAAAAAATAGCAAAGGCTTTTGGTCTTACGCACATTAATCCATGTAATGAAGCAAGAACGGCTTCTCTCATGAATTCTGGGAAATCCAAACAGCCTACTCCTTGGTACCAAACAATCAACCTAACAATCTTGTTGATTTATAAAATGCTCAAGTGCTCAAACCATATGTTTAAATAGAATTCTCAATGGTTATATTCTTTCTTATGAGCGCAAATGGAATTTTTTCAACATCAAGTGGAAGAAAATAAGTATGATTTTTGCAGGGAAAAAAATGGTCTCGGTTTATCCTTCAGTCAGTTCTAGGAGAGTGAAAACGACACAGGTAGATTTTATGGTCTGAAATTTCTTTTCCCCCACACCGTGAGTTTACTCCTCATGTCTAGATGAATCATACCCAAAGACATTTGTATGTAAACATGAGTCTTGCTGGCTAAGAAAAAAAAAAAAGCAGACTGACGTTCAAATCAGGTAATATATCTACTACCTGAAAATCTGTAGACAGAAGGTATATTGACTTCCTTGGGCCAGCTTTATTGTCAACGTTAGCGTGAAATCATTGTGCGCTTGGAGCTACAGCCTCTCCCCAATGTGTAGCTCTCTCTCTCCTGAGAATACAAAGACATACAGCCCAAGGTTGTACCATGCTCACGGGATTTCTTAACATGGTCCATATCCTCTAGAGACCCATAGCCTGAAAAGACGGTGTGTGTTTGCTTGACAGAGCCTTCGTGCAAATGCATCCCTGTGCTGTTTCAGGCATGCAGGTCTGAAAAACAAACGCCCATGTCACTGGCTCTGTGTCTATGTGGGGTTTGCAAATGGTCCCTTTTTTACTTCCTGGAGTCTGACTTTATACACTGGATTTTGTTCATTATCCACTGCAATTGAAAAAGCTGCAGGCACGTGGCTGCTTATGAATTGTGTCTCCCAGCAGGCTCTGGAAGACAACTGGAGACGGGGTGGCCAGTGTATGTAAAACTCCCCATAAAGAATCAGCTTGGGACACACAATAACATCTGTGTGTAGTCCAGAAGCCTGCAAACTGCTTCCCAATGAGCAAGCCTGTGAGCATGAAGAATCAGGCCGAAGGAAGGCCAGAGAGTCCTTTGTTAACTGTTTATCTTAGTTAGACACTGGTTTGTTTGTTGGGGGGGGGGCAGGGAAGCAAACAAATTCCCTGCTTGTGTGCAGCTTGATTTTTTTTCTCCCCCATATCTTCATTTCTAACTCTCCAAAGAATAAGTCCCCTTTAATTTGAGGAGTCAGCTCATGGTAACTTTGCAAATACCTAGGGAACCCGTATAAGACAGAAATCCCAGGGTTCTTGGTCCTTTTCTGTTACCATCATGTATTGGACTGTTCCTATGACCAGAAGACACAGCTAAAGATACCATTCCACACTTTCAGACTCCTTTGGCTTTGGAATTCTGTAAAGTTGTGTAAGGAGACATCACACTTCTCAGGTTTTGTCTGGTTAACATAACTTCAAAGTTCTCCCTCGGTTCAGAGCACACAGAGAAGTCCTGTGCTGCCAGCAATGGCTGCGTTCTTAGCCTCCCTGGATAGCTGGCAAAACAAAACAAACAAACAAACAAACAGCAAAAACAGAAACTGGGAGCCCGCCCGCATGAGCAGGAAGAAGGTGCAGGTATCGGCACACAGGCAGAGGCTCAACCTTCTAGAATCATCTTATGATTCTAGCCTTTCCAGATACGGGAAGGTCATCTTCAGCCAAACCCACTTTTCCCAGTCGGAATTCCCAGCTGGAATTCTGTCTGCTCTATTAGGGGGTTTATGTTTACTTTTTGCTTACACTTTCCATAGATGCTGCAATCTGAATTCAACAACAACAACAACAACAACAACAACAACAACAACAAAAACAACAACAACAATTTCTCTCTGTATCATTTTACTGGCCCCCAAAAGTTGGTGCGGACAGTGGCTTTGCTGAGGAACACTGAAGACTGTGACCTAAAAAGCCCCTTCCAAGTTGTCTAGAAATAAAGTTCCCTGCAGCGGATCCCGGAGTGTCACGGTCTTACACATTGATAAGTCGGTCTGCAAGAACCCAGTCAGCAATAAAGGGACAGAGGGACTTGGTACAGATTTGCAGAGACATATCTGTCTTTTACACCCGAACTTAGCAAATGTGCAATTGTGAAAAATTTTATCAGTGAAATAAACCACAATAACCACTTTTTAAAAATCTCCAAATTCCATGTGTTACTATTGTCATCTCTTCTCTTTACAGACACTCTGAAATAGGTCCTTGGGAGAACATTTTTGGGAAAACACAACTGTGACAAAATGAAAATCTGATCTGGGAACACAGACATTTGTCTATCTTTGATGTCCCCAAGGGACTAGGGACATGAGCATATTAAGAATCTCAATGACAGATGCTAGGCCGCGTCCTCCCCTCTAAGAGGTGGATGTGGCAGGTACTCACCGGTCATGAGGGTGTAGTAATTGGGATAAGAGAGGCTGGGAAAGTCCGGAGTCAAGTAATCCACTTTGACTCCCCTGTTCACAATCTCTCTAAAACCAGGCAAGGTTGCCAGGGTATCCTCACTTATGTAGTCTGAGCGAAAACCATCCAGGAGAAACACCAGGAGCTTCCGGTGAGCAGAAGTTGGCCAAGCCAGGCTGAGCCCAAACACCAGCAGGAAGGCTCTGAGCTTTACTGCCATGCTGCCAGGAGCCCACCCAAGCCAGCTGGCACAGCTGTGCCCTTGCAAAGCCTGGGGATGGAGTCTGGAGCTGCTCTCTCTTCTAGGGGCTGGACCTTGAGCTGTTGGCCTTTCTAAGCCAAGTTCACTTGCAGAATTTAAAGGAACATCACTCCATTTAAAAAACAAAAGATTCTGTTCACCCTCATAAAGCCAGGAGACTGAGACCATCTAGAGAGGCTGGGCTCTCTAACACCCTGGAATTAACACAAATACAACTTCATTGTTTTGGGTGAATGTTCCATGAATATAAACAGCCAGCCAGCGAGTTGGAACCTTCAAGGACTAAGTCAACACTTCGGTTTGCAATTGTGCTGACCGCAGGGAGGAGCCAAGGGGGGAGCCTAAACTTGTTGTTCTGCCCGTTTTAAACTTTCTTCTGTTAACAATTTAGTAACCCCAAAACTCTTAACTTAGGGTATAAACTAGAGACAAACACTTTTAGGTGGGCCTATTCTGAGCTGTGCAGTCTTGTCACGAGTCAATCAGCTTTAAGGACGGATTATTTATGTAGGTCTCTGCTGTTGATTTTTGTCTTCCTGTGGCCCTAAATGCGGTGTTATTGTTTTCATTTTCAAATGCAAATAAACTGTTGGTGCCTGGAGCTCACCAGGAAGGGGACCTGCTATTAAACAGAGGAGGGACAGGGCTAGAGAGAAAGTTCTAGAACTGGATCAGAAGAGGCCAGGCCTAACAGGTTGGACTGAGGCAGCATTGTCCCAGGAGGGCAAAAAGGTGAGCTGGAGGATGGGACTTTGACAGGAAACAAGAGCTTGAAATAACCAAGCAAGTTCCAAAGCAGAAATACCTAGGCAGATGAGCCTTGTCACAGGAGAGAGCCTAGGAAGGAGAAACTAGCTGGGTAAGGAGAGGGCGGTAAGGGCTAAGTCCTCAGAAAATGTCTGCAGTGGCCTTTCACCTGGTATAAAATTAAATGAGAAATGTTATGTAAAAGCTAATGATATGTGTGAGGCCACCGAAGCAACTTGACAAACATTGGGTTGTACTAGGGGTAGCAGTATGTCTTGGATCTCGTGGAGCCACACCGCCTGGGTCAGTCTGTGGCCACTGTCATCTGTATAGGTCTGACTGAGTGCTGTCCTTCTCTTTGCCCATGCAATCATTCCGTTATGGTTAAAGCCAAACCATGGCAAGAGACTAGATAATCTAAGAGCATATATAGGGGGAGGAGGTCGCCCTCAGTCACAGACATAGGGGAAGGGAGAAGGGGGGAAGCGGGAGGGAGGGAGGAATAGGAGGACACAAGGGAAGAGCTAACAATTGAGATGTAATATGAATAAATTAATAAGTAAAATAAATAAATAAATAATAAATAAATAAATAAATAAATAAATAAATAAATAAATAAGCCAAACCATGGCACCATGGATTAAAAGAAAAACTGGCCAAACCACATCTAAGTTGACTAGGACAAGAATGAAACTTCACTTTTTTTTTTTCCTCTCCGATAAAGGCCATGCTTTCTACAATTAAAATCCATTATTTTCTTATTAAAAAATAGAAAAGGGGTAGTATACTCTTAATGTTGATTGGTTTGAAAACACAATATTATTCTTATCTATTTGAACAGTGACATATTTTTGCTTCACTAAGTAGAAAAAAAATGAGATGATGAAGAAGAAGATGGGGAAGAGAATACAAAGTAGGGGGAGGAGCAGAGAGGAAAGAAGGGGGAGGATAAATATGCTAATAGCTGGTGGGTACCCAGCCCTGAGCATCCTGCATCTTAAAAGGATGCTTCTTCCTCCCACAAAGAAGCCTAAAGAAGCTGAAAGCTCAGCAGGGCCCTGAAACCTCTGTTTTACTAGCTGAGCAAGTCCACAGATTTGCCTTGGGGTGACCACTGGCTTAACTTAGGAGAGATTTGGTGTCCATAATTCTAAAATGAGCACCAAATTGCTGCTATGTTTCTCTGCCTTGTGAGAGAATGGATGGCTTTGCTTTCTATTTTGGGTATTTTCCACTTTGGCTTTTTTGACGATGTAACATTGCCTGTGTTGTTATTGTTAAGAATTTAACACTTCACATGTCCACAGTTTCTATTTCCGCTTCCTGGATTTCCACTAAAATATCAAGCTGTTCATCTGCTCTTAGCAACAATTACAATAACTGGCCTTTTAAGAAGAGGACTTTTATGTTTTATCAAGATAATTATATTTTCTGCTAAGTTTGTCCAATTTTAACTACATAGAAAATTAGGTCTTTTTAAAATTTTTATATGCTCAGTAATCTACCTAGTTTGTCTCTCTTTTGTCAGCCTGGGTGCTATGATTCCCAGGATGATTTGTTCAGTTTTCAGTTTACACACTGACTCCTTTGTAATCCTCTTAATTTTCTCTGTGTTAATTTGTCTTTCAGTATTTTGGTTTTATCTCTGCATTGGGTCTTTTCTTACAACTGTTTAAATTATATTATTAAGGTTTCCAATGTATTTATTAATTCTGCTTTTTTCTAGTTAATTAATACAACCTATACCTTTATTAAAGCCTTTCTCCTTTCTTTAGTTTCATTTTGTTGCTTTTCTTTGCACTTCTTGAGTACAGAATTAATTATTTTCATTATTTCCAGTTTAAGAAATAATTTTTTGTTATAAATTGTCTTAAGTAATAATGTTTATTATTATGCTTTTTCTTGTATGAGCATATTTTCTCAGATTTAATAGGATTGTTACATAAATTTCCAATTATTACTAGAGTTTTAAAAAAGAAGCCTGAAATGAATTCATTCTTTAAGTGGATAATTGTCCGTTTTTAGCTGCATCCTTTCTGAGTCTCCAGGTAGAGTTTGTCTCCATTTATTGCATTGTGTTTAGAGAGTGTGTTGTGCATTACACCTGTGCTGCCTGCGGTCTACTCTTCATATCTGGCCAGGCCAGGGGTTTGGGTAAAGAAGATAAATGCTCTGTTTACCAGGTGTGGAGACTGACACGTATTTAGTCGCATGGCTTGATAAATTCCATCATTTGGAACGAATCTCTAACTATGCCCTGTGCTCAGGGCAGCTGGGCAGCTATGAGGTGCGGATGTGCATGGTCAGGCATGCTGGGGAAAGCTGATGTTCTCTTCCAAGACCTCGAGGGACCTGTGGCTCAGGGACTTGCCAAAAGGTATTGCATTGCCCATGAGGAAACTGTGATTTAACAGCCAAGATTCATTTTAAAATCTGTTTATTTTCATAAGTTTTATCTAAACCAGTGGTTCTCAACTTGTGGGTCACAATTCCTTTTGGAATCAAAGGACCCTAACTCTAACCCCAAGACCATCAGAAAACACGGATATATTTACATTGTGATTCATAGCAGTAGCAAAATCACAGTTATGGAGTAGCAACGAAAATAATTTTATAGTTAAGGGTCACCACCATTAGGAGAAAATGGCTGAGTCTGGGCACTTCAGGAACAACCTCCATCTTATTGGCAGGGGTCAAAACTGAGTTCATGTTCCCAGGCCCTGGAACCAACTCTTGTCCTTCAGGTGTTTGCTGCCTGTCTGTTAACCAGCAAAGAATGTAAAGAAGGAAGTTGCCAGTTATCTACGCTGTTCCACCTTTGCCTTGGCCTTCAGGCCGGCTGCCCGGATCTCAAAAGAACGGCTAAGTCACCTACTGTTTTGTCAGAGAGGTCATGGAGACCCAGCAGACACACTGCAGCCAGTGTATACTCTGTAACATCAGGGTAATTCAATTACAGAGAAAAGTATCCTTAAGGCTTTCAGGGAAAGCCACGGAGTCAGCAAGACCTTGACCCAGCCCAGAAGATGACACAACTAGATAAGAAAAAAATTCAAGAATCCCTGGGGACCGTCATGGGTAGGTTTCTAGAAGTCTCTAGAAGTCATCCCTATGCAGGCTTGGCTGGTAATAATAATAATAATAATAATAATAATAATAATAATAATAATAATAATAATAATAGTAATAGTAATAGTAATAGTAATAATAGTTAATTTTTGCCACCTACATGGTCTTAAAGACCAAGGAGGAAAATATAACCAAAGAGTAAATTAAGTAGCTGTGTAAGAAAACAAATTTCTACCAACCTCTTACCAGGATTTTCATCCTAACCCTGTTCAAATAGGGAACCTGGCGCTACTAAAGATCTACAAAGACCTACTAAAGACCTATAATGGCCTACTAAAGACCTACAAAGACCTACTAAAGACCTACAATGGCCTACTAATGACCTACAAAGACCTACTAAAGACCTACAAAGGCAGTCATTCATGTAAATAGTTTTGTAAAAGGACCCTATGGGGTCTTATTAAGCACTCCAAACACTACCAAACTCTGGTTGCTGCCATAGTTTGTTTTATCGTGGACACTAACCAAAGCATTTGGTGGAGGAAAGTTTACTTGGCTTACAGATTACAGCCCACCACCTCATCAAGGAAAGCCAAAGCAGGACCCAAGAGGCAGGAACTGAAGCAGAGACCACAAAGCAGAGACCCTTCAAGGGTCACATATCGGATACCCTGCATATCAGATAGTTACATTACATTACATAGTTTTATGCTGGGAGGGGGTCACCACACCACAAGGAAATGTATTAAAGCATTAGGAAGGTTGATAACTACTGCTGTAGAGGAATGCTGCCCACTGGCTTCTTCCCCATATCCTCTCAGCTTGCTGTCCAGGACCATCTGCCTAGAGTTGACACCGCCCACCGTGGGCTTGAGTCCTCCTGCATTAATCATTAATGAAGAAAATATCCCACAGACTTGCCTATGGGCCAATCTGATGGAGGCTGTTCCTCAAGTCTGCCTCCCTCTCTCCAGGTGACAATAGTTTATGTCAAGTTGACAAACTCCAACCAGACTAATGACTAACTGGGTTCATCTGTCCAAAACAAAAGTCTGATACTCCAGAAAATGCTCAAGGTAAAATATAGGAAATAAATTAAGGCCTTACATTGTTCTTTTCAGAGAGGATCCCAAGGAGCCAACTCCAGAGAAGTAATAAACCCATGCTCTACGCTTTCTGCTTCTGGCTTTAGTTCCCCCCTGGGTCGTCACCTGGTAACACAAATTCCTCTGACTCCACACACAAATCCTGATCATCAATATTTTCCTACCAGGTCCTCTACATCCAGAAAGCACTCAAGACAGGACTATATTTGAGAGACACGGGCCAGTCTTTTAACTATGGAAACTGTGGAGGGCTGTCCATTTTAGGTCACATCTGTAGATCTGTTCCTGACGACTCCCAGAGGGAGCAATGTAGGGTTACTTTACTATAAGCCCTGAATAAGTTGCTGGAATATTTTTGAGTACACTAACCCACTTCCAGCTCGCCTGAGGAATTGCAAGGGTGTGTGTGTGTGTGTGTGTGTGTGTGTGTGTGTGTGTGTGTGTGTGTGTGTGCACGCATGTGCACACTTCCAAATACATAAGTGGATTCCTTTCTTTCCTAATCTCTTATTGGAATTCAATTTGGAAGTTCAACATTAAATAATTAAGACATAAAGTGATTCTAGCCCTGAACATAAACTTTCTTAAAGGGTTGGGGGGGGGGGCGGGTTCAGCATACTAGCTTTTAACCAGTGTAGGAAACTGCCCTAGAGAGTGTAAAGACCACCTAATATGTAGGCTAGCACAATGATTCCTTCAGAAATGTCTCCTCTCGTCCCTTTGAGAGAGTGCTTCACCACAGTGTTCTTTGGCCAAATTCGTTCTCCCTTCTTCCAGAGGCTCCAGCTTTAATTCACAGCACTCCCCTAGTGCTTCTCGGCCACCTCTAACTCCAGCCCCAGGTAGCTGGTGCCCTCTCCTGGCTTCCACAGGCATCGCAGGTGTACAGTACATGGTCATACAAGAAGTTGAAACACACACACACACATACACACAACACACACACATATATAGATAATGATTAAAAAGCACAGTGTTTGGAGTCTTATTTTGTGTTGTTTCCAATATGCAAAAGCAAAGAAGTGTTTCTTTTAGAGAAAAATAGCCTTTAGATATTCCTCCATTTATGATGGTATTATAGTCCAAAAATTCCAACCTAGAAGATGGGAGTATCAAAGACTGAAAATCTAATTAGTACAGCTGACCAACTAAACAAAGCTTAGCAGTACAGTGCACCACAGGGTATCAATACACCCAGTTTTAGGAGCTCTGTTCCAATTCACTATAAAGTTCTGAATAGCAAACGGAGGAGGTGCATTTAGGCTTAGGGTTAGGCATGCACCTCTTCCGTTTGGCTGTTCTGAACTGTGCCCTGTAGACCCAGTGGTTTTTTGTGAGTGTTTCCCTGAGATTCTAAGGCCATCATAGGAAACGATCAACTCCAGGGATGGATATTAGGCAGAAGCTCTCTGAACTTATCATCCCTGGACTCGATAGTATCCTAGGATGACCAAAATGGGATTAAGCTCTTAACCCATGAGGTCTGTGTTAAATCTACGTAGTTAACATTAAAAAAAAAAAGTTAAATTGCCAGACATTCAATTGCTATCGACAAAGAACCAGAGAATTGTTAAGTATGGAAAGAAACAAAAAAGTGTGGAGACAGTTTTACCGCTTGCCTTTTCTTTTTCTTAAAAGATTTTGCTTTTATTTGTAATTATGTCGGGGGATGGCATGTGCAGATGAGTGCGAGTGTCCACAGAGTCCACAGAGGCTAAGCGTGCTGGATCCTCCTGGAGCTGGAGTTACAGGTAAGTTGCCCAGTGCAGGAACTGAACTCTGGCCCCTGGAAGGGCAGCAACGTTCTTAGCTGCTGAGACATCTCTCCGTCCCACAGCTTCCCTTTCCTGAGGTCATTTGTGCTTCTCTGGCATAAAGGAAATCACAGTTGAGAAAAGCTAACAACAAATAGAAATGTTACTGAAGATGAAATTCAAACCTAGGTCTCTATTTGAAAGAGGGAGACTGTATTTTGGTTTTTGTTTGTTTGGTTTTTGTTTTGTTTTGCTTTTGTTTTTTGAGACTGCATTTTGTCATTTGAAATTTACAAGGAGAATCACAACCTGTGCTAAAGGAAAAAAAAATCTAAATATCCTTAGTTTATCTTCATTAAATCGTGATGGGAGAACCAAAACATCACCATTAGAATTCAACAGAAGCAACTGTTGAAGGCATTAAAATTATCAGGCAAAATATAAGGCAATATCAAACACAGGAGCAAAACTGAACAAATTTTTACTGGTTGAAAGCAGACACTTTAGACCAAAGCACAAACAATGTTGTGTTGGAATATAAACTAATATATAAAATAAATACGTAAGTCCAACTGGTCTAATTAAATAACTGAATAAATACATTTTTAAAAGGATGCTCCCTATCCCAGCAAGAGAGTTTCTCCTTTTCCTCCTCTTCCTCAGACACACCCCTGACACACACATCCTCATACTCATGAACGTGTACACACACACACACACACACACACACACACACACACACACAAATTTTCTTTCTTAAGTAAGGAAAAATTTTAGCAAATCCAAGTGAATGCCAAAGGCTAGTTAATACTACTACAAAAATAATAATTTCTTAGCCTTCGTAACAATATTATGTTTTGTTATAGTGTTAAAAATAGAGTTTATGAGAACCATCTCCATCGTACTGGAAATCCTTCAGGGAATCTACAGATTTTCCAGACGACAAAGTTTTGTTTTGTTTTGTTTTGAAATTGAAATTAGAATCCTGGTCATCAGTTAGAGGTCACAGGGAGGACAAAAGTGTCTTTGAAAACACAAAGCAACAGAGTAACAATCGCCCTTTGTTTAGAAGCTGGGAGGGAAGGCTGACTCAAAATGTATTATGAACCAAATCTACAGTTACTTGCACCTTGTCATAGCAAACTGTCTAAGCATCCTTGCTGAAGCCGGAGGAGAGTTTCTGTAGTATGGAGACACCTTAGTAGTTCCGGTGATAAGTTTATAATCCTTAACCCAAACCAAGCAAGCAAACACATTCAAGTTCCTTACAGGACCCAGGGAAAGTGTAGTCACTTGAAAATATAAGCTCCATTTTTCTTTTTTCTTTTTTTAAGCAGGAGTTTGGTACTGTCCACTTGCCAGATGCTAGCCTTGCCTGCTGTCTCACACTGACATTGCAACTTGCTCATCCAGGGTAAAACAGATAGTGTTGATTCTCAGAGCTAGAATATGTCTCATAGACATTCCTTCTTGTGAAATAAAGGTTACCATTTAAAGTAAAAATGCAATGCCTCTAACATAGTGTCTGAACTATCATAGTTCATTATATGAATTGTACCTGAAAAAATGGAAGGGGATGTGTATAAAAATTAAACAGAGAGGACTAACACCTAGAATAGACCTTATAGTGAATGCTGAAGCATACGTAAAGGGGAAAAATGAAAAAAAAGAGCAAGCGACATGCTCACTTACGTATCAGAGTAAGAACAGCAAATGGCAAGGAATCGTACCACACATGTGTTCAGTCTAGTGAGGAAAATAAAGCACCAAGTACAGACGTACCATGCTGTCATCCTTCGGATTGGCACGAGATGGCTCTCAGATGACCCTGCCAGGAGTGTGGGACACTTGAACAACAGAGTAGCGTTAGCTGGTAAGTTTGAGGACACTAAGCCCTGTCCTGGCGCTTCCACTCCCAGGGACACAGCTAGGAGCAGCGTAGCCCCCACCCAGCAGCACGGAGGGGTCAGTCACCGCTGTAACTATTCACTCACGGCTTACCTTGGTCGTGCTACCTGGCTCTTCTCCCCCTGTGCTTCAGTTTCCCCGTCTGTATACTGGGTGAATCTAGTGCCTTGCCTGGAAGGTTATTTTGGGTACCGAGTGGACAGTTTATACAAAGAAGCCCCCTCTGTGTGTGGTATCTGCTCTAGTTTCATTCTGTTACTGAGATCGAACACTCCTGCCAAAAGCAACTCAGGAGTACAAAGGGTACGTGAGGCTTGCACTTCCGGGTCGTAGTCAGTCACTGGGAGAAAGCAGGATAGGAACTTAAGGCGGAACTTGAAGCAGAAGCCACCGAAAGCTTACAGCTTGGCTTCCTTATAGAACCCAGAGCCACTGCCTAGGGAATGCTGCTGCCCATAGTAGGCTGGGCCTTCCTACATCAATTAACGATCAAGACCAAAACCCTATAGATACCAACACTGGCCAGTTTGACCTACGCAGTCACTTCCGTTGAAACTCTTTTTATCAGGTGACTGTAGGCTGTGTCATGCTGGCAGTTAATGCTGACTAGCGCAGCATCCGGTGGTTGACACTGCTCATGGGGTAAGTGGTGGCAGCCTTCCGGTGCCCGGGCTTTCCTGATGTTTCAGGCCCCACCTACATGTTCCACTTGAGGAGGAGATAAATAACTTGCACACCTGAAGCCATTTGCAAAACTCCAGCGTACACACTCCACTATGTCCTAGGGTCATCCTCCTTTTACGTGGAGATAGTTCCATGGGTGTTCATTTCAACAAGGTTTGCCAAGGCAAACAGTTAGAAGCAATTCTAAATGTTAACTCACAAGAATATGAGTAACTAAAAAACACAATGCATGTACATATGATAGAATATTATATAACTATTCAGCAGAGTCAATTAGATAAATATTAAGTTTTTGTGAGAGCTCAAGGACAGCGTTCAGTGCTATAAACAAGTTGTAGTTGGATGCGTACAGTGCAGCATGTTAATATGCAAGTCTCAAATACTTACAGCAACAGCAAAAGTGTGACGGGAATTGGACAAGGCGCTACAACTTTGAACATAATGTTCTACTTATTTAGACAGTTGACAATCTGTTGTAATTCCACACACTCAACGCTTGGCCTATAGACGCCATTCGTATTATGCCTTCTGTAGGCCAGAAACTATTATAACTTTTTAAAATAAAATCAGCAGGTCGTGGTGATTAATGAGCATGTGGGTGGTGAGGGAGAGGGAGGCAGTTGGATGACAGAGTAGTGCCATTTGTCAAGATCCGGACTGGAGGAAAACTGCCATCTTTAAGCAATCACCCCATCCTATAAATCAGGAAAGGGAGGGAAGTTAACTTAATTTAAACCATGATCCAAGGTAACAGAGGGACGCTAGACAAATCTTCCACATAGACCCAGGGAACTGACCTCAGCGCAACAGACAAAAGCGAGCAATTCTAGATCTTGCCTCAAGCTCTCTCATCCAAAGGGCCTCACATTCTTCCTTTTATGTCTTTGCTGGATAAATACATATCATCACGGGGGCAGAGAAAAGACCGCTATTTACCGATTGTAAAAGAAACAGAATCTAAATATAAATAATATGACATAGAAATACAAAAAAATAATAATTTAAAAATCAACCCAAATTAAAAAAAAAAAATCAACCCCCAAATGCTTGGTATCATTTCTTAGAAGAAGTGGGGGGAAATGGTCATTGAAAAAGTATGTTTGAGTTTACATTTAAACCGTGAAATAGGAAGGGGACACAGAGCAGTGCGTTAGCTTAAAACACCTTGCTGGGAGATCAGCAGGTCTCGTTTGGGGCACAGTGGGGAAAGCTGCTTTGAAGAAGGGGCACAATCAGCAGCTGTAAACTCTTGCCAGCGCTACAAAATTTCTCATTTTGCAGAGAAAAAGCCGAGCTTCAAAGAGGTAAAGCAACTAGGCAGAGGAACACGCTCGTGGGAATCAACGGCAGAGTCTTGAGGGTCTCTGAACAACCCACCTCTCTTTCTCCCCAGCATCATTTATTGATTATGTTTGGTAATATGTTTATTCCTTGCTTTTACTGGTTTAGTTACATGTCCTTTGTTTGAGACTTTTGAGGCTGCTGTGCTTCAGACTTGAAGTATTTTGCTCATTTGAGAAGGGCATTTTACAGGAACAGCTGTAGCGGGATCCGAGACATTAACCAGGCACCAAGTCCAAGTTCATACACAGTATTTATTAATAATTGTAATTAAGATCTATACTATTATTGCTGCAATAACTTTCTTTCCTTTTTATCCAATATTGTACTTAAGGCCTAAGGACCGAATATTTGTAAAAGGTTTGGTTTTTTTGGTTTGTTTTTTGTTTTTTAAGGAAGCTAATCACATATTTGACAAAAGTGTGTGTGTGTATATGTGTGTGTGTGTGTGTGTGTGTGTGTGTGTGTGTGTGTGTGTGTGTGTGTGTGTGTGTTTTACTGGGATAATCTGATGCCTTAAATAGCCTCAAATAAAAGCACACTGAGTATATGCCACCTACTAAAGCGTGGTGAGCATACGCCACCTAGTAGTTCAGGTAAAATCAGGGTTTTTCTACCAAATGACTAAACATTGTCTTGGGAGGTTTGCTGTGTTTTCAGATGTTAGTGTCCAGAGCACAGAACAGTTTTATAATCACAGATTGCTGAGGAAGGGACCAGAGACTTCCTGCAGGACCCCTGATGCCACACAGGTACGTAGCCTTGCCTGCTCCCAGCCTCTTTGGCTGGGTGCGCGCATGCATTACCTTTGATGAACTTGCATTTACGCCCAGCTTCGATCTTGTTATACTTTCTGCTAGTCTGAATAAGATGCTTGACATGTGTCCACTATTATATTATAATGAAGGATGTTTTTACTCCCCGGGAAGTCAAGTATGTTCCGTACAGTCACACCCCTCCTCTCAGGAAAGGCCTCGCATCCACTGAACAACTTCCTGTCTTTAAGGGTTCAGTTTCTCTAGGGCAGCATTGATGGGCAATGCCACGCAGAGCTTCCCCTTTACAGGTTGGCTTCCTTCGCCTGGCCATGTCCATCCACGTCTTTCTACAGCCTCGTAGCTCACCTCTTTTCAACATAGAAAATACCATCTTGACATTCCCCAGCTGAGGTGTCTCTTCACACATCGAAGGGCAGCTTGGTTGTTTCTAAGTTTTAGTCATTACAAAGGAAACTTCTCTAGGCTTGGGTATAGACAAGAGTTTTCCTCTTCTGGGGGGAGATGCCCAGGACTGAAACTGATGGACTGAGTGATTAAAAAGTCTGCCTTCCAAATGGCCATCCCTGGCATGAATGAAAGTCCAGGAGGCTCGGACGCTCGCCAAGATTTGCCAGAGTGTCACCGCGCTGTTGTCTCAGTGTGTGCTCCCCTCACGACAGGATGTGCGGCCTCTTCTCACACACTTGCTTAGCCCCCATATTGCTTTTGGTGAGATGTCTGCTGAGGTCTTTGGCTCATGTCTTAATAGGTTGCTTGTTTGAGAACAGATTTATTTCCTTAGTATTTTAAGTGTGGGGCTCTTTTGCCTGCACGTGCACTGCATACTTGGCTCTCCCTGTGCTCCCAGTGGCCAGAGGAAGGTGTTGGATCCTTTGGAACAGGAGTTATAGATGGGTGTGAGCAATCACGTAGGTGCTGGGAAGTAAACCCAGGTTTGCAAGAACAGCAAATGCTCATAACTGCTGAGTCTGCCTTTTTATAACAGGAAGTTCCTTGGTTTTTGTTTTGTTTTGTTTTGTTTTGTTTGGATCAGATCTACATCATGTGGCTCCAAGTCCAGTCTGTGGCTTGTCCTGTCCTCTTAACCATGTCCTCATAGAACAGAACTGCTTAATTTTAAAGAAATCTGGGTTGGGGTCCTGGAGAAATATCTCAGTGGTTGAGAGCACTGGCTCTTCTTCCAGAAGACCTGGGCTCAATTCCCAGCACCCACACGGCAGCTCACAACCACCACTGCAACTCTACTGTCAGCCTCTTCAGGCAAACATGTAGCACACACACACAGATGCAGACAAACACCTATACTCATAAAATTTTTTAAATTAAGTTTA
Organism: Acomys minous; assembly: GCF_964271855.1. Classification (NCBI taxonomy): domain Eukaryota; kingdom Metazoa; phylum Chordata; class Mammalia; order Rodentia; family Muridae; genus Acomys; species Acomys minous. The sequence continues at coordinate 35,389,618 of NC_140497.1, read as the reverse complement.
GTGAAATTTGGCTTTAATTATTCATTTTGTGGATTATGACTTTGGTACCCTATCTAAAAACCCATTACTACACCAAGTGATATTCATGTTTTCTTCTCTGTTTTACTTGGTGTTTAACTCTATGACCTATTTTGGGGATAGATGTAAGTAAGGTCCATACCTACACTGGTGATGGTGGTGATGATAGTGGTGGTGATGGTGGTAGTCGTGGTGGTGATGGTGATGGAGGTAGTGGTGGTGGTGATGGAGGTAGTGGTGGTGATGGAGGTGGTGGTGGTGATGAAGGTGGTGGTGATGGAGGTGGTGGTGGTGGTGATGGTGATGGAGGTGGTGGTGGTGGTGATGGAGGTAGTAGTGGTGGTGGTGGTGGTGGTGGTGGTGTGTTGATGTTTTGTTTTACTTTACTGTTGCCATGTAATACATTCACTTACCTCAGAATCATTTGTGGCAAAGACTTTTTTATCTCCACCTATCGGCATTATTCTGGTTTCAAGGCTCGGTTGGCTCCGTATGGCTCCCCCACTCTCTTCCACTGACCTATTATTTCACAGTGCCGCACTATTTTGATTATTGCAGTTTTGATATCAGGTAACATCAGTTCTCTAATTTTCTTCTTAAATATTGATTGACTATTCTTTGTCTTTTGTCTCTCTATAAACATTAGAACCGGCTACCCACAAAATAACTCTCTGGGCTTTTGACTAGGATTGAATTGAATTTTTCACTCATTTTGGGAAGTGACTGAGACCTTGGTGACCTTCCCGTACATTAACATAGAAAATCTTTCCATTTATTCAATAATTGAAGAAATAGTGTTTGTTGGAGTTTCATAGTTTTTCTCCAATAAGCCTTATACATATTTTCTCAGCTTTTCACCTGTTTCATTTGTGGATGCTATGCTATTATAATAGCACAATGGTGTTGTGTTTTTAACCTTAAACTCTACTTATTCATTACTGGTCTGTAGAAAAGTGACTGGTTTCTCCATATTAGCCTTGTTTCTAACATCCTTGTCGTGTGTATTACATTTCCTGTTGCTCTCTTATTTATTCTCTTTTAGCTTATTTTTAGCTTTTCTACATAAATGTTGTCATCTGTGGATAAGCATAGTTTTGATTATTCCTTTTGGTGTGTGGTATCTTTCTCTTCCCAGGCCGTTAGCTTGGTCTTCCCTTACACTGTGGAAGATGAGCCATGAGAGGTCACTGTCTTATCCTGTTCCTCAACATGAAGGCTTTAACCTTATTAAAAATTTATGTTATTTATAGCATTTTTATAGGTATTACTGCTGACTTTAGGGACTCCCCTTCTATTCCTAGTTTAGTTCGAGATTTTATCATAAACAGCTTTTAGATTTTATCAGTCTTTTTCTGCACCTATTGATATAACCTATGCATTCTCTATTTTGTGTAATGGATTCCATTAGCTGATTTTCAAAAGTTGAGCCAGCCTCACAGACCTAGGCTAAACTCTATTGAGTTATAATGTTAAAATTCTTTTGTACATATCTGGGTTCTGTTTTGCTAATACATCTATGCATTACAAAATGGTGTTTTGGTTAGCACCAAGGACGAACTGCAGCTACAATGGTGATCTCACACTATTATAGTGAAACAAAAATTTCTGTCACAGCATAGACTCGCATATTTGTAGCAGCACGGGTATGAATATAGCTATGCTGCTGACAGTCTTTGAAGGATTAGCAATACATTTGTGTATAGCAGGTGATAAGTTATTAAGATAATGTTTCATATACTTATATTATTTGTTAAATCATTACTACACTTGCCTTCTACTTATAAGGAAAAGTTTATTGCAAAACAGTATGCTATTTCTCAACCTTCAGGAGCCTAAGATAGGAGGATTGAGAGTTTTAGGATAACCTAGGCTACCTACCAAGGCTGCCTCAAAAATAAATAAATGGAAAGTTAAATTAAACTGCAGTGTTCTATACTCTACAGGCAGATGCTATATATAATCTGTGTTCGTCTTTCTTATTCTGACACTCCTTATACTTGCCTCAGTCTCTACTGTTTGCTCCACTGTGACACCTACATGCATAAGATCCATTGATAGCATTGCCAGTTAGAGACCATATCAAAATGAAATGAAAAGTGATTAAAGAGTGAATAACTGGAAGAAAATAAGTCATGAGCATTGTTTGTTGGTCAACCAAGTCCTCTGCATCCATCATCAATGCAATCTTGATAATTAAAGAAGTTAGTAGACATTCTTAATGCATCTGCTTCACTGAACTGCAACACTGAGAAACTGAGAAGGGTCTGTAACAGATGCAGGAGAATCTTGAATGACCTGTATTAAAGACCGGATGCTAAAGTGCATCTCTCTTAGTGTCATAATGATCGCTATCAAAGTAGAAGTTTGTGACGTTGGAAGAAAGAGCCGGACCTGACTACCATGTCTGTGTGCTTTAAATCAAATAATTATTGTCAAACAAACAATGCTAAATGAGTTGGTGTGAACTGATCCAAAGGCAACTGAAGAATCTTTAGGAATTCTAGAACAAAGTCTCATCAGTGTAGATGAGACTCTGTATTCCGCAAAAAGAAGCACGAGATGACTTATCCTCTTCTTCTTCCTTCCTTCCTTCCTTCCTTCCTTTTTTTTTCTTTTTGTTTTGTTTTGTTTTGTTTTTTGAGACAAGGTTTCTCTGTATTATAGTCCTGGCTGTCCTGGAACTCTCTTTGTAAACCAGACTGGCCTTGAACTCACAGCAAAATGCCTGCCTCTGCCTCCCGAGTGCTGGGATTAAAGGCGTGCGCCACCACGCCTGGCCTTTCTTTCTCTCTTGGTTTTTTTTTTCCCCCTCTAAGACAGGGTTTCTCTGTGTAGCCCTGGATATCCTCAACTCACTTCATCAACCAGGCTGGCCTCGAACTCACAGAGCTCCACCCGCCTCTGCCTCCCTCTGTGCTGGAATTTCTCCTTGTTTCTTGAGTAGAGATGAGTAGTTCTGTCATCCATACCTTCCTGCCTTGACTCTGCTTCACTTCAGCCTCAAAAGGCGTCAGTTGTTCATGGGCTAGGACATCAAGTACTGTGAGCCAAAATAAAAAATAAAATAAAAACCTTTCTATTTATAAGTTTCTTATTTTAGGCTCAGTGGCTCAGTGGATAAGGGACCTGCCACCAAGCCCAAGGACCCAAGTTGGATTCCCAGACCCCTCAGAGTAGGAGGAGAACATTTAGAAGTTAGCCTCCAACCACTACATGCCTGAAGTGCCCTCCTTGTACATACATGCACCAAATAGATAAATATAATGTAATCGATTAGTTATCTTGAGTATTTTGTTGTAATGGTGAAAATCTGAATAGTAGGGAAATATGTAAGCTAAAGCTATGAAGAAGAATACAAATACAAAGCAAGCATTAATAAGGAAAAGAATAAATAAATCAAGATAGTCAGTAGAATTAAACATTTACAGTACGACCATTGCTAAGCCAAAACTCTGTGAGCCGAGAGAACCCTAAAATAAAGGGTGCCCTGAGCATGACATGTAGTAGCCAGGAAAAAGAAAGAGTGGGTCCAGGGATGAGCTTCCACAAGCACCATCAGCAGGGCTGGGGAGCAACTTACAAATGTTCCTTGTTCTACAACTAGGAGGGTATCTTATAAATACAGTGAAGAAGCCACTGTAACCTACATGGGGGCTGGGGTGGGGGAGGGGGTAGAGGGTTAGGGTTAGGGTTAGGCCTAGGGCTAGGGTTAGGTTTGGAGGAACTCAGTAGCAGGAAGTGATCTGGAGAATGCTACGGGATAAGACAGTCTGCATGAAGAGTCATTATGGCCTCAGGGCCCTGTTAATGGTTTAGAAGTTATGGAGCAGGCGGCTCTGGATAGATGGTGGGATTTTAAGTTAACTTTTGAAAAAACCTAAACTGTCTTCTTGGCTTCCCACCTGCTCCTACCCTTCGGCAATAAATTAAGAACAACTTCACATCGTGAGGAGGAAGAAAGGGCATGGCAGTGCCTGTCTCCGCCCTTTTCCAGCTGCACTCTGCACGTGGCCTTCGGTAAACCCCTGCTTTATAAAGTAGTCTGGATGAGGCCCTGTGCACCGCCGATAATAATTTCTACTGCTCGCTGTCAAATCACAGCGAGCGCCTGTCTCCTCCACACAGTCTCACCATCAGGCGCAGAAGGAAGCCATGTCCTCACTTGATAAATGCTAATAGTCACCCTACATCCCTAGGCTCACCCCAGAAGGGCCTAAAATGGCCTAAGTTGTGCTCTCGGGGACTGTATTTCTGTAGCTGGGACATTTCAGCCATTGTTAATCCCACGTTGTCCTCTCCATGCAAGAAACTGGACCATAACAATTCACTATGTACTGGGAGCCTGCTCTCTAAAGAAACCCATGGCTTGAAAACATTTGCAAATATAATTTTTTTTAAACAGAGATCCTTCATCTTAATTAAAATGGTGACTATTTCTAAACCCAAAGACTGACATCAGACAAACTTGGTGCACCCCATGTTATAAAAGAGCAGCGAGGCATACAGGACACAGAAAGAGTATATTGTTCATTTAAATGTGCACTACTTACTGTATGAGTTTAATATTAAATTGGGCCTTAGGAAACCCTAACGTAACAAATAAAAACCTTCTGTACATCTGGTAGGGCTGCCAATTTCACAGACGTGATGACCCGAACCTCACGACAGCTAAAACACTGAGAGATTTTTTTTCAGGGTGCTTCTTCAAAGACCCATTGCATTGGTGTCTCTGGGAGCTTGCTCTGGTGTCATCTCAGCTCCCAGGTCCTGTGGATCTCTGTGGAAAGAATTCACAGGGGACACATGGAGCAGAATAGGAGAAGCAAGCAGTGTTTATTACAAAGGAAATTGAAACTCTCTGAAGAGTGGGAGTGAGTAGTACCCAGAGGGCCCACTGTGCCAATTGTCAATATAGACAGGCCTTACTTGTTCCTAAAGACTCTAGGATAGAGCTGGAAAGGTGGGTCCATGGCTGGCGATCACTGCCTGCTCAGAGGGCCAGAGTCCTGTTCCAGTGTGGCTCAAATCACCTGTAACTCCAGTTTCAGAGGATCTGATGCCTCCTGGCCTCCTCCGTGGGCACCTACACTCAGGCGTACGTGCACCAACTGTTCTCCCCACAAACACAATTAAAAACAGGTGAAAACAAATCTTTAAACTCTTTTAGACTGATGTGAATAAAACATTACACAATGACCACCAGTAACAGTGGCTTCTGAGATAATGATTCCAGAGCTGAACCAGGCAGTAGAAAAATGAGAGGAGAAAGAGGGCAAATGTGCTTACCTAATAAACTCGCCTTTGTCTGCATCACAGACAGCGCTCAGCTAGAGTCACTCTGCGTCCCGCCGAGCCCTGGCTTCTGGATGCACTGCATTCTTTATTAGCTCTTTCGTTTTCAGGGTAGATTTTTCTCCTTAGAACCTTCCTTTGTTATTGTTGCTGTTTTTTTTTTCATTTCTCTTTTCTTCTTCTTCTTCTTCTTCTTCTTCTTCTTCTTCTTCTTCTTGTTCTTGTTCTTCTTCTTCTTCTCTTCTCTTCTCTCTCTCTCTCTCTCTCTCTCTCTCTCTCTCTCTCTCTTCCTTTCTTCCTCCCTCCCTCCCTTCCTTTCTTTTTCAACACAAGGTCTTACATCCCAGGTTGGTCTCAAGCTCCCAATTTTCCTACCTTCACCTCCCAAGCTCTAGGGTTACAATAATTACCACCCTGTCTCTGGAAATTTAATATTAATTAATATCGCATAGAACACATGTGTACTATTACATTAGCTGTTTTAGCCCATGGGAAGCAAGAGTAGTATTTTGTAGTACCTGCACCCAACAGCAAACACACATACACACACACAATCTACCTCAGTCCTTCGATGTAGTCCTCCCTCTAGTGGTCAAATGGGTTTTATGCTATTCTTTTAACCATGCCAAGGAAGCTAAGGATGCAATCAATGGTGGTACAGTTCCTGCAGGGAATATAGGCTTTAAGTGTGAAAATGTGGGCATAGCACATCATTTGTTTCCTCACCATTAATCAGGGAAAGGATATGTTGGCTTCAAAGAGCTCATACGAGAACGAGTGTGCCTCATTGTTAAACGGGGGTAACAAAGGCTTGTTGGAGTGTCCCAAGTGTCGTGGGTCAGAAGTCTTCGAACACTCATGCATTACTGGCATCGGCACGGTCACACAGATGTCAAATGTCAGCTGGTGTCTAATGGACCTTGGTTATCACCCAGAGTTGCACTGAAGAACATTTAAATCTTCCGAAGTTGTGAGTGCAACTCAGAAAGATCGTAGGGAGGTGCTCCTGACGAGCTGGAGATGCTCCAAGGCCAGTGCAGTAGGGGTCCTTCACCACATGTCCGTGTGCTGGTCCCTAGACACTCTCGTCCAAGCAGATCACATGACAGAGGGAATTACACCAGCTGGCAGAGACCAAGTGGTGGAGAGTTTCCTGGACTGTGGAGGAGTAGTTATCAGAGTAAAATCGCCAGGGCCTTAGGGCTAGGGACGGGAATGGTAGATTAAAACAGAGTAATAGGCCATGCAGAGAGCTGGGAGGCACTGATCACCCCTGGTGGCCAGAGCTAGGAGGAAGGGCACCATACGCCAGGAAACACAGCAGGCTCTACAAGCTGGACAGGTCATGGAAGTGGAAGGGAAACCACCCAGGGCTCCTAGGCTTCCTGGGACAAAGGACAAGTGCCTCCCAGAAGTGTGCGCTGCCTCCCTGACTGCTCGGGGAAACAAAGGCTCTGCCTGTAGCTCACATGAAGCACAGGTGGAGCCTTTCCATCAGCATGAAGTCACACCTCAAGCTTCGTCGTAATGTCCCCAATAAACGAGGAGCTTTGGGTCCACAGAAATGTGATGTTGTATTTCACTAACCCTCCAACAAGCCAAATTAGAACCACTGGGCTCGTTAAGGGTTTGTTAGCAATGCTGTTTCTAGAGTGAGTTACACTAATTTTTACTCCCCAAGCAGCACTGTTTGCTGATTACCATCCAGGTAACTGCAGGTGGCTGAAGCTGGGTTCTCATGCCAGTGTGTGTGTGTGTGTGTGTGTGTGTGTGTGTGTGTGTGTGTGTATGTGGTCACTCCCAATTTGTTTTGTGCCTTTTAAGGGAGGGTCTTGTTGAAACTTTCACTCTGCCTGCTCAGTAAGTAGCTCATGTTCTGGAGCTAATGTAAGGTGACACATGATGGTGAGTGATGCTCGGGGCAGACCTGCTCATGATAGCTCTAGGAGAACCAAGGAAAACAGCACTGTAGCTCCAGTACTCCCGTCAATGACACGCTCTGCCCAATATCCTGCTTCCTTCTAATAAAGATTCCAGCATCTTCCAAAGAAATCACTGGTTGGTGACTGCGCTGGCTAGTTTTACATCAACTTGGCCCAAGCTGTACACATCTAAGAGGAGAAAATGTCAACAAAGAAAATGCCTCCATAACATCTGGCTTTTTTTTTTTTTAATCTTTTAAATTTGACGAATTTTTAAATGCTGCCCTTCACTGTGCATGGTGCATTGTAAGGATTTGTTTCGTCCCCTTACGGCTCTCTCCCAAACTCTTCCTCATTGGAGAGGACCTGTTGTCCCCTCAGCTATCCAAGCAGCCTCGTGCTTCCTTTTTTATTCTCATTAAGCACCCAGCCAACTACAGGAGTTGGCTTCAAGGAAAGCTGTAGTAAGGCCCTTTTGAAAAGAGTAGACACCAAATGCAAAGTCTTTCCTGTCCGCCTATTCTCTCTAGAACTGCGGGATTCCTAGCTAAATGAGATAACAAGCAAACAAAAGGAGTCTTTCCCCATCCACATGGTCACACATCAGTAACTAATCCTGTCCAAGGCTTCCTGACTGAAGTTACAAGAGAAGTCTCCGAACATCACTTGAAACAAGAGAATAGCCACTAGGTGGCGCTCTAGCCCCAAAATGCTGTGAAATCCTTGCAAAAGCTTATTGCAATGATTTTCTCACCATCCAAATTTTACTACTGCCTACAGCTTGAACAGCTACCTTGAGCTAAAGCTCTCAAGTTTATTCAGATTATTGACTTAAAGGTAGATGCAGAGGAAATTCAAGGGGTGGACGCATGAGGACAGGGGTTGGGAATTGAATTAATTTAAACAAAACCAAGGGAGTTGAAAAATGTGTATTTATCTCAGTAATAGAGAATTTAAATATGTATTTAAAATACATTTTAATATATTATTAAATATGTTAAAATTTATAATTTTAATATATGCATGTCTATAATTTTCTATAAGTAAAACAAAACATATATTTATTTTTACATAATTGTATATTATATATTTATATAATAATTGTTATATATATCTTTTGTAACTCATGCATAGTTGTGTATGCTATATACTCATATGTAGTTACATATATTGTATATTTTAAATTTTATGTCTTATAACCCCATTTAAATATAAAATACATACTAAATGTATTATCTGTTTTGTTCGTATGAGCCATATCAAAATATAATTTATACATAAAATGTTTTTAAATCTATATCTTAAATCCTTTCTATTATTGAATAATAAACACTTGTTTTTAATTCAACTAATTACATTTACCCAGAATCATATTTTTGATGCCTCCAAGGTACTCGAATTTGTGTTTCTTTAGCCCATACCTGTTTACACATGGCTGAAAATAGGAGAGGTAGGATTAAATTTAAAGAGAAACTGGAAGTAGCTTGTTTTCCCTTCTAGGCTGCAAAGTTAGAGTCTGATGGGGCTGGGGGTTAGAAACGCTGTGATGGTGTAGAATTAACGTGGATCTCAGAAGCTGGCCTCCAGCTGGTGACTCTGTTTGGGTGAGTGGAGGAGCCTCTGGGCCACAAGGCCTAGGATGGATCATTTGGAGCCAGTCTTGAAGGTTATAGTTGGATGCTGCTTCTGATCTCACCTCTGCATCCTGGCTGGCCATGATGTGAGCAACAGCACCTGCATCCCTGCCATGAGGGACTCTTCCTCTTAACCATCAGGCCTTCCTCCCTCGACTTGAGCCCCTCCCAGGAGGTACAGCAAAGAATAACAAAGAAAAGCAAAGAGAAAGATGCCAGAGAACTATCTAGAACAACTGAGCAAAAACAGCATTCATAAAAATTAGAACAGCTTTCTGATATAGACAACATCTGTCTGAATATTAAATTGGCCAAGGCAAATTAATTACATTTCAAATGAATGCTTATTCCCTTCAGAAATGTTTTCATTTCTAATGTAAATAGTTGCCTAAAGCTTTTGAAGTTAGAGACAAATGCAGAATTTGTTGGGTCAGCCTTTTGGTCCATATCAGGAACTGCCAGGCAATGCTGGAGTATATTTAGAACTTTGAAGTGGAGCAAGTGTGACTTGAAATTTTTACAGGAAGCCGATATTACTCTTTACACAAGAAAGCAACGAGACATTATCAAGACTCCAAGAGCTGACAGAAGACACTGCCCATACCTCCTCATCCACAAAAGCAGGCCTCAGCTCTTACCTAACAAGACCAGAACATAGGATTTATGATAACAAAAAGTCAGTAACAATAGTTTCAATTTCACTGTAGCAAGAAGGTGCCTTCAATAGACTCAAGACAAAAGTAAATGTAACACACATAACACTTGAAAGAAAAAGTACATGCTGATAAAAATTGTACCTCAAATCCTTTTGTCAGACTTTTTATTGAAATTTTTTTTCATACAATACATTCTGATTATGATCCTGAAAGTTCACATGGTCCCGACATGAATGCACATTCCAACAGTAATTAAGGACACTCTGACTTGTATGTGGTCATCACACAACTGCTGTGAGAAGCTGGGCAGGTCGCTGGGGCGGAGAATGACACAGCAACAGCCCAGCTTTGGGAGTGGGAGGGCTCTTTGAAGCATTTATCAGAGATAAGTTTCAGAAGATAACTGCACACGGATCTCAAAGTGTTTCTTTACACCTTTACCCCCTTACGCTGGAATGACGTAGCACGGCTGGAACGCACAGCTGGAACAGAAACAGGAGTGCGAGGTGCTCCACCACTTACATCAGCCTTAGCCCGTATCTACAGGACGGTGTCCCTCACGTCTTACAGCAAAATAGGGTGGGTTAGTAGGTACTCACAAAGATACTTTTTCTGTCTTGTCATCAGAAAGCTTAACGGAAAGGGCACTTCTGGAATGTGAAAATGTTTGTTTTCCCATGGCTTTAGGGCCATATGACCACTGTATCATGAATATTTATTACAGGAAGCAACTTTGGTTCACATTTTATCATTGTCATCATAAAACCTGACTGGTGAGTGACCTATAAACAATACATAATACCCACTTAGGTCAGGGCGAACATAATTTTTTCCTCTAAAAGGCCAAATAGATCATACATAACATTCTGTGTCTGATGTTGCCCTGAAAAATTTAAACAAGTACAGGAAATATGCAAACGAATTTTCCAATCCAACTCTATTTTTAAAGAGTTTAATTTTATTTATTTATTTATTTTTTACTCCTGTGCACTGTTTGTGTCTCTGTGACTGTGGTTGCCTGAGATGTTGGTCCCCATAAATCTCGGTTTGAATACTCAGTCACCAGCGGGAGTCTATTTGGGGAGAACTAGAAGACAAGGTCTTGTCATAAGCAGTCCTTCCACTTCCCTACCCCCCCAAACCCCCACCCCGAAGATTGAGGTTTCAAAAGACCCATTCCCAGCGTGCTCTCTGCCTCCTGCTTGGGGTTTGAGATTCAAGCTCTCAGCTGTTCTGCGGATGACGTCGTGGACTCTAACCAATTAAACATGTTCTTACAAGTTGCCTTGCTCATGGTGTTTTATCACAATAGAAAAGTAAATAGTGCACGGTAAGTATATGCCCCGCGTGTGCAGCTGACTGTAGAGGTCAGAAGTGGCCGTTGGACCCCCTAGAGCTGGAGTTACAGGCTGTTTTGAGAGGCCTCACGTGGGTGCTAGGAAGTAAACTCCAGTCCTGTATTAGAGCAGCAAGTGCTCTTAACTGCTGAGCCATTTCTCCAGCCCCCATGTGACTTAGAAATCGGTAGGGGTCTGGGTTGACCTTAGTTCACCAGCGACTGAGCCACGATCACACTGTGACCCATCACTGCTGGGTACCACATCCCTTTGCTTCTTCTGCCCTATATTGGACCATCTCTACTCATCACTCCAACTCTAACCCCTGACCCCTGTAACCCTTTGACACCATTAAGTCCTTTTGTCCACTGATCCTACCGTCTCTAGGCTGTCCTTCCTTCCACCTAATGGCCTTCTGTCTTTTTTACATTTTCCTCAAGACAGATTCTCTTGTAGCCCAGGCTGGCCTCCAACTCACTCTCTAAGGATAAATCCCTTGCATTTATCTCCCAAATACTGGGCCTTCGTGACCACACCTGCCCATATTCTCTGCCTTTCCGTATTTCCTCCACAGACCTCACTCTCTCAAGAGTTCACATCAACCCATCCCTTGCCTAAACACTCAATGATCTGCTCTCTTTTACTTCGTCACTCCCTGGGTAAAACTGCAAGCTTGATTTAGTCCACATTCCACGTACCCTGCAATTGAATGTAGCTTGGGAAATTGGTCTCTTCCATTCTCAAGGATTAGAAGGATGAATGTTGTGAAATGTTACTCCACAAAACCCATCTACAGATTCGGTACAGTTCTCATCAAATTCCAATGCCATTTTTTCCCCACAGAAATAGAAAAAAAAATCTTGAAATTCATATGGAAGGAGCTGGGGAGATGGCTCAGCGGTTGAGAGCACTGCCTGTTCTTCCAGAGGACCCAGGTTCGATTCTCAGCACCCACATGGCGGCTCACAACTGTCTGTGACTACAAGATCTGACACCCTAACACCAACATATGTGCAGGCAAAAGCCAATGCACATAAAAATAAAAATAAGAAAAATTTAAAAACTCATATGGAAGTACAAAAAGTCTCTGGATACCCAAAGTAGTCTTGAGCAAAAGACGCTGGAATTACCACTATGCCCAGCTTCAAGTTACACTACAGAGCCACAGTAACAAACACAGTGTGGTGATGGCACAAAAGGTGACACAGATAGACAGATCAGAATGGGGGACAAATCCACATAACCACAGCCATCTGACTTTTGACAAAGAGGCCAAAAAAAAAAAAAAAAACTTTAGAGAAAAGGCAAAGTGTGGTGCTTGGAAAACTGATATCAATGGGCCAGAGAATGAAGCTATACGTACTCATCTCTTCATATGTATGTAAATCACCTCCAGATGGAGGCCAGGGCTTCAGGTGTCTTCAACCTCAACGTCAAAGAGCAGAGACAGGTGGATCCTGGGAGCTCACTGGCCAGGCAGCCCAAATAGCAAGGTTCAGATTCAGACTAAAGGAAAAAATATATATATTTTTTTTAAAGTTCATATCAAAGCATTAAAAAACCCTTGATGGCCAAGATAATCTTGAGCAAAAAGAACAATGCTGGAGGTACCACTCTGCCAGGTTTCAAGACGTATTAGAGAGCTGTGGTAACAAAACCAGCATGGGATTCCTCAGGGAGAGACCTTGCCTCAAGGGAATAAGATGGAGAGCAATAGAAAAAGACAGCAGGTATCTTCTTCCCCTGGGCTCTGCATGTACACTCCAGATACACCCTCCCTATCAACACACTTGCATGCACACACACTTGCATGCATAACACACACACACACACACACACACACACACATTCACTAGATACAAAAAAGTAGAAGCAATTGGACAAAAAAAAAAGTCCACAAACTCCAACTGATAAACCTCATGTTACCTCTCTCCCTATACACATTCTTGCCTAAGCTAATGCTTTACTTACCTGCTAAGTCCCATGGCCTCTCCCATAGTCAGGGGCACACTCCAGTAATCCCTCACACTCTTGCTGGAGTTTCTTTATCATTGGTTCACCCATCCCTCTATATGTCCATCCCTTTCTTGAATGATCCACCTACTCAACTACATATACACATATTCAACTACATAAACACCTACCCAACTGCCTGCCTGTCCGCTCTGTGCGTGAGGTTGGGTCCTCTTCATCCAAGGCAGCGGTTCTCACCCTTCCTAACACTGCGGCCCTTTAATACAGCTCCTCCTGTTGTGCTGGCCCCCAGCATAAAAGTAGCTCACCGCCACCTCATAACCGTAATGTGGCTACTGCTATGAATTGTTGTAATGTAACTATCTGATATGCAACGTGTCTGATATGTGACCCCCAAAAGGGCCATGACCCACACAGGTTGAGAACCATTGATCCAGTCCAAGCAACCAGGAGAGTTTGGGGGAAAAAAAATGCCTCAGCCCTAACTCTCAACACTGCTGGTAGGTTCTGCAAGGACAGTGCCCCCAGTCAGTGCTAGATACATGAGCTCTGAGAGGCAGTTTCCGAAAGGTTTCAACTGGTGCCTGTGTATGGGATTTGTTTTCTAGATTTGTATCTGTATTCTGGTAAATTCATCACAAGGTCAAATAAAGTGCCCAGTAGACTTCTTGTAAAATACTGGATTTGGTTTGGTTTTGATTCTTTTTTGTTTTGTTTTGTTTTGTTTTGTATGTCCAGTTTTCAAACGAAAACCACATGCTGAGAATTTCCAGGTTGCTTCCTCAGTTATAAGTGTGCACTGGTGGATTTTAGGTAATCCACCCAGATGCCAAAGTCAGCCACATAAGAATGGCACACACACAAAAAATAATAATAATAATGAACACAAATAGGCTTTAAGCTTCTAGGGTGGCTGGCTATCTGGGAGCAGTAACCATGGTAACAGTGGCAGGCACCCTGAAGGCTTGTGGAAGATCCCTTCAGACTCTGACCTCTCTACTTCCAGCCTCCCCCCCCCTTTTTTTTTCTCTCCCTCTGCGTTTGTTTCCTTGATCCAACCCATTTCCATTGATTCCTTCCTGCACTCAGTAGCCTGGAAGCGCTCCTGGAAGACAGGTGGGGTAAATGGTTGTGCTGCCCACAAGCATGTGTGTCCTCTAGGGCGCAGGAAGGAGTCTTTCTGCTTTGCTCCGTACTCTGCAGTACTTATGAGAGAAGGTTCCAAGCAAACAGCAGGGGTGTGTTTGTGAATGAACGACCACAAGGATGGATGGTGCGTTCTAAGGCTGGCTTCCAGGCACGTAGCCATCACAGACCCATTTCTTCTTCCCACCAGAACCTCCAGACCTACTGACAATGCGCAGTTGTTTTCTCGGACCTCACCTCTCCTCCAAGCAGTCACTGAAATGAAATGAAACTAGCTCTTGCGAAGATCCACTTGCGGGCGCCAATTCTTGGTCACTACTAGTCTAGACTGGTGCGCAGAGAATTCCTGTGTCGTTCCTTCAGTATCAGATACGTACTAGTGTTTTAGTCAACCCACTCAGAAGTTTGGGGGGGGAGGAGGGGTGGCAAGAAAACTTCCTGCAGAGTTCCTAGGTGTTGGCTCTGTCTGCCATGAAGGAAAGTTGATTTGAACGTAGCTGTGTGAAGGTCCGGCAAGCCTGTTCCCTGTCCACCTTCCGCCTTGAATTCAGTATCTCCCTAGACAACCAAGGACCAAGCAGGCAGGAGCGATGCCGGCCCCACAGTCTCTCCTTAGGCCACCCCACCGCCAAGCATTTTCTGAGCTCGTCATCTGTACAAGTCCTGCCCTGTGGTGGTGTTTGGGTGTTTGGGGGTCTAGGACCTGTCCAGATCTCAGCCACACACAATCGCATGCTCCTCATCTAAGCCTCCTCAGAAGAGAAGCTTGTGGGCAACGTGCTGTTCTTAACTCATTTCATAGAAGGGGAAACAAGAAAATCACCAAGCGGGGAAGTGAGAACAGGAACCTAGGCCAGCCGTGGTGGCGCACGCCTTTAATCCCAGCACTCGGGAGGCAGAGGCAGGCTGATCACTGTGAGTTCGAGGCCAACCTGGTCTACAAAGTGAGTCCAGGACAGCCAAGGCTACACAGAGAAACCCTGTTTCGAAAAACGAGAGGGGAGGCGGGAGCGGGGGGGTGGGGGGGGGAACCGGAACCTAAGTCAGCCTGGCTCTGGGATGTATAATATTCACAGAGAACCCCGGGGGAAAATGAGAGGGCTGGATGCACACGCTTGGGGTTCAGGCTCTTCTTAGAATAGTCTTCGAAGTAGGACCTTTCTCAGAACCACGCCTCTCATTTGCGGAAATCCTGCTTGATTGCACGATCTCTTAAAGATAGTGTTTGGGTCTGCCCTTACTAGCAAACATAGAATAACTTCTGCATGAAGCATAAGTGAGGTGTCTGAGGGTGGTCTTGGGAACCTAAATAAAATGGTTTTCTAGGTCACAAGCAACTAAAAACGCAGCGGGAATTTTGGCCCTTGCCATGTTTCTTAAATCAAGCACTTTCTGAACTTTGCTCCAGAGATAAAGAAATGAATATTCATTAACTGCTCGTTCATTGTTCACTTGGCACAAGAATGCTCCAATTCACAGGTCCAAAGAGAAAAAGGTCTTTCCCTCGTTTCATAGGCAAATAAATAAATGAAGGAAACCGGCTTCAACAATAAGAAACAGAACCAGGATGTGGACTAATTTCCAAGCCCGGAGTGTGACTGTCTCCACGGGACCTCCTAATTACTTCCTAGTTAGGAAAGGCATTCTCCCTGAGCATCCCAAATAGAGCTGAAAGTGGGCCATGGCTCTCCCTGAGCAAGAAGAGTCCCTCAGTCACATGGGCAGGCTGCCTAGCACAATGCAAACGTGTGTGTCTGCACACCCGTGCGCGCATGTGTGTGTATAAAATAGACAAAGAATGTTCCTTTGGCCAACTCTAGCCAAACTCCTCTACTTATTTAAGGCCTTAACCTTTCTCCAAAAAAAAGCCTTTAATAAAGCCCAGTGTAGCTTCTAATAGCTCAAGGCCTGAGCTGACCCTACCCTACTTCAAGTACCTGCTGAAGAGAACTCAAGGCCTCCAAAAGCACGTCCTCTTTGTTTCAGTCAACACCTGTGTCCCAGCCCCAGCAGGAGGGCGGGGTGCCTACCTTCAGTCCTTTCCAGTTAACAGACCCAGGTGTGTGTCATGCGGACCAGCAGCCCCCTTCCTGCTTCCTGTAACTTTTACTTTCAGGTAGCTAATATACCCTCATTTGTTGCCCGTTTCTTTTTTCTTCCTTTATAGTACTCAGTCGCTTTGTATACATCAAGGCTGCGTCCAGTTCACCTTGGACTCTATTCCCCGAGGCACTGATCTTGTTTATTAAAAACAGGCCCTAACCATCCATTCTCGTCTCTGAATTTGCTGTTTTTCCACACCCGTCAGTGAGGATAGACCGAGGCATCAATCAATCAATGGCCACTGATCTCAGTGCTCCACTGTTTATGGTCAACATTGCTGTGACACTCCCACCCCGCACCCCACATGCACACTATCCAAACATGATTCTGGCAGATGTGGTACCCCAAGCTTCCTGGTTCAAACTCTTCTATGCCTCCTTTTTGTTTTCAATATACTGTTGTTGCTGTTGTTGTTTTGAAGAAGAAAAATAGGAACGGCTTACGTTGGTCTGAGTTAAAAAAGTTATCACAGCTTTTGGAGCAGATGAGTGTTTCGGGGCCTTGAATTAGACCATTATTCCTAGTCTTCAGATCTCGAGAGTGAACTTCCTAAGTACTGTCTTTTTGCTTGATCAGAAACCACTGAAGATGGGCTGGAGAGATGCCCTGGAGATTAAAAACAGGTTTGCGTTCTTCTAGAGGACCCAAGTTCGTTTTCACATCAAGAGATTCAAAACTGCCTGGAACTCCAGTTCCAGGGGCTCCAACTCCTCCTCTGGTCTCCATAACAACCTCCTCCACCACCACCACTTCACATACACACAAATAAAAAGAAATATTAAAAAAAAAATACAGCTAAAGGGGGGAGGATTTTTCTTGATTCATAGTTCAGAGGGTACAGTCCCTTAGGGCAGGGGAGGCATGGCAGAGCTGGAGCAGTTTCCTCAGCTATGGCTGGAGTTTGAGGTTAAGTTCTTTTTTTTTTTTTTTAATTTAAAGATGTATTTATTTATTATGTATACAATGCTCTGCCTGCTTGTACCCCTGCATGCCAGAAGAGGGCACCAAATCACATTATAGATGATTGTGAGCCACTGTGTGGTTGCTGGGAATTGAACTCAGGACCTCTGGAAGAGCAGACAGTGTTCTTAACCTCTGAGCCACCTCTCCAGCCCAATAGTGCCACTAGTTAGGGACCTGGTATTCAAGCACACGAACTCATGGGGACCATTTTAGATGCAAAGCACAACACTAAGGGTCTGGGGAAAGCAACCCACGTTTTAAACCTGAGTGCTACAGAGAAAGAATGAGCCGGAGGGCCGGAGCAACTGCACCCTGTGTTGTCGTAGGTTTGGAGAAATCTCACTGGACGTCGCACTTGCCAAGGGAAGATTCAGAGCTGCTGGGTCCCTGCTCGGCCTTTCAGGGAAGAACACCTGTTTCCTCACTCCAAGCTTTGCTGCCTGCATTTCAGATATTCTTCACATATCTACCGTGTTCAGGTGTCAGCCAGGAGCTGGAAACTTCTATATAGCCATGGGCTTCTTAGGCTGTGTACAAGATGCTAAATACATCAGACGCTTAAATCTTTTCAGAACAAAAGTCAAGTGTCTTAGTGTTACCATTGCTGTGACAAAACACCATGACCAAAGGCAACATGGGGAGGCAGTGCTTTATTTCATGCAAAGTTCCATATAACAGTTAATCATCAAAAACAGTGAGGGGCAGGAACCTGGAGACAGAAGCTGATGCAGAGGTCATGGAGGGGTGCTGCTTACTGGCTTGCTCAGCCTGCTTTCTTATACTATCCAGTACTGCCAGCCCAGGGATGGTGCTACCCATAATAATCTGGGCCCTCCCCTATCAATCAGTAATTAATAAAATGTCATACCAGCTTGCCTACAGCCTGATCTGATGGAGGCATTTTTTTCATGTGAGGTTCCCTCACTGGTGACTACAGTTTGTGTCAAGTTGACATAAAACTAGCCAGTACATCAAGTATCCTAAGTTTTGTTAGGGTATCATTGTAATTGGTAGGGACCGTGCTGAGGGCATCGGCCCCTGTCTATGCCACTTTATTTTTTCTCTTGTAGATTTGGACAAATACATACTTGAAGGTCTAGTTGATTTCTAACTATGTGCAATTATTAGTGTTATGGTATGAAATATATGTATACGCTAAACATTTTTATATTTTTATAGCACTCTGCCAGGTAAACAGGAATTGCATCAGAAGCGAATTGTGTGTGTGACATATGGGTCCTGGGGGAATCCTAGGACTCTTTCCTCCCACTCTATGGCCTGCCTACATGTGTCAATGCATGCAAAGGAAACATACAAGCAGCTCCAGATGGCTCGATTCCCCAACGGCAGCCTGGTAATAGGGTGTCAATGCTCCCATGTCACAGATGAGGAGACTGAGACCCTGAAAGTCAACTCCCACAGGTCGCACACTAGCTGAACTGAAATTCAGACCCAGGCCTGATTACCCAGAATCCTGTTTTCTCTCTACCTTCCTGTTTGGCCTAAGTACCCTGACGGTTTTCTCCCTAAGGGTACACGATCCTTGGGAGTAAGACAGAGCCTCACTCTCTAAGACATTGACAAGAAAAGTTTTGGTAAGTGGGAACCTGGCACCAGTAGTAAGAAAACAAGTCTGAGGAGGGCAAAACCGTGAAGTGGAGGGAAATCTACGCAGCCATTCTTTCTCCCTTGCGTCTGCCTCTTCACACGGGTACTTTCCAGAAACTGTTTAGATTCTTGTCGTGATGAGCTGGAACTGTAGTAGTTATGAGGGTGGCGGGAGCCCCCTTTCTCTGTTTTCTTTCCCTCCCCTTGACTTGAGCTCAGAAGCAATAAAAATAACCTATGAAATTGCCACCAAGTGTGGCAGGCCTGGGAAATACCTGGGCTTGTGCTAAAAGTATAGGTGGTAACCACAAGAGGCCCCTGCTTCATGTCAAAGTGGGCTTGAGGGCTTTGAAAGCCAGGCAGGGAGCTGCCGTCTCTCCATGGGGTGCTGTGGTCACGAAATCCAAAAGCAAAGGATGCAAGCCACAAAGCACATCTGTAAAGTGGCAATGTGCCCATTTTACAGATGGGGAATGAGATCACAGGAGTATTTGCTCAGTGTGGACCACTGAGTTGGAGCTTAGCACAGCTGTAATATAGCATATCTGGGCTTTCTCTGTCTCTCTGTCTCTATTTCTGTCTGTCTGTCTGTCTGTCTGTCTGTCTGTCTGTCTCTCTCTCTCTCTCTCTCTCTCTGTTTCTACCCCTCCCCCATGTTAAGATGCCACAATGAAACCCATTACTTTGCATGCTAACCTGAAGCATTAATTTTAAAAATTAATTAATTACATTAAAATGTATTTTAAGCCAGATATTGTAGCATACGCTTTTAATCCCAGCACTCAGGAGGCAGAGGCAGGTGGAGCTCTGTGAGTTTGAGGCCAGCCTGATTTACATAGCAAAAACTCTGTCTCAAAAAACAAAAACAAAACAAAAAATACCCTAAAGCCCAAGGCCTACTCTTTCTGGAAGTGGGGAACTGCAAGAGGAAGAAGAGAGAAAGGTGAACTCCAATCTTGAATCGCTGCCCTCTCAGGACTGGCTCATGAGCAGGAAGAGATGGACCAAGGAGCTTCAGAGATGTCACCCTGAAGAAGGAGCAGGTCACCAAAGAAGCTCAGGCATCACCATCACATCCCAAATGTGCCAACACAATGGCTCTGAGGCGCCAGGGCAAGTGGGCAGTAATGGATGAACTGGAACAGGCTGTGGGATGCTCAGGGCCAGAGTGTGAGCCACCCAAATGCCAACTGTTCAATCCCACGTGCTACAAAGAGAGTGCACAGCCAGCTGAGCACACCAGTGACCAACAGAGGCCTTCTGTGGCCTTAGACCTGAGCGAATCCAGACATGATGATCAGAAGTATAAAACAGCTCCCATGTTCTTGTAGGGGCTTCAGCACGTCTTCCCACAGGGCTACAGGGAACCAGCATCTGGAGACAGAAGTACAGGAAGGATCCCAATGCCGCCATTTTGTTGCACAGCCCAAGGTGTATAAACGGGGCTGGGGGGGACTGGGGGATGGCACAAAGTAGACTTAATTGCCTCTTCCATGCTCAGGTTGCCTAGGGCATATCTCCCCTTCAAAAGTAGGGTGAATAACACCTTGGCTGTTCTCCTAGCACAGTTATTAATAGTGTTCCCTTTCTCTCTCCAACATGCCCTGGATTTGTCTAACAGGAATGATTATAAAATAAATATTGCAAAGGCTGGGAGCGGGGCTTGTGCCAGCCAGCTACTTGAGAAGCTTCGAAGGCGGGGGTGGGGGTAGAAGGGGGGCCCCTCTGCAACCCAGGAGTTGGAGGACTGCATGACTTAATAGGGAGGCCCCGTCTCAAAAATAAATAAACACGAAATAAGATATTATGGCATAAGACACAGTGATTCTGAGAAATGATTAGAAAAATGCACTTCTGTTTGAGGTCCCTTCATATCTGTATATCTGCAGAGAACATCTTTGAAAAACTACTGCTAGCGGGGATTGCCTGAGTGTGCAAGGGGATATGGGAAGACGGTGGCTACTTATACATGTGCTTTTGGTTGCACTAGCATGTTTGTATGTACGTGTGTTTGTGAATGTGGGGTGGGAGTGGAGGGTTGTGCAGTGGCATGCGTGTGGCGATCAGAGCCCAGCTAGTGGGAGTCAGCTCTCTCCCTCTGCTATGTGCGTCCAAGGGATTGAACTCGGGTCATCAGGCTTGGCAGCGATCACCTTTGCAAAGGAGCCATCTCACTCATCCTGTTATTTAAAATAACAAAAACAACAATAACACCCCCAAGATGTTCCTTTCAGCAGATGAATTACAGTGGTCACTTCATCCCGAATAATGACATTGTCTTCACAAAAAGCCGCAAGGGCAGTGACATCTGGAGAGCGCCCACATAACTGCTGTGGGGACAGTGGTTATTATTTTACCACACCACGCTAAACATAGTTTGGTTTGGTTTTTCCTGTAGCCGAGAGGGTGTCGGCTCGTGAGATAAGTCAGAGCGGTGGCAGAGAAGTAAACATTCACTGCTCCCATCTGGGTAAAATGTGAGAGGCTTGTGCCGGTGCTACAGTTGAGCTCTGACCGCTAATTTGGAAAGTGCAGTGACTCATTTCTTCCAGTTGACAGAAACGATACTGTTCTACAGCCAGAGCATGACCTGCTTTATTTGTCATTTGAAGGTTTCGCTTTTGCTCTTCACTCAGGCCTAGAACCGATGCCAGAGCTTTCCAACCCATCATCACTATACTGTAGAGGATTATGGGTAAACGTTTCTCCCTCCCCGTTTGGGAGTTTAGATAGGGCTGAGGGGCTGCAGCCCTGTTGGCAGCAGATAGTTGAATTTTAAAGCAAGAAAAATAGACTTTGTTTATTTATTTGGGTCCGGGAAGGTTTTTGAGACTCAGCACATTCCATCTCCCAAGAACGAAGACAGGCAAATGTCCCGGCCAAGTAAACTGCCCCCACCACCTGTGCAGTGCCCTAGTCTTAAAATGAAACTCAGTGGACTCCCAGCATCTCTCTCTCTCTCTCTCTCTCTCTCTCTCTCTCTCTCTCTCTCTCTCTCTCTCTCTCCCTCCCTCTGTCTCCCCCTCCCTCCCTCCCCCCCCTCTCTCTCTCTCCCTCCCTCCCTTCTCCCCTCCTTCCCTCCCTCCCTCTCCTTTCCTTCCAGCCCCTTCTTTCTGATTTCCAGGCATACAACAGAGCATGCTGTCCAGGTCTTGAACTACAGGAGCGGCTTGGACATTGAGCAGAAGAGGCCTCAGCAGAAAGGCCGCCAGCAAACCCTTGCCTCAGCCGCTACTCTATTGCTGTGAAGAGACAACCATGGCAGAGACAACTCTTAGAAAAAGAAAGACTTTAATTAGGGATTTGCTCACACTTTCTGGGGGTTAGTTCATTTCATTACCATCATGGGGAAGACCATGGCAGTCGACATGGCGCTGGGGCAGCAGCTGAGAGCTACATCCTGATCCACAAGTCAAGAGAGGTGGGGGGAAGGGGGGATGGGGCGGCAAGGAGAGGGAAGGAGGGAAGGAGGGAAGGAGGGAGGAGTTAGGCCTGGCACTAGGCTTTTGAAAGGCCAGCCACAGTGACACACCTACTTTAACAAGCTCCTCTGCCAGGGCTACTCCAATAAGGGCATACCTCCTAATCCTTCTAATCCTTTCAAACAATTCTACACCCTAGTGACTAAGCATTCAAACAAACAAACAAACAAACAAACAAATAAATAAATAAAATGAGGCCATTCTTATTCAAAACACCATACCCCACCACAGCGCAGGTACTCAGCCAGTGTTAGAACTAACCCATCCCTCTGGCGTACTCTGCAGGATAAAGACCACAGACCGTAGATCTATCATGATAACAGTATTCATGGAAACATCCTCAGACAAGCTCAGTGGGGTGAGTTTCTTGGGGGCAGGAAATAAGACAAGAGGTTTTCAAAACGAAGTATCCCTACACTGCCCAGGAGACACCACTGTTCTAGAAGCATTCTTTCTCTCTGTTTTGACTCTGTAAAGTCCCCCCACCGACTCGTATCTTGAGCACTTGTTGCCCTACTGGTGGTGTTATTTGGCATATGGTGGCATCATGTAGTGGGTTGGGACTAGCTGCTGCAAACTGTCATGAGAGTTGGGGTTCTGAAACTGATAGCCTGCCTCTCGTTCTGGCTCCCATCTTTCCTTCTTGGTCCACCACTCTGTAGTACCACCAAAAGACAAACAGAACCCACTCTGCCACGCCCTCTTCACTGTGATGGGCTGGACCCCTCTGAAACTCTGAGCCATAGTGTGTCACATACTTTGCTTCCGCCACTCAAAGGTAAGTAAGACATTTTCCCCTGTGCCGATAAAGTGAATGGAAACCCAGCTTCTCTTGCCAGATTCTCAGTGTTACCCAGAACCCGTGTCAATTCCATTAGGCAAGGCCCAAGTGCTTGGCTAGATCACTCCAAACCACAAATTACCCTGTCTTAGCTTCTAATGGCAGCCAGATGGCCTCCTGTTGGTCCAGTAGGCCTTATTGCTTCCCAAACCACCAATGGCCCCTTGTCTGCCCTGAGAGGGCAGGGTGAATATGGCTTCCAGAACATTCTCATTACTTTCTAGGAAGGAGAATCTGGGAGCCAACCTTGATGAGCCTCTCCATCTACCACACACCATGAGCGTCGGCACAGCAAAGGGAGAAGAGTGCACGTGAGTACTGACTCCTCCAATGAGCTCAGGGCTGAACCTTCGGGGTTCAGTCAACACTAGTTACTGCATCCACATCCAAGAGTGTTTGAATTCCTGTGTTTATGGCATCACAGAACCATAAAGATCTCAGAGAGTGGCCCGTACATAAAGCTAAGAACCACAGGCATCAGGGTTTGAGGAAGTTGGCCCCTGAGGAACCTTTATGGATAGCCAAGTTTATATGTGTTACAAGAAGGTGTCATGTTGAACTAGACTTAGAATCTAATCTTCACCAATTTCACGATGTGCTGAGCTTCATCAAGCCCATATCACATGCTCCCAAACTGAGGACCCCTTGAAAACAGTAGCCTCTTACTATTTAACGCTGATGTACACGATTCCTAAGGAATAACCATGACACAGTTGCCACTGCCCCCCAAGTGCTACACTATAAAGATCTCAGCAGCACTGCCATTGACTTGGATGAGAGTCCTGGGGTCCCTGACATATGGCTCTTTAGAGCCACGAGGAACATGTTGTTGGGGGGGGGGGTGCGAGCCAGATGCATTTTGCAACATTTCTGAAGCAAAGAACAAGGTTGACCAGCCTTATGTGTCTGTAAAGTCAACTGCAGAGCTAAGCAGTGGTTTTGTTCTTCAGTGGGTTACTTCAAGAAAGTCTACATGACCAATGTTTTTGACAGCAAAGATCAAAGAGGGCAGTGTCCTCGCAATAACCTGCAAGCCACTTATATGTCTGGTGTACCTCTGGAGGGGAGGGTTTCCATCTTGTGGGAGTTGGATCTCACCTTAGAGAGTTTTGTCCATCAACTGCAATGATTCTTGTTCAACAGAAAAGAAAACTCCACATGTGGGACCTGTTGTTCTGTAGGACAATTGCTCTGTAGCCGGTTCATCTCTAACCTATGGGCCTTATTGGTTTGTTTGTTTATTTTGTTTTTGTTTTTGTTTGGTTTTTTTGAGACAGGGTTTCTCTGTGCAGCCTTGCCTGTCCTGGACTCACTTTGTAGACCAAACTGACCTTGAACTCAGTGATCCATCTGCCCCTGCCTCCTGAGTGCTGGGATTAAAGGTGTGAGCCACCACGCCTGGCTTCTATGGGCCTTATTTCAGGAGAGTTTTCAATGCCAATATATCCCTGTCCCTCCCATTCTCCTCTGAATCAGCTTTACCATCCTGCTGGGGGCTCACTTAACCGTGGGGGTCCCATCCATTGTTAACACACTGAAAGGAATACAGATATATCAAGAACAAAGACAAAATGCCGAGGAAGTTTTAGAAATATCCCCTTTGCCAATGTATTTCACATTGGTTTTTTTTTTTCCAGGTTTGCAACAGGACAGTTATATAAGTTAAAAAATATATAAGTCCAAAAGAAGACAATAAATTTGAAAGAAAGACTCTAAGTCATCAGCAAGCACTTTATTATAATTTTGTTGGGTAGTACTCAAGTCTAAGAAACACAACAGAAACAAAGTAAGACATCTAACCAAAACAGAGAAACAGTTAAAACAATCCTGATAAGAACAAGAAGAAAGAAGAAGAAGAAGAAGAAGAAGAAGAAGAAGAAGAGGAGGAGGAGGAGGAGGAGGAGGAGGAGGAGGAAGAGGAAGAAGAGGAGGGAGAGAAGAGGGAGAGGGAGGAGGAGGAGAAGAGATGGCAGCAGCAACGGGGACCAACCCCAAAGTAAGTCAATACCGCAAGATCAGAGAGGTCTGGATTATTAGGCCAGTGGTTATGAGAAAGTCTTAAGTGTATTGCTGGTAAGAATTATAGGCAAGGATCAGAAGGAAACTTAGCAGCTGTCAGTTGGATTGACTAACAGTTTCTTTAGAAGGTAAGCATTTTTTTTAATTCCAGTAAAATTTGAATTTATATGCAAATCAGATCAATAGTGTTAATATTGTTATGTAATATTTCATAGTAATAGATATTTTTTTAATGTTAAATAGACTGTTAGAGAGAACTTATCTCATTGAAGGGTCTATCCAAGAATTTGCAATTTCAGTGGTTAAGTTAGAAGGCATGAGATTGTTTTTCAGTTTGGAAGCAGTATTGAGTCATTTTGTTTAAACTACCTAATGTGTTTATATTACATATCTTTAAATAAAGTTAAGTATTTGGAGAGGTATTTTATTCTGATATGCTTAAAAGGAAATCTGAGTATAACAAATTTCCAAATAAAATTTCAATGTTTGAGACTATCTCATAATTATCTTAATAAGCCTTGCCTGGTATGCATAGAAAAGATAAACAGTTCAGGGGTGGTGGCACATGCCTTCCATCCCAGCATTAGGGATGGAGGTGCGGGGAGGGGGGCGGGGGGGGGGGCAATCTCTGTGCGTTGGAGGTCAGCCTGGTATACAAAGCAAGTCCAGGACAGGCAAGGCTGCCTGCAGAGAAAACCTGTTTTGAAAAACCAACCAACAACCAAACAAAAAAAATAAAAATCCTTTGAGAAGAACCAGCTTATTTTTAAAAATTTGTAACTAAAGCGAGATAATCTTTGAATAATTTTTCTCCTGTGGAAGGACCACAGTGTGAACACAGGAGGGAGCATGGCCTGGCTCACCATGCCCTGAGCTTTCCTGCTCGCTGAGAGCAGTGTGTGTGGCACGCCATCCTGTGGAGGTCACTTCCAGATCGATCTCACTTTCCTTTCAACCCTGTAGATTCCAACACTGGGTGTCAGTATTGCGCCAAAGCCAAAGCGCCCTGTCAGAATTAGACTGGAAATTAAGCAAATCCGTAGACAGATCACCCAGAAAAGCTCTGACGTGTGTTTTCAGATTCGACTGAGGAATAGCGAGCTGGAATCCCGTGTGAGTGAGATCACGGAGTTGGCGGCAGGTGCCGCGCAGACTCCTCCACCGAAGTGGGCGCTGCTGGGATGAGGATGGAGAGGCTCGCTGGACACTGGGTGAGGGGTTTGGCGCTCCGGGCAAAGCAGCTTTCTCACAGCCCACCTGCCCCTCCAGGAGCTTCCTCCTCACGCATGGCGGGGCCTGCTTGTCATAAACAGACAGGGAACTTACTGTGGGCCGTCCTTGTCATAGTGAGTGCTCCGTGCCCCTCCATAGGAGGCGAGCAGCATGCTAATGCGATGGAGGAAAAATGAAGGTCAAAGGAAAGTAGAAGCTATAGGCCCAGGCTATGGGTTCTAGAATCATCCAGGCACTTGATATTAATTCTCAGAGACTGGAATATCTCTTCTTTGTCTCTCCTCCCATTTTCCTCTTTTTTTTCTCTTTTTTCCCTCATTCTCCTCCTCTTCCTCCCCCTTCCCTTCTTTCCCCAGCTCCTCTCTTTTCTCCCTCCTGCTTCCTCCTCTAAACAGTAATGGGGATCCAGGTGTATTCATGCTTGCTGCTTTATTGGGTTTTTTGTTTGTTTGTTTTAAGCTACAGCTGCTTAGCGTTCAGATTCCCCCGCCTCCCCCCCCCCCCCCCCCCCGCCACTACCTCCCCCCCTTCGTCCCCGGTGTAGAAAGGGCCATATTACCTATGCTGGTGAAGAGAGAGAAAGTAAGTGGTGGTGTGCACTGTCACGTATATATACGTGCAGAACTTCTTTTCTTTCCCCCCCCACCCCATTCTTCCGTTTTCCACATGCGCTCTCTCTCTCTCTCTCTCTCTCTCTCTCTCTCTCTCTCTCTCTCTCGCTCTCCATTTCCTATTCCTTTCCCACAATGCCCTAACAGGTTTCTTTTTCACTAATTGCAGTGACCGCTTAATTTTCTAACATTCTTCCATGGCTTTCAAGAGAATGTTTGTTTTTTCCTTTTTTTTTTTTTTTTTTTTTTTTTTTTTTTGTATAGTAGTTCATAGGACTCAACCTATGTGGCCAATTTCTTGATAAGTGCCAGCGAAGGGTACGGACAAACTTTACTATGTCTTCCACCACAGAGGAAGAGCTGCACTTGACTGTCCACTCCAGAGACTCCCGGGCAGGTGTGAACTCTGCTCTCTAGCAAGGAAAGAGGTGAGAAGCCTCTGCCCTTGACCTCGTCAAGGGCTTGCAGGACCAGATCGCTTGCTCGCCAGCGGGACCCTCCTGGAGGATAATACACCCTGTGGATTTGAGCCAACCCTAATCTGGACAGGGCTTGTAATTCCCTAAGGGTCTATTGCAAGAAGAAGTAAAGATGGGGGGTCTTCTGCTAGCGGTGTCACTGACAGACACTCTGCCTCAATGGGGAGATGCTTCATGTCCCACTGCTGTGACAAAATACCTGAGATAAATCAACTTAAAGGACAAAAGGGTTATTTGAGTAACAGCTTCAGCCATTTTAGTGTACAGTTGCGTCAGGTCCCAACTCCCCAAAATGGCTACCAGGGCTCAGCGCAGGCTAGCCTCTGATCAAGCTCAACACTTAGCATCCCTAAAAACCTTGTGAAACAGGTTTCTGTTTGCCATGAAAAGCCACAACTTTATCTGCTCCTACAACTTCCAGAAATGGTATCGCATCCTCTATCGACTCAAACAAACCTCCTGTGGATCAGAGCACCATGCTAGTTGCCAGGCTGTTCCAGGTAGCCCACCCTCTTCCGGCTGCTGCAACATATCCCCCTATAACTGGCAGGGCTCCCCCACTCTCCCTTGCTGTTTTCTCTGAACCCCAAACGATGATAGCCTTGGCAGTTGAATTAAACTGTTTTCCTTTGCCCACAGAGCTGTCTCATGTTTTGGTGGTTTCACTTCACCTTCGCTTACAATTTGATGACACACACTGCTTCTGTGACGAGGGAGAATATGGAGGCAGAAGCTGGGGGAGGGGTTCACCTCATGGGAGCCAAGGAGCAGAAAGAAGACTTGGTCCTCTTCAAGGACACAGCAGCCTGACTTCCTTTCACTAGGTCTCATCCACTAAAGACTGCGCTGCCTCTAACAGGATCAGAGGCTTGATGACCAAAGCTTTAGATCACAGCCATTTGGGGAGGTTACCTTTCCAAACCATGAAAACAATGGAATCGGGAAGTTGATAGTGCTTATAATACAGGGTTAGCTGAGAGGAAAATCATAAATATTAACATAAACATGAGAGTCATACAAAATCTAAAACCCAAAAGAGGAGCCCAACGGGTAAGGTTTGAATAGATTCCTCCCAGGTGAGAGGAAAGTCAGGGAAATCTGGGGATGATTCTAGAGGATCTCTGAGCTTCTAGGAGAGAGAATGAACCGGGAGAACTGTAAATGACCAGAAGGCCTCAGGATTGCAGCTGTGATGGGTAGGTTTGCCTCTGCCTCATGCCAAGGGGACTGACTCCTCTTTGGCTCATGAGATTTGAGTAAGTTTCAAGCTGACTTGGCTCCTCTATGGAACTTCATAGAAACCTTCTCTCATTGAGCCCAGCTTGTTCTGTCCCCCCTAGGGCCTCTCAAGGTCACCTGTACAAGTATTGATTTTCTGGGGCCCAACACCTCTGTCCCTGGACAAGGGCCCTGTTCTGTGGTTTTTATGCATCTCAGATGCTCTGATGTCTCTCGGGGTCATTGTTTAAATCACTGATATTGCAGACAGTGGTACTGGACCTTCTGCATCTCAGATGCTCTGATGTCTCACAGGGTCATTGTTTCCATCACTGATATCACAAAGAGTAGCACTGGACCTTTCGAAAGATAGTTGACTCAAAGAACTGGACTTTGGACCTTGACACCTGCCTGTGAGTTGAATGTGTAAACACCTTGCCCACTGCTTGGTGATCAGCTGTTGTGAACATTTATTTGGTGGGTGCATAAACATGACATGATCACAGTGTTGCCATTTATCATGAAATCCTCTTTCATATATTTAACTAATTTCTTGATATTGGACCATTGTGGTTATTTCTACTTTTTTTTGTTTGTTTGTTTGTTTGTTTTTTAAGACAGGGTTTCTCCGTCTATATCCCTGGCTGTCCTGGACTCCCTTTGTAGACCAGGCTAGCCTCGAACTCACAGGGATCCAATTTATAAATTTCATAGCACCAATTAACACATTAATAAACGTTAATAGCCAGGCGTGGTGATGCATGCCTTTAATCCCAGCACCCAGGGAGGCAGATCGCTATGAGTTCGAGGCCAGCCTGGTCTACAAAGGGAGTCCAGGACAGCCAAGGGTACACAGAGAAGCCCTGTCTCAAAAAACTAAAACAAATAAAACTAAAAACAAAAAAGGTAAATATTAGTATACCACAATCTTTGTAATCATTCTTTTAAATTCTTTCAATTACATACATTGTAAATTATGCTATAGTCTCCATTGAAAACATACTGAAAATAGATAACACTAACCTCTCCAGTAGCCATTGTCTTAGATAAAACACCATAACCAAAAGTAACAGGGGAAAAAAAGGTTTATTTTAGCTTACAGGGCCACATCAGAATTCATCCCTGACAGACATCAGGACAAAAACCTGAATGGCAGGAACCTGGAGGCAGGCAGGAGCTGATGGAAGGCCATGGAAGGGTGCTGCTTCCTGGCTTGGTCCCCATGGCTCCCTCAGCCTGCTTCCTTATAGACCCAGAATCTCAGCCTGGGAGCGGTACAGTGCACAGTGTTCTGAACCCTCCTGCATCAATCGCCAATCAAGAATTTGCATGACAGGCCAATCTGGTGGAGGCATTTTCTCAGTTGAAGTCCCCCTCCCCATAATGATGTTAGCTTGTGTCAATTGACAGAGAGCTAGCCAGCACTGCCATCTTCACCCTAGGTCTAACACTGTCATAGAGGTAAATGTTATTTGGCGATTAATGTCTCTCCTTTCAAAAGATGCTTCCTCGGGTAGTTGAATAAAATGTATACCCTGATAGTTTCAATTGTAAGGCCGGGAGAGATGTGCATATTCTAGTTAGTGATGCGTCCATGAGCCAGGATATGTAGGAGAACTTGCCACGCTGGCCACAGAGAGCTGCCTGGTTCTCCTTGATTGCTGCATGGCACTCTGTAAGGACAAACCGGTCTGTTGAGCTGTTTCCCTATTTCTGAGTAGCTGGGTTTTTGTTGTGCTAACATACATGGTGCTGTGTTGGTTCATTTCCTCTAGCGCTTGGGTAAATGTTTCTCTGGGAAGAATCAGAGAAGTGAAATTGGGTCATAGAGGGACAGATAGTGTGTTTCAATTCACACTTGCAAGTCGCTCGTCAAAAGCCCACAACCACCAGAAATCAGTGGATGTGTGTATGAACATGAGTGTGCATTCGTGTAACCTCACTCACACCTTGTATTGTATTATCAGGCTTTTTTTTTTTTTTTTGGCATCCTGATTAAAAATAGTATCTCGTGTTTGTTTGTATTTCCCATGTTTAAAGATTTCAGAAGACGGAAGAGCTCGTTGAATAACTCCTCACAGTGCGATCCACTCTGAGGATCACAAATGCAACTTTATACAGAGACTCTAGTCTCTGTGTTCGTCAGCTTCCCGCTGCTGACGCAAGATGCCTGAGGAAGTCAACGTAAAGGAGAGTAAGTATGTTTTGGCTCCAGTATTCGGTCAGTTGGCTCCATTGCTTTAGGGAGCTGTGAAAAGACAGAACGTAAAGACAGAGAGCACATTGTGTCATGTGCGTACTCATCTGAGAGGGACCAGACCCCTACAGGTCCCCTCCCAAGGGCACCATCAGCTGGGGACCAAACATTTAGCACAGAGTCCAGTAAGATCAAAGCCATACCGATGATGCTAAGTTACAAAACGGGCTGGTGCCGCATCGCTATGCGATAGTGGATTCTGAGTGTTCACTGGAAAAGATCACTTGGTGATTATGGCACGTCACTGGAGGCCCCAGATGCCTGGCTTCTTTCCATAGGAAACAAGACTAGTCTAGGTTTATGATAAACAACAGGATGTAGGCAAAGTCCCTGCCCCAGCATAGGGGTGGGGTGGGGAGTCCCACAGAACTAGGCACAGCTACCTATGCGTCCTATCCCATCCCATGCCACTCCATCCCAATCAGCTGACTGAAAGGAGGGGCCACGATGCAAGCAGAGAAAGAAGATAGACAGAGGAATTCAGTGGCCCATCCCCCCAGGCCCTTCTGCAGCATGTTGACAGATGAGCTTCAGGTCAGAGGGAAACTTGCGGCAAAGTGCAGGAAGTGTGCACAGCTGAAGCAAAGGCCAGGACAAATGGACCTCAGCCTCAAGTTGTGTTATCATCAGAACTGGTTCTTTTCCTGAAGGTGGGGGGTGCAGCTCTCCTGGCTCCAGGGCCCCCCAGCCTGTTCCCAGCCTGTCCCCATTCTCAGCACAGGCACCCCTGGAGGTCTCAGTTCTCCAGATTTTTGTCACGCAGTTGCACCTGCACAGCTCTATTGCCCCACTAGCTGGAACCGAAGTGGCGAGCATCTCCCTGGAGGCGTAGCTGCGGCCTTTTATATCTCTAGGCCTTGGATCCTCCCCCTTCTCCGGAGAAAACTGGTCGTGGTTTTGCCAATTTCTTGAGAAGTCTGAATTTTCCAGGAACATGCTCACTCATTGAGAAAGAAAATAACATTCTTGGCTTAGCTCTAGGACTAAAAAAAGGTTGGCAATGGAATAAGTACACACACTGGGGACATTCCAGGGGAACTCGTTTTGCATAAGAGTTTATCCTGCCATCGGTCATGGTGGGTCCAGGTCCCGTTCCATCCTTATCACAATCCAGCTTTGAAATAAGGCTCAGCTTAGCAAGTTTCACCTGCAAAACGATGTGTTATGGTTCTTACTGTTGTGACTAAGGCAGCTCAGGGAAGGGAGCGTTTGTTTTGGCTCACAGTTTGCAGGGCTACAATCCATCGTGGTATGGAAAGCGTGACAAGGGGAGAGAGAGGCAGCTGGACAGATGGCACATACAGTCAGAAAGCAGAGAGGGATGAACTCTGGCCTTCCAGTCACTTCTTCCTGTTTTGTACTCACTTCCTCCTGTTTTGTACTCACTTCCTCCTGTTTTGCACTCACTTCCTCCTGTTTTGCAGCCTGGGATCCCAGTCTGTGAAATGGTGCTGCCCATTCAGTTAGGTCTTCCCACCTGTTAGACCTCTCCAGAAACTCTATGGACACACCCTGAGGTTAGACTCCTAGGTGGTTCTAATCCAGTGGCAGCAAAGATTACATCATCACCCACCTGTACGGAAGTTAGGAGAACGGACTCAACCAGTCCACCTACAGATCCTGGCACAACCAGTGTTTTGTCTATAGTCTCTCTAATCAGTATGTTTCCGTCTATTTTCAGGAGAGTGACAGAGCTCTGTGTGTGGCCAACGCTTTCCAAAGTAGCCAGACTGGGCACATTAGGTCATAATACATTTCTTTTTTTTTTTTTTTTTCCTGGAACATTCTATTTCCAAAAGAGCCCAGTAAAGTTCAAAGGACTTGCTTTCTTTTCCCTGGGTATGGCAATCTGGTTTTTCAGTTGGTTTTGTGTGGTGTGTGTGTATGTTTAAATCTCACTCTCATTGTGGAGTCCTCCAAAGCATTGATTAACCAACAATGGTTACTATGGCTACGAGAAGGAAGTGGAAAACAAGCCTCTTAGCGGGTATTTAGCATTGAAGAGTCAGTAGTCTCTGAGGTTAACAGAGGCTGAGGTTAACAGTGGCTGTTATTAGGAGCCTATAGGCGATTGGACAGAAAAATGGGTCAAAAGCCACACCCACGTCCTTTCCAAAGAAATCACAGTGTACCTCATCACACCGGAAGAAGGCCCCTGTGCCTTTGGTGTTGCTCCACACAGATAGATAAACCACAGGCATTCAGCACACAGGTGACCCTTCTGTCACAGGGTTCACTAGACTCCGTGCTTAAGTTCCGCATTGCAGGAAGGTTTCGAGCGGAGTGAAGATGGATGATTGGCTGTGCTCTCTGGATTAACTGCAAGAATTAGGCTTACTTCCTGGTTCACTGACATCCTTTTATAGTGCCCCACATGGGCTGTTTTCTCTCGTTTTAAATGGTACCAATCCCATAAGAGCTTCAACCTTATGCTCTAATTGCCTTACAGAAGATCTCCTCCTAGACACATCATACAGGGCATCAGGATTTTAACCTGGAGCTGGAGAAAGAAACAGCCCATGGTGCCTACATTTAAATATGTATCGTTTGTCTCTGAGATCTATTAGGAACTCTCCAGGCAAGAGGAAGTTACAGGTCTGGAAATGAGACAACACTGTATTGTCTTGATGCAATCACAAGAGTCTTTGTCTGTCAGAAACAAGCAGAGGACCAGTATGAGAAGCAGAAAGAACCGAGGGTGGATTAGTCTCTGGAACGTCCAGAAGCAATCAACCCTGCCAGTACCTTTGGCCTTGGGCAACCATGTCTAACACTCTGACCTCCATAATATGACATAATAAATCTGGGTTGTTTAGAGCCACTTAAGTTTATGGAAATTCTTATAGAAGCAGCAGAAAAATATGAGTTATGAGTATTTTGCCTGTGTGCGTGTGCACACACACACACAGCATGCATTTGGCACCTGGGGAGGTAAGAAGGTACTGGATTCCCTGGAACTGGGGCAACAGACAGTTGTGAGCCACTATGTGGGTGCTGGGAACTGAACCTAGGTGCTCTGCAAGAACAGCAAGTTCTCTTGCCTGTGGAACCACCTCTCCAGCCCCAAATCATAGTTATTTTAAACACCAACCACAATGACAGTCAGATGGAGGAAATGTTTCTGAAAATCCCATGGTGATGGTAACAGAGTGTATTCATTAGCTGGAGAGGAAAGCTGGAAAGGACATGAAAACTTGAAGGAACAACAATTCCAAGACAGAGTTACACCAAGGAAGACAGCCTTGAGGATACATTTGGGAAATCAACAATACAGACCTACAGTCTCATACCTTGAGACCAGAGAAGCCATGAGAGTTTCATAGTTGATGGTTTTTTCCAGCTTTTAGATATGGGGCTGGAGAGATGGCTTCGAAGTTAAGAGCACTGGCTGTTCTTCCAAAGGCCCTGAGTTCAATTCCCAGCAACCACATGGTGGCTCACAGCCATCTATAATGAGATCTGGTACCCTCTTCTGGCATGCATGTGTACATGCAGGCAGAACAGGGTACACTTAAAAAAATACATTTAAAAAAATAGAAATGGAGGGCTGGAGAGATGGCTCAGAGGTTAAGAGCACTGTCTGCTCTTCCAGAGGTCCTGAGTTCAATTCTTAGCAACCACATGATAGCTCACAACCATCGATACTGGGATCTGATGCCCTCTTCTGGCAGGCAGGTGCACATGCATATAGAGCACTGTATACATAATAATAAATCTTTAAAAATAATAGGAATGGTGCTGTATATACTCTGAACTGCACACTGTGCCTGGGCATATTGCATTACCATATAGATACAGGAAACTCTCTAAATTCATCAAACATGATTTTTTTCAAGCATGAGAGACAATTCACAGAATTGTAATGACAAAAGATTTTGTAATAATTCATCTGTGTTTCTTTACCATGTGTGTAGTTTTTAAAAGATTTATACTTATTTATTTATTTATTTTATGCATAGTGTTCTATCTGTATGTAACTCCTGCAGGCCAGAAGAGGGCACCAGATCTCATTATGGATGTTTGTGAGCCACCATGTGGTTGTTGGGAACTACACTCAGGACCTTTGGAAGAGCAGGCAGCACTCTTAACCTCTGAGCCATCTCTCCAGCCTCCTCCATGTGTGTATTTTTAACTAGGAGACAAGTCTGCAGGCACACCACGAGGGTTATTTAGACTGAATTAGCTCTGGGCACTCCTGTAGGGACTGGTGTGCCTGAAGTTGGACAACTTACCCTGAGCGGGGTTTCCCAGGCCCTGTGCTTTGGTCCTAGACAACATAAAACAAGAAGCTGGCTGAGCACGGCCATTCAGGGTCTTGTCTCTTCTTCCTCAGTGCGGATGCACTTTGGCATCTGCTTCATCTTCTGCTGCCTTAACTTCTCCACCTGATAGACAGTATCCTCAACCATGAGCCATGAGTGTGTGTGAGCATGCACGCGCTTGTGCAGTGAATGCGCATGTCCCTGTAGGTGTATGCTTGCAGGTATACCTGCGTGAAAGTGTGAACACATGGGAAGGCCAGAAGTTAACTTTGGGTATCTTCTCCTGATTTTCCTCCACCTCATTTCTTAAGACAGGTTCTCTCATTGAAGCAAGACCTCACCAATTAGACTGGCTGGTCAATGAGCTATCAAGATCCACCTACATCCGTATCTTCTCCCCACATCCAGTTCCAGGGTTATAGACACATATTACCATGCCCAGCATTTATGTGGGTGAAGGGCACCCAAATTCAGGTCCACATGCTTGTTTGCCATGTACTTTACTGAGCCATCTCCATAGTCCTCATCCTAGTTGTCAAAGTTCTGAATTCCAAAGGGTGTGTGTGTGTGTGTGTGTGTGTGTGTGTGTGTGTGTGTGTGTAAGATCTTAACATTTGGGGCACATTATAACCCAAGAAAAATTGGCTAACATTTGACTTCTTTTTCACAGCACTGGATCACAAAGAATACTGGGAAATAGTCTAGCATGCCACAAGGAAAGGATTGCAACCTAAGAATTGTAAGCACAGCCAAGACAGCCTTTGCAACAGTGAGAGATATTTGTAGACGTGAAAGACATGGAGGTTTGAGCATGTACAGATAGAGTCTGGGAATATACCTGGAAAATGAACTGATGTCCATTTATTAACACGATAAAGTCACAGGAACCAGTCCTAGCCTTCTATCTGACGAATGTCAGAACCGGGACGAAATATGTGTGAGACCTTTGTGATCCCATCAGGCTACAGCTGTCTGAGAAGGTGAGTCACATGGCTGACCTAGCTGACAGTCAGAGGAATGTGTCCCCCGAGCAACACGACAGTGTGGCTGCCTGAGCCCAGCAGACTCCTCAAGGTGAGCGATGACGGGAGTGTAAGGAGTTGGCGGTAGTGAGAGCTTGGAGGGCAGAGGAGAGTGCCACACACAGAGAGTGACAAAGGTCTAGCAAAGGTCACCCTTAGGGTTTCAGCTGGATATTAACCAGGGCATGTCTCCAGGGAAGCCAGTACAGCTGCAGAAAGATGCGCCTGGGGTCAGGGGAGTAATGAGCTCTGAGGATCACATCGGCCTGGCCCTAGGATTCCACCAGGCCGGGCCTGGAAAACAGTGTGATTCATAAAGTCTCGGCCGAGTTTGGCTTTAGTGTCGGGAAGAAGTGTCACTGGACAAACACTGTTCTGTCGCCCAGAAAGCATAAAACCAAGCTTCAGGAAAGCCAACCGCTCAGTCAAACTGCTCCAGGTACCTTCACTGCCAGAACAAAGCTCAAGACTAGGCAAATATGAATATTTCCAGCCCTCAAGCAAAATCCAGAATGTCCAGCATTCGATAAAATAATAATAATAATAATAATAACTCTTCCTGGTCGAAGCACCCAGACTGAGTGACTGTGGGTGCTTGGCCTTAAGTGATACATCTGAATCTCTCTGTCTTTTCCTCAATGCCTCAGGGAATAAATATTGTGGAAGACCAGGCAGAAAGAGTGTAAGAGCCAGAGGCCAGGGGACAGTGATATAAAGCCATTTCTTGTAATGGTGACCTGGCACCTTTAAAAGATCAACGCCTACACCACAACATCCATGAACTCATAGATACAGGCTGCGGTTGCCTACATAGATTTGCACAAGAACAAGCTGATCAACAGCCCAGCTTTGCATGGAGAGGGAAGAGGTTCCTGAGGCACCACACCTAGCAGAGGAGTCCCTGGCTGTCGATGGCTGCTGGGAAAAGGAGACTTAGTTTCCTCAGTG
Organism: Acomys minous; assembly: GCF_964271855.1. Lineage (NCBI taxonomy): Eukaryota > Metazoa > Chordata > Mammalia > Rodentia > Muridae > Acomys > Acomys minous. The sequence goes on along the minus strand of NC_140497.1, from coordinate 35,352,593 downwards.
GTATGGCCTCAGGTAGGTTGACGCCCCACATCTCTGCACATGTGGGCAGCACTAATTGGACTTATCAGGTTATAATTTTTTTTAATTAAAATGGAAAAAATATAAAATTGTAGGTCAGGATGGAGGAATATCCGAGAGGAGCTGTGAGGGTGGATGCGATCAAAATACATTTTATTCGTATGTAAAAATCACCAAGCAAAGATTTAAAACTTTTAAATTACCAGTTGTTAAAGAAGCAGGAAAATATACCTTGTAATAATGAGGGGAAATCAATTGTAAAATATAAATAATACAAACAATAGACAGGAATATTAGCAACTACTATAACCATATTGTGTTTAAGAAGGCAAAATTGAAATGTGTGTAATTACATACCATTATTTGTGTCAACTCTTTAAAAACATTGTGGCTTTATGCGTGTGCTCTTCTGGTTCCTTCTTCCCTTTGGACACAGCCTAGAGGAGGGAACGGTCACATGGGGTGTGTCCAGGAAAGACACGCTATGTCCCAAGCATCCCTTTCTCACAAAGTGCCAAGTGGTCATAGATGAGACTCTTTGAAACCATAAGCTCAGATAAATCACCCATGTTTATCAGTTGTTCTCTCAGGTACCTGTAACAGCAATTTTTTTAAAAAAATCTTACTACCACTACCTACAACCATCATTTAATGACTTTCTAAGTTAGTGTGATGGATTATATTGTCAAACTGATGGAACCTAGAATCATTTAAGAGACAAGCCTCCTAGCACACCTGTGAAGAACGAACTGTGTTAGCCTCTGGGCATGCCTATGAGGGACTCTCTTAATTAGGTTAATTGAAATCAGAAGACTTACCCTAAATGTGTGTGTTGCGGGGTGGGGAAACCATTCCACAAACTTGGGACCTGTCCTGCATAAAAGGGGGAAAGCTGGCTAGCTCTTTCTGCTTCTTGCGTGTGGATGTGATGTGACCAGCTGCCTCTCAGCCATGATGGGACTGTACACCCTCAAACTGTAAGCCAGAATAAACCCTTCCTTTCTAAGTTGACATGGTCATGTATTTTATCACAGAATGATAATGAACAAACGCTTCTTCCCATTTTCCATCCTTAGGGGCACGCTACAAGACACCCTCATAGCTGGCTTTTATGATTATTATACCACGCAATGTTGCCCAGTCCTCTGCTCTATAATGGAGACTGTGACAATGACCACAACAATGAAAACATGGACTCTACATTCAAATCAGGAAACATCGAAGAGCCACGGAGGCCTCAGGCAGAATCTGAGGCAGCATCTTGCTGACCCCCTCTACTCCAGGAAGAACTCAAGCCAACCCTACTCAGTAGACCTCCCTAACTGAACAACTTGTGACCTTCAGGCTAGCCCTTCCCCCAGGGACAAGAGTTACTCAGGCATTTGCGGTGCCACTGTAGTTAGTACATTTGTTGAGTGTGGCCAACATGGTTCAGTATTATTGAACGCTTCCCAGACCTGTTACCCTACAACACTGGATTTCTTGAAGACTCTGCACTAACTATGTTACTCCACTGTTGGAAACTCTCTGGCCATTCTTCCCTGATGCTAGAGTGAAATCTGGTCTTGCTCCTAAGGATACACAAGGAAGCGCATCAAGGCCCGCCCTCCTTTCCTTTTGCCCCCACCTCCCCCTCTTCCCTCGCACTCTGTGCTCTGTTCACACCTAAGTTCTTCGAGTTTCCCCAAAGAGCCATGTTTCCCCTTAGCTCAGGATGTCCCCTCGTGTTGTTCACTTGAGTCTGAACTTTCCTTTGCACTCCTTCCCTTCTCATCCCATGCACAGTTCTGCCTTGTCCCTCTGCTTCCGAAGTCGGTCACTGGTCGTGGGGAGACTTGATCGTGACGTTAAGATCAAGCATGCCCCTGGAACTGAAGGCATGGGGCTGTGATCGGAGCCACCCTCAATCTGCCTTGCCTCCACCTTCAGCTGAATGGCATGCCTCATTCTACAAAGCTATACGTTGAATTATATCTCACAGAGTTTATAGCTGGAAATTCTGTCCTTATTTGGAGCTAAGTCTGTATAGAAAGAGTTAAAGGGTGGTCACCAGAATGGGCAGTAATCCAATCTAACCGATGTCCTCCTAAAAAGATACCCATGTGGGGACAAGGTCATATCAAGGTGAAGGTAGATATGCTTTGATGAGCCAAGGAACACTAAAGATGACCAGAAAGTCCTGGAAGCAAGGGTCTGGCATGGGACAGATCTTCCTTCACAGTCTTCAGGAGGAACCGAAGCCACTTACATACTGATCTGGGACTGCCAACCTCCAGAACTAAGAGGCAGTCTGGTGTTGAAGCCACTCCGTGGCAATTTGGCATCCTTGGAAATTAATACATGCAACAGTCACTCTTTTGTTACTTTTGGCTGTATCTGCAGATTAGCACAGCAACTGGGATAAAAGCTAAATCCAAAGTTACTAAAAGATAAAGAAAACTTGTACTGTGGACATGAAGAGAAGCCAAGGTTCCCGCCTCCTGAGGATCCCACCACACAACAAGAACACAGAGAAGACAATTCAGTGTGTAGTTAATACCAGGCCAGGAACACAGAGGGTTGGTTACAGCACTGTGGGTGCCAGCCTCCTAACTCAGATGGGGTGGGAGGTGCTGGGCAGCTATCCCAGAACTCTGAGGCTCGAATCTTGCAATACAAGTTAGGTCAAGCAGAAAAGAGAATTGGAGCAGAGGGGCCTGACTGTGGGTCTGAGTGGTTTGCTGTAGGGACAAGTGGGACCCTACCAGGAGAGGTCTCAGGCTGGGCCTTGGAGCCAACTGGATTTATAGTAAAGAGACATCGATGGTCAGCGCACAGCATTAGAACGTTCTCTCTGGCAAAGAGAACATATGTCACCACTAGTGTGTTCACTGTTCCTCATGGACATTATAAATTGGAGAGACTCTTAACCCAAAACCTCAAGAGGTGGCAGGGTAAAGCAGTGGCACAGAAAGGAAAAACTGCCCGCCACCAAACTCCTGCTTTACCCTGGCCATGAGTGATCCTGTCTCTTCAGCAGATGTGAATTGCCACTATATTTAAATCCAAACTACCTCATTCCCGCCTAGGAGGGGCCCTTAATTCTTGGAAGTTGGTGCAAACCACATGTCCATCATCAGTGCCTGGAAGCCACAAGCTTGAAGCTTCTGCAACGCCGTGGGGCGGAGCCAAGCACATCTGTACAATGTTTCTGTTCTCATTTACACTTCTCTGCTGTGTGCAAAGCTCTGAGATCATCATGGAGACTCCAAGGCAGGATCCCAGAGTACATACATAGGCCACTGTGCACAACCCTCCCGAAGGAGATAGAAGATGGAATTAGGGCTCCTCCCCACCCCAGAAGCTCTCTCCTATAGCTAAACGAGATGCAGGGGGTTGCCTAGAAGTAACATCATCCATTGAGTCAAAACCTCTTGGTCATCTTATTTTTTTAAACTTTTTATTGATTCTTTGTGTCACATAATGCACCCTAGTCCTGCCTATCTCCCCATGCCGTCATATCTGTCCTTTGCCCTTGTATCTACCCTACAAAATTTTTTTAAAAGGGACATAAATAAACAAACAAAACAAAAAGCACAGAAAATATCTCTTTGTGGAAACTATAGTATGTCACAGTGTGTTCCAAAATATATGCTCTATCCACACAGTAGATTGCTCTATTCACTTGCAAATACTTGTTGCAATGAGTCACTGGTCTGTTTTAAGACCTCCGATTTCTATGACACCATCAATATTGGGTCCTCACTGGGCCTCCTCCTAGTTATCCTGTTGTTGCCCTGTGTCATGAAGATTCAGAGCTTTGGATCAACAGGACTGGCCCTTTCATGGATATGGACTGTTCACAGATATATATTTTGGGATGGGCAAACTCAGGGCCCTGGATCTGGTACTGGGTGGTAGCAGAGCTGGTCATCCCACCAGCTCTCATTTATCTACACCACCAGGGGGAGCTCTTTATCACTACTCAGGCTAGGCTACCTAAAGACACCATTAGCAAGAGGCAGGGTTGGCTCTCCTGCTCTCATGCCTTCAGGGCTGGCTCACCCATAACCACACCTCTAGAACCAGCTCCATTGTGCTGCCCAGTCAAGGCATGGGGTCCACGCTCCCAAATGCTGCAGCCTGTGAGGGGCAGGGCCAGCTCTCCTGATCTCACATCCTTGGGGCTGCATCACCTGTGCCTTCACCACCAAGGCCAGCTCCACTGTGTTGCCAAGGTGAGGTGCAGGGCCTGCTCTCCAGAGTGCTGCAGCCAGTGAGAAGAGCCAGCTTACGGACTTTTCATGACCCTTATGGGTCAGTTCTTCTGGCTGCCTCAGGGGGAGGCATCACCTCTGTGCCTGTGCCACTCCCATGGCAGATAAGTGGCAAGGTCTGCTCTTCCACACTCACACCTTGGGCTGGCTCACCACACCCCAGCCACCAGAACCAGCTCCACTGTGCTGCCTCGGGGCCTGCTCTCCTAAGTGCTGCTGATGCTGAGAGATGGAGTCCGCTATCCAGAGTGCTGCAACCAGAGAAGGACAGGGCTAGTTCTGCACAGCCCTGGACATCCAGATTCCTACCACAGAAGTCTCTGTGTTCTCTAGTAGTAATGTAATATAAGGTATGGATAGTGACATTGACCCCTGCTGCTGCATAGCTATGGACCCACACATGGCCCCCAGTGGCAGCTAAGGATGGGCCCTCACCATGGCCCCACATGGCAGGGCTGGCTACTCCTCTCCACCCTGAGTCTCCAGTTCCATCTCTCTTCATAGTGCTCAAGCTGCTCCACTTCTCTTTATTTCCCATCTATACATACATTACATACTTGCACATTGTGGTGACTCCCGCTGCAAGCTAGCCATGCGGCTGGTGGGTTCCTGGGTGACATCCTCCAGCAAATGGGGTGCCCACAGCCCACCTGTGCCAGGCAACAAAGAGCAGGTATGTGGGAGGCATGGAGGTCCACAGGTCTCTGACTCTCTTCCTCCTCCTATGCTATGCTGCCTGGATTTGATTTGATTTTTTTAAATTAACTTTTATTTATTCATTGGTATGTACATTTGGTGTTTGGTGTACATGAATATCGTGTGTGAGGGAGCCGGATCCACTGAAACTTGAGTTACAGACAGTTGTGAGCTACCAAGTGGGTGCTGGGAATTGAACCTGGGTCCTCTAGAAGAGCAGTCAGTGCTCTTAACCACTAAGCCATCTCTCCAGCCCACTTTTATGTGTCCTAAGTGTGAGAAAGCTTTGGCCACCAAGCCAGGCATCAAGCTAGGATGAACAATGGACTGCTATCTGATTTGCCCATGCCTGATATAAGAACACCAACACCAACAAGGTATCTCTTTTCCCATTGCCAGGAGGGAAGGTGGTCATTTTCTTTTCTTATCACCTCTCAGAGAATGTATAGGTGTCTTGAATGCTATCCTCAAGACAGAAAAGAAAAGCCAGGAGATACAACTTGCCACGCAAGGCAAGTAAACATTATTGAGTCTGCCTTCTGAGTACAAGGGCACGCTCACCAGGCCAGCGAAACCCCTGGCCAGCCCTGAATCCATCAGCTGGGCTTCTGCATCTAGTAACACCTGGCCCCGTGGAAGCCAACAAAAGCACAACTCATCCCTATAGACCCCAAATGTCAGAGGACTCACTTGCTGACCTTTAGCTGATGGCAGGGGCTGGTGTTGACATTTAGACAAGTGCTGGCACATGTCTCACTGAGCTATCCCTCAGAGGCACAGCAGGACAGCTGCTGAGCTGGTGGCTCACCGCAGAGCAAGCCACTTACCACCGGTATGGAAAGAACTAGAGATTGACTGGGTGGAATTTCCCTGCTGTTCGAGGTGGGCTTTGATGGGCTTGTCTTCTAGTTCCTCTCCCAAGCTTCTGGGTGGTGGTACCGCCACTGATGCAACAGAAATCAGACATCCTGCTCCAACTCTAGCAGATGATGAAATTGAGTGGTGGGAGGTGGAGGCTGCCTGATCCTAGGATACTCATTAGAAGCAAAGGCAGGGGCTGTGTGGGCAGCATCAACATCTTCTTCCAGCTAATCTGGCACAAAATGTTGAAGCCTCATCTCCTTCCCTTTACCAGGATATTAAGGAGGGAATCCAGTAAGTCATATTCAAAGCCCCTGCAGAATTAGAAGGGAAAGAAAGACAGGAAATTGGGGTTCTGGAACTCCCTTCACTTTGTCAGTCACCACAAAGCAAGACATTAGGCGGGAAGGTCAAGGCTAAAGCTGAATCCCACTCGCAGCTTTCTGCAAACCTGTCCCCTGACACTGCATCTGCATCAGTGGGAATAAGTCACTCAGGGCAGCTATAAGCAAGTGTCACAAGTGGGGAGCTCGCAGCAACAGACGGGTGTTTGCCTACATCCAAAATCGGACTGTGGATAGTGCCACGCTTCTTCCTGGTCCTCCAGGAAACGATGCTTCCCGACTCTGGTTTCCGCTAGCTTCAGAGTGAGCTTTGGTCTGGCTCTGTGTACACTGCACTTATGGGGGTCCATTGTATTATCCCGCAAACCCAGATGGCGTCAGGGGCCATGCAAACAAATGCAAATAGCACAAGGGTGCACGGGCTCCATTTAGAGGAGCTACAAGTGAGCTCAGAAGTATTGGTGACTGATAGCAGAGATGGAGCCAAATGTTCTGTGGGTCCTTCTAGTTTCCAAGAGAAGATAGAACTGTGTGTGTGTGCGCGCGCGGGGGCATGCGCTCGTGCGTGCGCAACTGCACACATAAACCATAGCATACCTCAGGAATTGTTCCTCAGGTGCTGTCTACCTTTCTCTGAGTACCATCAGGCCTGAGTCAGAGGACTTCTCTGTTGCATCTCCTGGGTTGTGGCAGGTGGTTATGGTGGCCTGCTCTAAGAGACTCGGTCTCCCCAATGCCGCGACGCAGCAGCGTCTCTCACTGGTCAGCCGGTGAAACTCAGGAATCTCACCTGCCTCCATCCCCCAGGGCTCAGAGTACACCTGTGTACTGTTATGCTCAGCATTTTAAATGTGAGTCCTGGCGGGGGAGGGGGTGTGGGCAACTCAGATCCCCACCGGAGTTTGCTAGAAGGTTACTGACTGAGCCATTTCTCCAGCTCAGTAATTCATATTTGTGTAAACTACATGGCCCAAGTAAAATGCGTCTGTGTACCTGATATTTAGACCTTTAGATAGTATATTAGAACCATGCTGCTAGGACAGGGATTTGCTAGGACAAGCACTTCTTTGAATGGGCTGGATATTTCTATTGTTAACACTTCTGAGACACAGCCAGTTCTGGGGACAGAAACTCAGGAAGAAACAGGCAAGGCCTCGAAAGGCCCAGCCTGAAGCATAGGCTGTGATCTGCTCAAAGCCTACTTCACCCTATTTAGTCCATCATGGGGTAAGCCCAGCTGTTTGGTTGCAGGGAAGCAAGCTGGGAGCTCCAATCTGCAATCTGTGCAGCCCAAGAAAGAAGTCTAAAGTATTCTACAGCTCCCTTTCTCAAATTTTCTCACGATCTTGCTAAAAGTTTTAGAGGAATTGTAGCAGTGGGTGGAGGGGATGAAGTAGAGCTGAGGGGAGCAGGGCTGCACGTGCTCCTCTCTCAAGGCCTGAGTGAGGTGATCTCTCGTTGTCAGAGTGATGACTAGCTCAGCAGTACCAGCACCTGAGAATGTAGCCATGAAACCAGGAACAGAGAAGAACCAAAGCTCAGAGTCACAAGGAAGACACACTGAATGCCTGAGTCACAGCCTCCAGGGAGCTCCACGAGATGGCTGAAAGATGCTCTGCGTTCTGAACACACATGACACGGCCTCCAGGGAACTCCACGAGATCTCTGAAAGTTGCTTTGAGCGCTTCAACTCCCAACGTGGTAGATGCGGGGTGTGTGGGAATATTGTTTGGGACTTGAGGTACTGATGGAAACTGGCTGCTTGGCTGTAGCCATGGGTGGTGCAAGCAGGTCCTTTGATCAAAAGTTAGAAATGATGACGTATATTTGCCTGGTGCTTTCAGCATACAAAATAACCCACTGACGTTATCAGGGAACCTTCTAACCAGCCTTGAGGAGAAGGTACTGGAGGCTCCGTGAGCCCATTATAGAGACCTAAGGTCATACACACAGTAAGAAACACAGCTGGAAAACAAGCCTGAAAGTAAATTAAATTTAAAAAACAAAATTTTTTTTTTTATTCAGGGAATGGCAGCTTGCAATTTTCAGGGAGTCAATTTTCTAGCTTTCCTGGTTAGACGTTGTGGACATATTCCTTAAGACTAGAACTTCTGATAGGCGAACATGACTGTGAAAGAAGAAATTCATGTTGGGCTTCTCTTTGAATCATGCGCCCCATTGGCCTTGGAGAATTAAGAGAAAAGTGAGTACCAGCTGAGGATCCCATATTCCCTCTGGTATTGAGGAGGAAGGTGGCCTTCACCTTAGGTTCTGAGCCCCTTCCCCCCCCCTCCCTCCCCCCCCCCCCCCCCGCCCCCTCGCAAGGTCTTTTTTGTTTGTTTGTTTCCTGCTTGGCTTACAGGAAAGGCCCTCCTCTCTCTCACTTCGCATTCTAGACCCAAGGTGAGCACTGACTCTATTTACCCTCCTCCCCCATCTGCCTCCTCAGCCACCTTCCAAACCCACACAGCAGACATACCGAATGTTACAAGGAAGCAAGAAACGAACACAGAAGAGTCCTGAGTTTTCTATCTTAGATATGACAGTTATCAGACTGATAATGGGCTTGCGTCTGCCAAGGAAAGCAAGGAAGCCATGAAAGGAGGGTTCTCATGCTTAGACACCCCCGCACCCCATAGTAGGCATCATGATGAGGTACAGTCTTGTGTTTTGTATTCAGATGTTAGCTGCCCCTCCCCCCAGAGATTCTTACTGTTCTAGAAGCAGCTCCTCACGTATACCAAAATATTACTGTGTAACCTTGCCTCCAAAATTATCTCTGATTGGTGGCCCAGATGGAAAGCACGTGCAAGTGTATATATATTATTTTGGATGGGGAATAGCCCAGATAGGAATGATTAGAACAGATGGTCTCCCATGTGGAACTGGGAAATGAAGAGGTAGTTTAGTGGCCTAGTATCTGACCAGCCCCAGGTGAAATAAGGCTTATTAAAATTCAATCAGGTGCCTGGGTCTTTTATTGGCATGATAGTGGGTTAAATAAAAACTGCTTTGATAATTATATGGATTAATAGTAAATATTAATAACCAATTTTCCACAGCATATCATCACAAGGAGGAGCTAAGCAGCTCAAAGAAGAGCTACTCATACATAAACATTTGCCTGAGCTGGGCGTGGTGGCGCACGCCTTTAATCCCAGCACTCGGGAGGCCGAGGCAGGCGGATCTCTGTGAGTTCGAGGCCGGCCTGGTCTACAAAGTGAGTCTAGAACAGCCAAGGCTACACAGAGAAACTCTGTCTCCGAAAACAAACAACAACAAAAAAAAACCCACAAAAATCAAAAAACAAAAACATTCACCTGACACACTGTCTTGCACGCCCAGGCACCCAAACAGCCTGTTTTGACTCTGTAGTTTAACCGAGCTCTCTGCTCACTTGCCAACCAGAGCTCAGGAGTGCCTCCACAAAACCGCAGGTGCCCATGATCTCTCTTTCAAAAAACGTCAAGGAGGGCCTCAATGGTTAAGAGCACTGACTGCTCTTCCAGAGGGTTCAAATCCCAGCACCCACAAAGCAGATCACAATTGTATGTAACTCCAAGATCTGACCCTCTTACACATGCAGGCAAAACACCATGCACATAAAATAAAGGTAAAGACTTTTTTTTAAAACAAGGAATTTTTTTTGTCCCCTCTCAGTAAGAAAGCAGCCATTCGTTTGTTCTTCCTATAAAGCAAAGGGTATTCGCTCCTTTATGCCCCGGTGTCCCACGCCAGCCTTCTAGCACGGGCCTTCATCTTTATAGCTTTATCTTACTTGACTCAGACACCATATTTCTGTAATCTTCGGGGTGGGGTTCCTCAGTCCTACTGTGTAGAATTCTTCCAAATTGGTTCAACACCTTATGCTTTTGATCCAAGAAGACTCAGAAGAAATTTCAGGGTCCCTTCTCCAGCCTGCCTGAGACCCTTTTAAATTCTACTCCCCTGCCTAAAGACCCAATGCTGATCCGCATTGGGGAAGTCCGTCCATGTCAAAGAAGGCCAGGTCTGACCCTGGGGATCGTGACCATAATTTGGTCTGCAGCTTAGTCACCTCCAGTGACAGAGGTCTACCGATTGTCCCGGGGCGCATGACTATGATGTCAGATCTACCGTGTTCAGTTTCCACCCATGCCATGAGCTTTCCTGCGGATGGAGGTCTAAATTGCCTACCAGGTTCTCAACGTTCCTCAACCAATTCAGCTGAACTTTGCAAAGCCCGCTCCCGCCCCCTGCTTCTCCGAGTCCATCCTCCCAGCTCTGGTTACTCTGAGGAGAAGGAAAGAGGCCAGATCTGTGGGTTGCCTTTGGGTTCCGGTTTCTCTTGTACAACCCGAATTCTCTGCAGCTCTTTTCTTGTTTCTTCGAGGTACCTAATCCACAGAAAGAGCGTGTGCCTGACAGTGGGGGCGGGGGGAACAATGCATTACACATTCTCATATGAAGCTAGCTGTCCACTAGCACCCCGGATGCGTGAAACCTCTGTGAGATAATTTAACACTAGCTGTGTACGTGCAAATTAAGTATAAACACTTTCCCACTACATCCAGGCATTTCCTCCTGTAGCACACTGGTGGCTCCGATGGTTCCGGGACTAGATAGATGGCTGGTTTTTCCACAATGCTGAGGGCATACGGTCAGTGCATGAGTCACCAAGAGCTGGTGGGAGCCCTTTTAAAGAACCGTGACCATGACTAAAACGAGCCCATCTTATTTTCATTATTGAGTATTAACTACCTATGATAAAGGATTAAATTATCATTAATGATATTATTTTTGGTTTACTTCATTATTTTGAAATATAGCTATTAATTCACTAGTGGTAATTACAAATTATTTGACACTATTGAGTAGATAAATTCATAAATGACAAAAAGGATTAAGAGAAAAAATAAGAGAAGAAAAAAAATTGTATGAGAGAAAAAATACCTGTTTGTGTCACAGAGCTTCCAGAGATCTGTAGTGTGTGTTCTGGAATTGGAAAAGAAAATACATTTTTTTTCTCCTTTTGTTATCACTTAAGTGTGTCAAAGTTTTAAACCCTTCTACCCAATTTTCAAACAATAAATTTTGTCAAGATTTTTGATTAAAAAAAAAAAAAGCCCAATGTTTCTCAAAAGAGATCAGCTGCAAACATTTTGCCAGGTAAAAATATCCTCACCACACAAAATTGAGGACAGAGAAACGTGCTTTCTCCAGCATCCGGGGGAACAGTTCAAACATTGGCCTCGAGGGAAATTAACTCACTCTAAATTCAGGGAAGAGAACGGTGTGTCGAGCGAGCCGAGCATTTGTGCTAGTCACACAGATGCCGTCTGCACTCTGCGTTAACTGTCCCATGCTGACACCTACCACATCTGGCTCACCATCTAGTGACAGGGAAATGAAAGCTATCTAGTCATGTGTTAGTGATTTTTTTTTCTCCGTTTTTAATTTCAGGAGAAAATTTTCTCAAATTAAAGTCAAGAAATAAGTGCGAAACCAAAACATAGCATTTCCACACAATGAAATATTGTTGATCCATAAAAATAAGCCAAATTGTGATAGATGAACCTTGCTGAGTGGAAGAACCCAGACACACACACACACACACACACACACACACACACACAGAGGCCAAATATTGTCTGTTGTCTGTTGCTACTTGAAGATACCTAGAGACTCAAAAGTAGTATGGAGGTAAGCAGAGACTGGTGGGTAGGGGGCCTGGAGGTAGGAGGGGGTGGGGTTTAGTGCTTAACCAACAAGGTCCTGTCTGGGATGATGAAATACATGGAAACACTTGATGGCGATGGCTGCACATCATTGTGGATGTAATGAAAGGACACTGCCTTGGATACCCCAAAATGATTTAAGTGGTAAATTTTATGTCTGTTTACTGCAATAAAAACATATACGTTAAGATATGGCATCCTGCTGGCCACAGTGTCCCACCTATGAAAGACTAGACAGGCTTTTCTTTTCTTTTCTTTTTTATAGGTTTATTTATTTATTCACTTTACCTCCTGATCACACCTCCCCTCCCTTCTCTTCTCCCGGTCTCACCCTCCCTCTTTCTTCACCCACTCCCTCCTCTTCTTCTCAAAAAAGGGGAGCCCACACCATTCAGCCCACCCCAGCACATCGGGTCTCGTCAGGACTAAGCGCACCCTCTTCCACTGAGGCCAAACAAGGCAGCCCTGCTACGGGGAAGCGATCCAAAAGCAGGCAACAGAGCCCATGTCAGGCCCTACTCTGCTTGCTTAGGGACCCACATGAAGACCAAGGTACCCATCAGTTATGTGTAGGAGGCCTAGGTCCAGATACACGTGCTCTTTGCTTGGTTCTTCAATGTCTGTGAGACCCCCCATCGGCCTGTTATAGTTGGCTCTGTTGGTCTTCCTTTTTTATTATTTAATTTATTCAGATTATAATTCAGTTGTTATCCCATCACTTGTATCTTCTTGTTTCTCCCTCCCTCCTGTTTTCACCCTATTCCCCTCCCCTAGGTCTATGACCAAGGGGGACCTCCTCCTCCACTATATGGTCATAGGCTATCAAGTTTCATCTTGGTAGCCTGCTTATTTTTTCTTTGAGTGCCACCAGGCCTCCCCACCAAGGGGAAGTGGTCAAATATGGGGCACCAGAGTTCATGTCAGAGTCAGTCCCCGCTCTCCACATAACTGTGGAGAATGTCCTGTCCATTGAGTAGATCAGAGTAGGGGGTTCAATGTTTACTACTTGTATTGTCCTTGGTTGGTGCAATAGTTTTGAGCAGATCCCCCTGGGCCCCGATCCATCACTATGTTCTTCTTGTAGATTTCTAGGACCTTCTGGGTCCTTCTATTTCCCTATCTCCTATATGTCTCTTAACTAGAGTCCCAGTAGGATGTCCTCACATCTATACCAATCTCCTGGTAAGTGAAGACTTTTGTGGGACAGGCCTTTCGGCCCAAAAAATTATGAGTATACACCATGTGAGTCTTTCTACTTCTGGGTTAACTCACTCAGTATGATCATTTCTAGTTCTATCCATTTGTCCACAAATTTCAGGATTTCCTTGTTTTTTAATAGCTGAGTAGTATTCCATAGTGTAAATGTAGCACAGTTTCTTTACCCATTCTTCAGCTGAGGGACATTTAGGCTGTTTTCAGGTTCTGGCTAGTATGAATAAGGCTGCTATGAACATGGTTGAGCATATGTCCTTGTTGTGTGGTGGAGCATTTTCTGGGTATATTCCAAGGAGTGGAATAGCTGCAACTTGAGGAAGCCTATTCCCAGTTTCCTGAGAAAGCACCAAATAGATTTCTAAAGTGGTTGTACTAGTTTGCATTCCCACCAGCAATGAAGGAGTGTTCCTCTCTCCCCACATCCTCGACAGCATGTGGTGTCACTTGAGTTTTTGATCTTAGCCATTCTGATGGGTGTAAGATGGAATCTCAGCGTTGTTTTTATTTGCATTTCTCTGATGACTAAGGAGGTTGAGCATTTCTTTAAGTGTTTCTCAGCCATTTGACATTCCTCTGTTGAGAATTCTCTGTTTAGTTCTGAGCCCCATTTCTTAATTGGGTTATTTGGTTTGGTGGTGTTTAATGTCTAGAATTCTTTATATATTTTAGATATTAGACCTTTGTCAGATGTAGGGTTGGTGAAGATCTTTTCCCAGTCTGTAAGCTGTCGCTTTGTTCTCTTGACAGTGTCTCCTGCCTTACAGAAGCTTCTTAGCCTCATGAGGTCCCATTTATTAATTGTTGACCTTAAGGCCTGGGCTGTTGGTATTCTGTTCAAGAAGTTGTCTCCTGTGCCAATGTGTTCCAGACTCTTCCCCACTTTTTCTTCTAACAGATTTAATGTCTCTGGTTTTATGTTGAGGTCTTTAATCCACTTGGACTTGAGTTTTGTGCATGGTGACAAATATGGGTCCAATTGCATTTTTCTACATGTAGACATCCAGTTAGACCAGCACCATTTGTTGAAGATGCTATCCTTTTTCCATTGAATAGATTTGGCTTCTTTGTCAAAAATCAAGTGACCATATGTGTGTGGATTCACATCTGGGTCTTCGATTCGATTCCATTGATCAACCAACCTGTTGCTGTGCCAGTACCATGCTGTTTTAATTACTGTTGCTCTATAGTACAGCTTGAGATCAGGTATGGAGATTTCTCCGGAGGACCTTTTATTGTATAGGATTGTTTTTGCTATTCTGGGTTTTTTGTTTTTTCCATATGAAGCTGAGAAGTGATCTTTTAATGTCTTTAAAAAATTGTGTAGATATTTTGATAGGGATTGCATTGAATCTGTAAGCTGCTTTTGGTAAGATGGCCTCTGTTGGTCTTCCTGTGGAGTTCTTGTCCCTTCCAGGCCCTTCTGTCCTCCTCCCCACTTTTCCACTAGACTTCTCAAGCTCTGCCTAATGTTTGGCTGTAAATTTCATAATCTGTTTCAATCTGCTGATGGATGCAGCCTCTCAGAGGACAGTTATTCTAGGCTTCTGGCTGCAAGCATAGCAAAGTATCATTAACAGTGTCAGGGGTTGACTCTCTCCCCCGGCGTGGGTCTCAGGTTGGGCCAGGCATTTGGTTAGACACTCATTCCCTCAATCTTTGCTCCATTTATATCCCTGCACTTCTTGTAAGCAGGAGCAATTTTGGGTCAAAGGTTTTAAGTGTATATTGGGGGGGGGGTGTTGGTGTTCTCCTCCCTCCCTAGAAGTCCTGCCTGGCTAGAAGGTGGCCACCTCGGTCTCCGTGTCCCCGGCTGCTAGCAGTCTGTTAGAGTCACTCCATGTCCTCCCAGGAGCCTGCCCTATCTCAGGTCTCCAGCTTTTCTAGTGACGACTGGGTGGCTTGTCTGTAGTAGACTATTCCACTCTCACTCCCGACTGGATGGTTTGTCTGTAGTAGACTATTCCACTATCACCCCTGACTGGGTGGCTTGTCTGTAGTAGACTATTCCACTATCACCCACCCCCCCTTTCTGATTTCAAGCCACCCAAATCACAAAAACCAACTCATCACTCAAAAGCACATTTTGAGAAATAAGTTTTCTTAAAACCGTAAAATTCTCTTTAGTCGGGATGTTTAAATATCTTGGTGCCTGGAGAGAGGGCTCGGGGGCTAAGAGTCTGTGCTGGTTGTTCTTGCAGAGGACCCAGGTTGGTTTGCCAGCATCTACCCAGGTGACTCACAGGGACCTGTGACTCCAGCTCCAGGAGGACCCTTCCCTCTGGCTTCAACAGGCCCTGGATTCACATGCACATGCCCACACAGACACACAGACACACACACACATACACACACACACACACACACACACACACACACACTTAAAAATAATTAAAATAAATCTTTTTTTTTTAAATTAAACTAAAACCGGAACTAAAATGCTTAGCTTAGAAGGCCCTTGTTCTTTATAAACCCTCACACCCAGTTTGTTCTTTCAGTGTCATGGGGGAAAAAATCCTTTCAAGATTGTCTCAGTAAACACAGACCTCTTAAAGTAGCACTGATTGTACATTTTTACATGAGCTCAGGGGGCTTTTGGCCTTAACCGGAGTGCATGACTTGAAACTGACAAGGTCACCTGTTAGCCTATGTCAAGAGCACTGTCTGTCCCAGGATACACACTGGGGTGTGGGGTGTCTTGGAAGCAAGAACCTCACCAGCTCAGAGGCCACAAAGCTGACTGCAGCCAACAGTAGCTCCTAACAAAAAGGGGAAGTGCGTATAGTGAAGAGAGCCCTAGTGGACAGCTGGCGCCTGACCAGCCTGAAAGGTAGGAAAGACAGAAGATTCCAGATCTCGTCCTCTTTCCCCATAGCAGACTCTGCTTTTGAGGACCCAAGAAGCGGCCACTCCAACATTTTGCCACTTAAATTTTTCCTTTTCCCTTTTCGGTATAGCCTATGCAGTTTTTATTTTATTTTTAAAATTTGCATTTTAATTTTTATTCCTTTTTGTCTAATTTTCTTACGCATCTCTTTATTCTACAACCACAATGTTTTATCCAGTGCTCTTTTATGGCTCTCTTGTATTCCCCCTTTTCTTTTTTTCTTGTCTTTTATTTAACCTTACTCTTTCTTTCCTTTTCCCTGCCCCCTGAAATGTTCTTGATTTAATTCACTTATTATTATCACACTTACTTTGATTAATTTTTAACATCATAGCTTATTCTACACTGTTGCTTGCCATTTTCCTTTCTGTGGTCATTGGTGGCATAGTCAGTTTCTTTTCACTTTAGTTGTAACTTTATATCAAATCCTCAAGATAAAGTTGCTAATTATAAAGGGCACTACCACCACCCACACATGAAAATAGAAGATATATCCATCTTAACAGCTGTGCAGAACACACCTCACATGTATAAGAAACATAAAAAGAGGGATCGTGACAAAGAGCTTAACCCTTGGCAACTAGTGTCAAAGATACTGAAAGCCCCAACATAAAGTTGCAAAGTTTACTTTGAAAAAATAGTGATCTCAGAAGTATTTAAACTAGCATATGTATAAGTGAAGTTAAGAAGTCAATTTAGGACCTAAGTGAAAGAGTGAACAACACAGATGAAAAAACAGCAAAGAAGTAGCAATTTGGGATGGGGCCTAGCTCAGCTAGTAAAGTGTGAGGTCCTGAGCTTAAATCCCTAGCTGCACCTAGAGGCACATATCTTTAGTCCCAGTCCTGGTTCACTGGGTTGATCTGAAAATTGAAAATGTATGGTGGAGTGCAACCAAACAGGATACATGATGTCAGCCTCCAACTTTCACACATACATGCACACAAATGCACACACATGCACACACATTCACATACACATGCGCACACACGCATACATGCACATATGCACACACATGCCTAATACATACACAAAGACATACATAGCATATGCACAAATGAATAAATAAAAGTAAAGATATTGATATTTTGACCAAGAAATTGGAAGTGAAAAATTCAATAAATCAAAAACAGAGAAAACACCATGGGTGACTAGACCAAGCAGAAGAAAGAATATCAGGGTTTGAAGACAAAATCAAGGACCTTCAGACATCAAGAAACAATGACAAGAAGTAAATAAGCACTGCCACATCTTTCAAGAGTACTGGGAGAAGATTAAGATAGCATGCCTAAGGCAGCTAAATTAAGTCAGTAGAAAACCCATTTAACAAAACTAGGAAATTCCCCAAGTCTAGGAAAGGATATGTCTATCAAAGGACCAGTGACATTTAAAACCCCAAAGAGAGGTGCCAGGCATGGCAGCACATGCCTGCAATCCCAGCACTTGGGAGGCAGAGGCAAGCAGATCTCAGTGAGATCGAGGCCAGCCTGGTCTACAAAGCGAGTCCAGGACAGCCAAGACTACACAGAGAAACATTGTCTCAAAAAGCAGAAAGAAAGAAAGAAAGAAAGAAAGAAAGAAAGAAAGAAAGCCAGAAAAGAATTTCTCTAAGTCACAATACAATTACAAATTTAAGTCTATGGAGAGGAAAAAACAAAAACCACCACAAGTATTAAAAGCTACAAGAGAAGAATGCCAACTCTCAAAAGCAACATTATTAGAATAACATCAGACTCCCAGAGCAGAAGCAATAACTGCCAGGAAAGTGTGGGGGGAAAAATGCCTCAAGTCCAGAGAATCACTGCCAACCAAGGTTACTATATTCAGCATAGTTATCTTAAAAGTTGGGAGAAATAAAGTCCTTTCAAGATAACACAAACTAAAGAAAGTTCTGATCACTAAGCCAGTAATTGTGGAAGATACTCAAGTAAGTTCTACATACAGAGGAAGAAGAGAGACACTGGTGAACATGAAAGCTTATGAAGGAACATGTTTCAAAGAGGACTAGATGAACAAATTAGAATGAGAAAAGACTCAAACACATATAACTCAGCAAAGAAGAAAACCCTTAAGATGAATAAGAGAGAAAGAAAAAGAACTGCGTGTCAATCAACCAGGGAAACAACCAACATGAATTACAGAAGTTAGCAAACACCTCTCATTAATAATCATCAGAATGAATGCTCTTAAAGTTTTATTCAAAAGACGCAGGACCAGGCTGGTGACTCAGAGGATAAAGGCATTCTCCTGCAAGGCTGATGCCTTAAATTCAATTCCCCAGGATGGAAAGAGGACAAACTCCTGAAAGTTGTCCTCTGACTTCTACATTGTGAAGATGGCCCGTGGATACCCTCATCAACCCACATCTACACACACACACAGTCACATTAGATATATCAGTAAGCAAATTATAGCTAAAAAATAAACTTTTTGGAATTTCTTTTTAAAAATAGAGAACAGCTGATCAGATTATGAAACAGAATCAATTGTTTGCTGTCCACAATAAACATACCTAACTGGCAAAGGCACTCAGAGACTGGAAGTGAAATAATGACGATATAAGAAGAAAGTAAAAGCCCTCAAATAAGCAAAAGTAATTCTATTCATATTTGATTATCATAGTTGACTTCAGCTGTCAACTTGACATAACCCTGGAGTCACCTTGGAAGAAGGAACCACAACTGAAGAACTCCCTCAATCAGATTAGTTTGTGGACAATTCTATGAGGTATTTTTTTTTTAAATTGTTGATTGATGTTGAGGACCCATCCAGCTGTGGGTAAGGCCATGCTTAGTCAGGCAGTGTTAGGTTATACAAAAGAGCAAGCTGAGGAAGCTACAGGGAGTAAGCTGTAAGCATCCGCTTCAAGCTTCTCACTTGAGTTCCTGCCTTATCTTCCTATAACCTTTAAGCCAAATAAACTCTTTCCTTAACCAACTGGCTCTTGGTCAGAGTCTTTACTGAAATAATAACTAACAAACTAGAGCTCTGACAAAGTTGGACTTTAAACTAAAACTAGTCATAAGAGATAAGAAAGTCAATATAAAAAGTGACCGTTCCATAAAGATGTAAAAATATAAATATATGTACTGAATGTTGCATTGCCTAGGTTTATATTAAAAAAATAATAAAACCACTGGACACAAAGGGACAGCTCTTTAATGTAACAGTAATGTACATGCTGAGAAAGAAATCAGGAAAACTTCACAATAGCCTGAAAACTATACCTAGTAATAAACCTCATTAAGATGATGTGAACCTGTTCAATAAAAACAACTAAAGAAACTGAAGACACTAGAAAATGGAAGGACCTCTCATATTCATGGCTTGACAGGATAAATATTGTGGAAATGTACACATTACCAAAAGGGATCTGCAGACTCAGTGTAATCCTAACCCAAAATTCTATTGACAACATTCACAGAACTGAGAGAGACAGAGTTGGGGGGTGAGGGGGGGGGAGGCAATCCTAAAACATACATGGACACACAAAAGGTCCTGAATGGCCGGAGTAAACTTGACCACTCTTGGAAATACCACAATACCTGATTTCAGACTATATTATAGAGCCATAGTAAGACAGCAGTGTAGCATCAGCTCAGTAACACACACAGTCAGTAGGCAGAAGATCCAAAAATAAACCCATACAAGCTACACCCATCTGATTTTTGATAACCTTTTTTTCCTTCCAGTTTGATTTTGTTTGTTTTAATAAAACACTCTGACCAAAAGCAACTTGAGTAGAAAGGATTTATCTGGTTTACACTTCCAGGTCATAGCCTAACATAAAGGATGTTGGGATAGGAACTCAAGAAATAACCTAAAGCTGACACTATGAAGGAATTCTGCTTGCTGGTTTGTTCATTCTCATACTCGGCTAACATCTTTATATAGGCCAGGACCACCAGCCCAGGGAACGCCTCTGGTCACATCAATTAACACCAAGACAACTCCCCTCCCGACACACACACACACACACACACACACACACACACAGAGAGAGAGAGAGAGAGAGAGAGAGAGAGAGAGAGAGAGAGAGAGAGAGAGAGAGGGATGCAGAGGCAGGTGGATCTCTGTGAGTTTGAGGCCAGCTGATCTATAAAGCAAGCCCAGGACAGCAAGGCTACACAGAGAAACTCTGTCTCGAAAAAAACAAAAACAAAACAAAACAAAAAACAAACAAACAAACAAACAACAACAAAAACAGACAAGCACCCAGGCCAATTGAGATTCCTTTCTCAAATGACTCTAGGCTGCTTCAAGCTGTCAATTATAGCTAAGTAGAACAGTTGTGAAAAACATGTTTTAGGGGAAAAGCCTTTTCAACAAATGCTACTGAGGACTGGTTAGCCACATGTAGAAGAATGAAATCAGGTCCCAGTGTCTCACCCTGTATAAAAACTAACTCAAACCAGGTCAACGCAGTTAAATGAAATAGGAGAAAAGGACTTCAAGATAAAGGTACACACAAGAATTTTCTGGAAAGGACTCCTGCAGCTCAGGAAGTCATAGCAAGGACTGACAAATGGGGCTGTATGACACTGAAAGCCTGCTTCCTGGCTGCCGCAAGTGAGCAGCTTCTTCCACCATGTTGTACGACCCCACACAGACCCAAAGAGAGCAGGGCAAAGTGGCTGGGAACTCAAGCCATGAGTTAAAATAAGTGCTTCCTCCTTTGAGCTGTTATTGCAGACATTTTGTGCCAGGATTAAAAGTATACAAACATTGTCCCTTTATAGATATCTTTTAAAAAACCACACGTACAACATATAATTTACACTTGTCCCACTTTACACCAATATTGCAACTCCCCAATCTCAAACCTATCCTTCTCACTCTGAATTGACAACATGACAGGATTTTTTTTTTTTAGTAATAAGAAAATATTTACTCTAAACTAAACCATGGATGACATGGGCCAGGAGTTCAGGATCAAGTCATTCTTGAAGAGGTTATGTGAACTTTATGGTCACAGGGGGTGGGAGGGTGGGAGGGTGGGGGGTGAGGGGGGAGTACAAAACACACATTAAAAGGTTTGATCATTTATAAGGTGACTATCAACATGCATGTCTTCATTACCTTTAGTAGTTACTGCCTTATATAAGGTTAGAATGCTGCAGCCTTACCCCTGTTTAGTTTAAGCCTCAAAAATAACAATCTGAATTGAAGCTTTCAGTACCAAAACAAAGCTTTTAATCACAAATACAGTCCATAGAGACTGGCAACTTCGATGATCCTGAGAACTGGCACAGTAAAGAAACCAAAATAGCCATTACATGTAAACTGTGTCGTAAACTGCCAAGGCTGTCCTGGAGAAACTGGGATTGTGTGCTGGGGTCAGTGCTGGGGTCGGGCTGGTGAACAGGGACTGAGAGAGCCTAGTGGCCAGCACTGACCTTGACAAGTAAACAAGCTCCTCCGTCATATGTTAGTGGAAGGCCACAAGCTCCTCCTGTCAGGGAAACGACTCCCATTGTAGCAAGCAGAGACTTTCTTCAAGCTTCTAAGAGATTGAGTACATCTGTCTAAATGCCCAACCTTGGGAAAAGGACTTTCATGAAGGACCAAACACACCACTATGGAATATTGCAGCTCTTTTTTTTTTTTTTTATGATTTAGTTTATCCAAACAGCTAAGGCGTAAAAGACAAAGAAGCTAGATAAACCCTACTGTGAACCTCATTAGACCATAGTAGTTTATAGATCTTGATTATTAAATATACCTTATTCGTCAAACATATGTTGCTACTTATCTGCAGTTCCTAGTAGCTTGGTGTTGAACAATTAGCAAAGTCAAAGTAGTTAGTGTTACCTGTTCCCACCAGGCTGCTTCTAGATTGCCTAGCAACCTGTGATGTCATCACCTGCTGCCAACAGATGCTGGTGTGATAAATTACCCACCTGCCATCTGGTGCACTCTCTCTCTCTCTCTCTCTCTCTCTCTCTCTCTCTCTCTCTCTCTCTCTCTCTTTCTCTCTCTCTCTCATGGACACCCTCCGTTTCTTCCCTCTTCCCACAGTAAATTTCCTTCATACCACATTTGTTGCATGGCATCTTTATCATTTATTATAAGTTAGACGTATATCTTAAATTAGCTTTTGTTAACTTGAACAGACATTTATAACCTTAACTTTTCATCATCATAAACAGTATGCTGTAGCAAATATAACTTTGCATTTCTATCATCATACAAAAGTCCATGCCAACCTAAAATATTTGAGACCTGTCGTTAAAGGATATCAAACGGAATTAAAGGAGTGGTGACCTTGGGCAAGATCTCACCCAGCTAAGCTTTATTATTTATTCATTTGCAGTTTTAAAGGGATAGTTATACTATGTTAGGCATTACTATAACCTGGCTATTGCTTTCATTTGAACATAAGAAGATATGGTTGTGTTGTGAGGTCCTGCTGCAGGGTGTGGCTGGCATGCCCTGCCCACTACCTAGGGGCGGGGCTTCCCTTCTCCCAGAGACTTACTATATAAACCAGACATTTTCGTTCCATGGCCCCTTTTCCCCCTTTACCTGCTCTCTCTCCTCCCCTCTCCCCCACCCCCAAGGTATGCTCGCTCTCCCTCCCCTGTCCCTCCCGTACCGCTTCCAATAAGCCCGCATTTATATGTTATAGCTTTGTTACCAATTAGCTCATTCTCGTTATTTATTTAATCCATCAGTGTGTCAAATTGACAAGGGATGGATTGGGATGACCATTCTCAGCTGTCAACTTGACTGTCTCTAGAATGAACTACAACTGAGACTTATAAAGATCTTGTGAAAAGGAATTAAAGGAAAACATAGGTCTAGCCGAGGCGGTACACACCTTTAATCCCAGGAGACAAAGAAAGACAAGGAGATCTCGGAGTTCAAGGTCAGTCTACAGAGCAAGTTCCAGGACAGCCAAGCTTAGGCAGAGAAGGAAAGCATCAAAACCAGAAAGCTGGTGAGGACGCAATAGAACAAGGGGCCATGTTCCAGCCCCAGCAAACAACAGAACTTGGTAGCTTCAGCCACATGGCCCTGGCTTTAGAGTCGAGAATAGAAGGGATTTCTGGGACAATTGATGCTGGTTACATGGACCTAAGAAATTAGCGGTGATTGAGAAGAGATCAGCATCACTGAGGGCAAATCTTCTGGGAAGCGTTTTCCAAGAGCACAAAGAAGCTGGGTTCCAGAAGTAGACCTTGTGCTGACAGCTGGACTTGGTGATGTGTAAGAATCACCCAGGTGGTACTGGTTTTGAAGGCATGAAGGGGTCATGGAAAGCAGCTGAGGCTTGGCACCGTGAAGAAGGCCTAGGAGAGGCAATTGATGAAAGTGCAGCCTAGTTGCGGTGGAGAACTCCGGCATATTGGAGACGGTAGTACCCTGGCATGGCTACCAAGAACGGCCCAGTGGAGTGGGGTCAGCCAGAGCCTAGAGTGCTACAAGAGGGCAGAGCTGGAAAAGTAACCCAAGCTCTTCGGAGGAGCCCAGAAGATCATGTATGGATCCCAGACATTGGAATAAGAAGCTAGGAAGTTGAAGTCGCCTTGGAGACCCCAAGATGTTAGGGATGCCCAAGCCATGAGATACCTGCTGAGGAAATCTGCTAGCAGGGAGTGGAACCAGCCCAAGAGAAAGAATTGTGCTGCAGTCAACCAAGCTGAAAGGAGTTGGACATCAGAAATGGAGATGCAGAGTCTGGAATTTTCTTAACTTGTCTTTGGTGATTATTTTTTCCCATCCAATATTTCCTCACTATGACATTTTGGAATGGTTACATATATCCTGTGGTATTGGAAATATGTGATCTGCTTTTTTATTTTTATTTTAGAGGGGATTACAGTTAAATGATTGAAGGAATGTCAGGAAGAGTCTTTGAACTTTGGACTTCCAAACATTGTTGAGTCTGTGATAGACTAGAGGGACTTTTGAAGTTGAAATAAATGCATCTTGCATTATGTAATGGCCATAAGCCTATAGGAGCCAGGGAATAGAATGTGGTAGTTTGAATAGGTTTGGCTCCATAGATTCCTGTGTTTGAATATGTGACCATAGGGAGTGACACTATTAGGAGGTGTGGCCTTGTTGGAGGAGATGTATCATTGTGGGGCAGGTTTTGAAGTCTCCTAAGCTCAAGCTATGCCCAATGATTCAGTCTCCTCTGACTGCCTTCATATCAAGATGTAGAACTCTTGGCTCCCTCAGCACCATGTCTGCCTGCACGCTGCCATGTTTCCCACCAAGATGATAATGGACTAAACCTCTGAAACTGTAAGCCAGCCCCAATTAAATGTTTCCCTTTATAAGACTTGCCTTGGCCATAGTGTCTCTTCACAGCAAGAAAACCCAAACTAGGACAGTCTGTTATTGGCACATAATAACAACACAGCAGATGTTGGAGGTTCTAAATAAGGAAATACATGAATGGGTGACAGTCATAGTATTAAAAATTGTTGACCAAATTCAGGCTTAGTGGATTCAAAAAAAAAAAAAACCAGTAGAGTAGACGGAAAGCTGACAGGGATTTTTGCAAATAAGGGAAGTGTTTCAGATATATTTGAGGCCTTTTCATTTTGAGGGCTTGGTGTTTTTGGAGTATTTAAACCTCTATACTTTCTCAACCTCATGTTTTGCAAGAATAAAAAAAACTAAGAAATAAAAATATGCTTCCATAGAATAAATTTAATAATGGCAAAGTAGAACGAACACTCCTTATGTCAAGGCCTTGCTTACACTGGCTTTCAATGAGGCCCTTGGATAATATATGACATGTTGTTTACTGTCCCAACCAGTACATGCCTCTGCATGTAGAGCCATGGGCATTTCCCAGACTTGAGCCCCAAGTTTACTCTAATGGTCACGTAAGGGGTGAGAGCATGAATAACGTGTGCCTCTTCTCTCTTCCTGCATGGGTGTGACAAGTAGAGCAAAGATGGAGCCTGCGGAGAGGTCAGCTGACACACTGCATCTCAGACCACAGAGGAGAGAACTCTGCCGACTCTCCACTGTCTAGGGAGTTTTCTCTTGCACGTTCTAAATGCATCAGTTCAGTCCATTTTTCCTATCCTCAGTACCCAGGGAGGCCTTCTTAATTGGGTCATAAGGGCAATCTGCCTGCTGTCTCTGGAGGTACATTATGTAATATTAGAATTTTTTTCATTCTTTAAAAAAGCGCTTTTAGAAAGCAGCAGGAATCACTTGACCAAAGGAGGGAAAAAGTTTTCAGCACTTATTCTTTTATATTTCCTGTTCGTGTTTTCAAAACAAAAAGACAGTATAAAGTTCTTAGGTAGCAGGCATGCATGGAAGAGATAAGGCTAGCCCAAGGTGACACACGTCCCGCATTCTGCCTATCTGGGCCATGGAAACAAGGCGCCTGGTGGGATTGGAACTTCCCTCAGGCATCTCATGCTAGAAGAAGGGGAAGGCTGGAGCTTGGGCCAGCCAGAGAGGAGCCTGTTTGCAGAGATTCCACACAATGCCAACAACTTGTCTGACCATCTTGCAAGAGTGGCTGTAACCAAGATGACAGTGGGTGGATGAGGTGTGGAGCCACGCCTTAATCTAGACTGCTTAAAGCCTTCTATTTAAACCTTATCCTCCTGGTAGGGTGTGGGCTTGAGTGCAGTGTGTGGGAGGGGCTATGCATCACCTGAGCTCTGCCTCCTCTCTGTACCCGCATTGAGGAAATCACTCATTACTACTACTACTACTACTTTTCTGTTTAACTGAATTATTAAATATGGGTGGGCAAATCTTGTTTGTTGCAATGTCAAGACATGGGCTCAGGCTTTTAGGAACTCTTGTAACTGCCTCACAATTTTACAGCCTGTTTGAGGAGCTGAGTACAAAAGTTGAATAAGAGATCAACGTGTAATACACTTGTATTTTTTTTTTTTTAAATAAAATTGAAAGAAGCAGCTGGAAATGGTGGCACCTTCAATCCCAGCACTGGGGAGGCAGAGGCAAGCAGATCTTTGTGTGTCTGAGGCCAGCCAGTCCACATAACAAGTCCCAAGACAACCAGGGCTACGTAGAAAGACCCTGTTTCAAAACAAAACGAAAATGATTGAGAGAAATCACATGTATTGAGCATGTTCTAGGGACAAGCTTAGGACTAGTTAGATAATTACAAATGTTGGAACATGGGGTCCCCAGCTAGACCCCCTTCGCCTAGTGGCACTTGACGGTGAAGGCACTTGAGAGAGAGCATGCTCCGGAAGACGTCTCTGACCTTTCCCTTGCCTTTTTGCCCTAAGTGTGTCACAAAACCCGGAAGACACTCAAAGCTTTTCTTTAAATATGGTTCTATGTATAAGAAATATCATACGTGTATCCAGATGAAGTAGTATTTTATCTGTAAAGGGGAAGGGTCAAGGGGAAGAACTGAAGCCAGCAGACCTTGCTAAGTTCCCCAGTTTATTACTATCAGAACACGTGATTTTATCAATTATATTGTTTCACCACTGTGCCCCCCCCCCTCAGCCAAACCTACACAAAATAACTTAGGTCTAAGTATTTGGGCGGGCCTCATTTCCTTTTGATGACTTCATGTGATATAAAAATTATATGTGTATGTTTGTCAATCTGCTTTTGGTCGCAGTGGCTCTGCCAGCAGCCACAGGGAGATACAGCCCAGCACTGTCGCTGGGAGCCTAAGGAGTTTAAATTTGACAGATGGGGGGGGGGACACAGTAATATGTAACAGAGACGCGTGAGTGCTTCTCAAGAAAAAGTCACGCTTAAGTAACTGTGTGATTACTGTGATTCTGTGTTTTCTTTTAAATTACTGATTTTATTTTGTGTGTATGAGTGCTTTGCCTGACTGCATGTATTTGCACCACATGCAGTGTCCTCAGAGGTCAGAAGAGGGTGTCGGATCCCTCAGTACTGGTACTACAGAGGAATATATGAACCATCCTGTGAGTTCTGGGAATTAAACCAGGCTCTTCTTGAAGGTATCAAGTGCTCCTAACAAGTGGCGCCCAAGCAGAACTTGGTTCTCAGGCCGGGAATGCAGAAGGAAGGTTGGTTTTCCCTTTTTTTTTTAATTGACGTATTTTTATGTTGACGGATGTTCTCCTTGCATGTATGCCAGTGTACTATGTGCGTGTGTGGAGTGCCTGCAAAGGTCAGAAGAAGAACACGGACCCTCTGGAGATAGTTTTTAGCCACCATGTGGGTGGTGGGAGTTGACTCCAGGTCCTCTGTAAGAGCAGCTAGTGCTCTTAACCAACAAAGCGTCTCCCAGCTGCTCCAGATCCTGTGCCTCTCTCAGGTACATTGCTCAAGCAAGGTGACTGCCAACAAGGTAATTTTTAAGAATTTTCTTTCAAAAGGTGATTTGATGGCTTGTGTTGCTCATATTTAGGGATGAAAGAGGAGTGTCAAGCATGGTGGCCCTAAGAAAGCATGGCCTACTCGTTGCTTTTAACATCCATGTTAACATGGATGGATTTAGAGCTACTGGGGGATGTAATTCAGTGGTGTAGCCTAGATCAATACATGGGTCCCGCGTTCAATCTTTGATGGCTGCAAAATAGATAATAATAATAATAATAATAATAATAATAATAATAATAATAATAACAACTTGAATTAAATAAAATGCTTTTAGAAAAATCAATATTGTCTCTGAAGGCAGTCTTGACTTTATCAGTTGTGTTAAAGGCCTGGCTCCAAAGCATATTCTAGAATGAAGGCTCTTTTTTCCTTCCCATATCACTTTAGTTTTTCTATCCTGCCTCAGCCTCAGCTTCGTGCCTGGAATGGATAAGGAAACATTTATTTCCTCTACTATAGTAACCATATACAGGGTTTCTCACCTATAGTTTCTGATTCAAGAATCTTTTAACTACATCAAACCACACATTACAAATTACACGTTGGAATGAAAGAATTGTCAACTAAAGTTAGCAGAAAGTTATGTTGTCAATTCCACAAGAAGGCATGGCCATAGAGAAGTTAAAATGCTGCAGATCCAGAGTCAGTCTCAGATGTCAATCTTAGTCCCTTGGAAGCCATTCATCACTTGCCTCCGTGTGTCACCTAACATCTTTGTGACTACTGAAACTTTAAAACTCTATTCTTAGCATCACTGGCTTCTAGCGATCCTGAGGTTAAGAAGGTCACTGGGTAATTGTTACAAGCGTTAGCAGGCTCAGAGGCCATTGAGGATAGACCTCTCTCTCATGATGGGCTCCAGACCCCACTTCCTGTTTCCCTGATAACACCAGCAAGGGAACCTTCACAGCTCCCCTTCTTAGGATTTAAATTGCCATATTGAGAAGGGAGGTTTGGGGGCTTATTCTGATGCCCACTAAGGGAAAGCCCACCGATCAAAAGAGTGGAATCTGCCTCGGGCCTAGAGTGGAGACATGGTGCTTTGATCTGAAGATTAAAATATTACAGACTATTGTCTCATCTCTTGACAGTCTGTCTACCAGGATATATCAATCACCTGGCCAAGAGACCTCCCCCTCCCAGGAAAAATGATTCACCCGAGGCCATGCTAAGGTGACAGACGTACTAATTATCCTTTAATGAGAGAGTGTGCTTATATGTCCCAGAAGCCTTCGCTCCTATACAGTTGCTTACAGATTTTCTGCTATGCAGTTCTGCTGAGGCTGCCCACTTTTCTGAGTTCTAACCAAAATGTTAAACGTTCCGTTTTCCTTTTCTCCCATTTCTTTTTCTTTCTGATACCATCCCAAACTCGTAGCACACTTTCCCTGACATTCTGCTTTTCTCTTTTTCTGAAGCCTCTCTCATCTTTATTCATTCAGTCCTTCTTTAAGTACCACTCAAAAGCTAAGATGCACTCAACACACATATATTAACATAGAAACACAAGCACATTTTAAAGACAACTTTCAGTGCGAACGGCTGTTCCTTCTAACTCTCTACTACAATTGGATTAATTATTTTCTAATTAAATTATCTCAGTTGCCTTCTAATGAAAAGAATGGAGGTAGCTTATTATTAACATGGAAAATATGCAAGAGGCTAAACAAATACAATGTTGAAGAGTAGTTCTCCAACAAGGGCCCTTGACTGGCGGGGTCATTGACATCTCGGGGCTCTCGTAACCCTCTTTGAATTAATGACTTCCGCATCACTGTGACAAAATCACAACTTATGGAGGAAAGGAGTTGTTTTGGCTCGCAGTTTCCGAGAGTTTCCAGTCCACTGTGGTGAGAAAGCCAGTGAGATCACACCTACAGAAGCCTCTCAAAGCACAGTGAACTAGCAAGCAGGAGGAGAAGGACCAAAACCAAGGGCTGAGCTAGAACCGTCAAAAGGCCCACGCCTAGCACTACACTTCTGTCAGCTCAGCCCTGCCTCCAGAAGGTTCCAGAGCCTCTCAGAAAAGCACCACCAGCTACAGAACAAACACAGAAATATGACCCGTGGAGGCCATGGGGATTCGAGCCAAAGCACTCCCTACTGGCCTACGTGCCTGCAGTACAAGTGACGTGATGAGGGCTTTATGTCTCCCCTTGACTTTAAGACTGGGTGGTGCGCTACAGGGAAAGAAGTTCTCAGACTGAACTTGACCTTCAGACAAAGATTTAGAAGCCACTAGGCACATACACACACACACACACACAAATAAAAAGCTGCTTGACCAGTTCTGTAAACTCCAGGAAGGACTGGCTCTCCACTTTATTGGCACTTGGACAAGTGTCTTGGACAAAAGATTCAGTGAAGGTAGATATTCTGTCAGCAACAGTTAGTCCAACATTAGTCACAGAGGTGAAAAAGAAAAAAATCTCTCAATGGCAGGGCCTGCTTCAAATCCCAAGCCAAAGACAGCTCTCACTCAGGGTTCCTAAGTGACAACACCCCGTTCTTGAAAGGGCAGTGAATCCACATATTTGGGACATCTCTTTTCCATCAATGCTTCTAGAATCTATTCTGATCAGCAGCAATGCTGTGGGGTTTTCCTGCGGGAAGAGACGTAGGAAATACCTCTGGCCTCAAGGGCCAGAAGTCAGACGTCTTTTCAATTTCAAAAAAGGCTTCGATCTAAATCATGCTCTTGTTCCTACATTGTATGTGTGTGTGTGTGTTTTTTTAAAGTGTTATCTACTCCTGAACGTTTAGTTTAATTCTAGACATAAACATCATACCCCTATTCTAAGTGTGTGCCGTGTGTGTGTGTGTGTGTGTGTGTGTGTGCGCCACGTGTGTGTGTGTGTGTGTGTGTATCTAAACATTTAAGTACATAAGACAAATCTTCAAAAAGTTATTTATTTATATATGTATATATACATATATATTTTTTGTTTTTCAAGACAGGGTTTCTCTGTTATCTTGGCTGCCCTGGACTTGCTTTGTAGACCAGGCTGGCCACGAATTCACAGCAATCTACCTGCCTCTGCCTCCTGGGTGCTGGGATTAAAGGCATGCACCACCACACCTGGCATTTATTAATATTTTTAACATAAATTGCTAACACATTAAGCATAAACTTATGTTGTGCTTTTAAAACTAAGCATAAATTTGGCTGTATTTTAGTTTCCTATTTGCATATAATGAAGGGAGATTAAATACATTTGAATCTGTTATTAAAAACATTTCCTTGTCACATTATCCCATACTAAGTCATATAAATGTACATGAATTATGGGACTCTTGCATAGCTATGACCAAAATACTTGACAGGCAACAACGTCAGAGAGGGAAGCATTAATTTTGCTCACAGTTTTAGAAAATTAGGTCCACAGTTTCTTGGTCTGGTTGGTTTGGGCAGAACTTCCACAAGGCACGAACAAAGGCCGGGGCATTTGTCATCCCATGCTGGACAGAAGGAAAAAAATGGAATGCAAGAAGTGGCCAAGGCAGGACACTGTTTTCAAGAACATGTCAGTAGTGACCTGCTTTCCTCCAATTAGGCCCCACCTCCTGCCTTTCATCACCTTCCAACGATGTTTCATCGAGGTGCAGCTGTTCCGTCTAGTCACGGCCATGATCATCATGGTTGTCATGGCAACCCTGATAGTCATGCCCATGAAAGAAGCAGACCGACACAGTGATGAGTATGTCTGTGGTGATCCTAATGGAGTTGTTGACACTCACTAGTATGTGAGATGGGGAAGTACCTTCAGGCATGGCTCCCTCCTGCCACACACCTTCACACAGTGGGATGGGTGGTATTAAAGTGTACAGAAGGTGAAAGGGTGCTGAAGGTGGGACTCCAGCAATGGAGACTTCATTATACTGTCACCTACACTGGGGTGAGACTGTCTAATGATACAGCTGCCTTTATGTCACCCAGGGTCCTGTAAGTAGCCCTTCCGTAATGTGCCTCCTACAAATCAGCCAAATAAATGATCACCAAGCTAGACTTTGTTTAGGTCAAGTCATCTCTTTGGCTTGTCACTGATGCCCTATCGGGAGTGAATGACTAGACATTGATTCATGTTTCTCCACGAAGTATAAGGCAAGCAGCTTGTATCCTAAATGTACTTCACAGCAAAACCAACCAGCTTGAGGGGAGCACTCACATGGACCCTACTGCGAGTTGCTAAGACAGGCAACTGAGTCTAGGCCATCTGAAGGTAGACTGTGTGGAGTGGGGAGAGCCGGGGTGGCCATCTTTTTCTATGTGGTATGGACTGATGGGCCTTCTTCGTGAATGGCGTCTGCCACATGAGTACAAGGGTTACCCTACAGCGGTCACAAGACTAGAAGGCGCATTGCAGCTTCTGAGAGTAGCGTGTATGGGGCACGTGCTGTGCCACTGCTCCCGGAAGTCATGATATCAGCAGCATGGCTCAAGCTACAGGTAACACAGGCAGGTCACTGAGGTTGGCTATCTGTCCAGAGAGAACTTGCCCTCTGCGGCAAGTAAGGGAATATATGATACGGGAGGAATATGTAGGTAGTGTCCTCCGTGCTAGTCTCTGATTTTATGTGTAAATTGGATAAGAGCAGTGAGATGGAGGTGCTGATTAACTATTTCTTATGGCTGGAGGTCCCAAAGGAAACAGGGTACAAATTAGGGTTACAGTGGCGTCCTGTCTAGGATCCAAAAACTTTGAACCTATGGAAAAATTGGATCATGAGGAAATAGAAAATGAGACAGAAATGAGAGAAGACAACCCTCGGGTCCAACCTTTACAGAGGAAAGGAGAACCTATGACTCAGCGTGTAGTGGAGGGGCTTAGTGCCAAAAACTCCATAGCCAGGGTGGGCTGTGCCCATGAACTGCTTGAACATCAGGAAAGACATTGAGACACTAAGTGAAAGAACCTCTCCCAGCCTGGTTCATGAGCCTGCCAGACATAGAGGTGAACGGAGTCCATCCCGGAACCATAGACACAGAGAATATAATATTGCTTCTACGTCTCCTTGAGACAAATACTTCATAATCTGTGACAGTACAGGGGAAGTCAATCCTTGCTGGGCTGGTTCATGTGATCCAGTAGGGATACTGTGTACTGCCAGCTAAGGTTTCCATGACCATCAGGGGCTCAAAGCAATAGAGGCCAGGCTGGTGTGACTGAGGAATCTTGATCTGAACCAGACAGGAGTTACCACTCAGTTCCCTGGACTAGAGAGATGGTACCCACTAAAGCCTTAAGAAAGAAGTTAAGGCAGCAGAGTCCTCAGGGATTACATATGAGGCTTTTAGTGCTGAACTCCATGGTGGGGCGCGATCTTTACAAGACAGGTGAGGTGCTGGCTCATCTGAATGATTGAGGCTGGTGTGAGATTCGTGTTTATGAAGTGTTAAAGCAATTGTGATGTGTTGGGGAAAGGGGAGAGCAAACACAACACAGCTGATCCACTCAATGCCGAAGGTGGCCAGAGTTGGGGTGAGCTGAAGTTCTTAAGGAAGAAATGGAAGGAAATCCAAGTACTATACCTGTAAGCCTTTGGGAGGTCTTAGCTGTTCACTGAAGGGACGGCCACAGGTGAGAAGAAAGATGTACAGGTGAGCCCCATCACGCCTTCAGCTCTGAAGAAAGGGCATCCTAGATGCCTGTGAGTCATCCTAGCTGCTCCTCTGCCAGTGCCAAGGTTGCCCAGCAAGTGAGGGCCAAACGTGACAACCCGAACTGAATTGAATTGTTGATCCTTTTCTAATGTGAAGGCTCCTTAAGCTTTAGTGGATAACTGGCACTGAATGTTCCCTTCACGCATGATAATTCCCAGAAGCCCCAAAGACAAAGAGCAGCAGGGTATGGATGTGGTAATAAAGCAGAACAGGTGAAAAGCGTTAAGCCTGTCCCAGGGGTGAGAAATGCTTCCCTGCCCCAGTGTAACATGCACATTTCTCTCCTGCAAGAAGAGGGTGGAGCTTTACACCTGACCTGGAGTCTTTTCAACAGCCAAGTGTGGCTGAGGAACATGTGCAACACCCTTGGTACCACCAGGAGTGTGTAGGACCCAGGGAGCCAGCTTGAGCCCATCAGTGTAAAGGATAGGCATCCGTGGTGCTATGGTAGCATCCTAGGATAACAAACTGGGATGACTTAGGAAAAATCTATGGATTACAAGAGAGAGAGAGAGAGAGAGAGAGAGAGAGAGAGAGAGAGAGAGAGAGAATGGTTATTCTCATCATGTCGTTGTACTTAGCGTTGTCCTTTTGAGGAGACAAGTAGTGCACACTTTGGTGGCCTGTCCACGCTGAATCAGGCCTTAAATGGACATTTAATTGGAACCAATGGCACTGGACCTTCAGGTACCGTGAGACTTTTGGGAGATTTCCTGAAGTAATTCTCACCTCTAAGTGTCTTATAGATCCAGGGAAAGCATTGGGGATGGTTAAATACACCTGTAGTCCCAGCACTTGTGACCCTGAGAAAGGAGGATTTTGAGTTCAAGTTAAGTCTTGGCTACATAGAGAGACGATAACCAGAGTTTTAGGGCAACATAACTCTGGCTCCAGAAATCCCAATAGACTAGGCTTGCCACCACTGCCAGTATACCAACCAAAGAGAAACAGCATCATGAAAATCTGAGAAGGGGGTGTTTAATTAATACACACAGAAGAAAAGTACACATGGAGAGATCCAGTGGCCAAGTTCATCTTTGTCTGTATTGATACCAACCTGAG
Organism: Acomys minous; assembly: GCF_964271855.1. Classification (NCBI taxonomy): domain Eukaryota; kingdom Metazoa; phylum Chordata; class Mammalia; order Rodentia; family Muridae; genus Acomys; species Acomys minous. Next base: position 35,318,553 of record NC_140497.1, on the reverse strand, counting down.
GCTTGATGGGGGTTACATTGAGGCAGGGCTACATGTTAAGCAGTCCCTGTGAGTGTTTGTGAATAATTGAGGAGTCCTGGTCAAGATGTGGTCCTGCCTATCGTTGTTTTAACTCTGATCTGAGGCATAATGTGTCACAAGGTGTATAGTACAGTCTAGCGAGTGATCTACGACAGTCCCACTTTGTGGTAAGTAAAGTGTATATTAAATAGATGGCAAGTAAGCCAAGGGAAAAAGAGAGAGAGAGAGAGAGAGAGAGAGAGAGAGAGAGAGAGAGAGAGAGAGAGAGAGACAGGTGCATGCGCGCGCGCACGCACACACACACACACACATGCGCGCGCGCGCGCGCGCGCGCACTTCAAGAGAGAGAGAGAGAGAGAAAACAAAATTGCATCAGATAGCCAAAACACCCAGCAGAAATCAAGTGGGAAAGGTCCTTTAAGGCCACCAGATGGAATTCCCAATAGACTGATGGTCAGAGCAGTGCCTCCTCCCCCCCTCCCCCCCCACCCCCCGAAGTATGTTCACTTAAATGTGTTTGGTTGCTAAGCTCAACATCTCATGATTCTGTTGTCTGAGCAGAAACCCCGGGCGCATCTACCTACCCTGCCACTCCTGCTGCCTCTGCCGAGGACTTCAAGCAATGAAGACTTACAATTGGCCTCAGCCTTCTACCTCCCCCCCCCCACCCCCCACCCAGGCTTCCAGCAGTTTCTCCTATTGGTGGAAGGTCATTGGAAGGCAGCCAGCTGGCAAGCTTGGGAAATGTCATTTGCAGCCTTCTAGACCCCCAGAGAGAAGACAAGACAAGTGAGAGTGGAGTTGAGAGCCAATAGACAAACAGCCAGCACAATGTGTGACTTAAACCCAGATGTTCCCCCATAGCACCGCCCCGTGCCTCCAGATGTTTTCGATTTGGGCTGTTTGAAGTAAGCTGCACAGCTGCCGAGTGCTTCAAAACTTCTAATAGGACACGATCACATCACATTCAACCCGCTATCGATCAAGCTTCTCTTCCTTCCGGGCCGTCTGCTCTTTTCCTCACCGGGTTTTGGGATGGGGAGGGGCCAGGTTATGTAAATTCTGGCAAAGCAAACAAACAAAAAAAGCCACGTGCATTTCCCACTCTGCTTTCCAGAATAGGAAGGAGCTCACTTTAGTCTCCTGACTCTTGTCCAATCAAGAGTGCTTTATTAAATGCCAGGTGCACTCTACTTGTTGTATGGGACAACTTTTGCTTTGCCTTTCATTAAACGATGCCAGAAGGTGCTCCTCGTTTTCTTTAAAACTATCCATCATTTCTTCTCTAAACTTGCTCAAGAGCCTGTGATGGTTTGAATGAGAATGGTCCCCATAGGCTCCCATATTTGACTGCTTGGTCCCTAGTTGGTGGAGTTTTGGGAAAGATCAGAGGGTGTGACCTTGTTGGAGAAAGCATGTCACCCGGGTTGGGGTATTGGGGTTTCAAAAGCCCACAACAGGTCTAGAATCTGTCTCTCTGCCTCCAACTTTTGGAGAAGATGTACGCTTTCAGCTACCGGCCCAGCATCACGCCTGCCTGCTGCCATGCTTCCCAAGATGGCCACAGACTCGCCCTCTGAAGCTATGAGCAAGTACCCAGTTAAATGCTTTCTTTTATAAGTTGTCTTGGTTGTGGTGTCTCCTCACAGCCTTAGAAACTAAGTAAAGTTAGCAAACTAACTAACTAAGGCAGGGAGGTTGTAGGCCCTAGTGGAGAGCCTGGTACTATTGCTTTGCTAGATGGTCATATGGTCAAACTGCCTTCTGATGCTCATATTTATACCCCTGGGTTAGCGCTATACCCAGCCTTCTCTGAGAGGCTTGTTTCAGCAGTGTATGGCAGCTCACACAGAAAACCATAACATCCCAAAATGCTGAGAATAAGTGATGGTAGAATGCTCAGTCCTAAATCAAACACCTGCGACACCCCTCCGAGGTTCAGGGGACATTGTAGAAGAGTAGACAGAAAGTGTAAAGGAGCCAGAAGTTGGGGAGATATGTAGCAAAAAGAGACATGTCTTCTAGATATGACAGCTTTTGTCCTCATCAATTCACTGCAGTTGTGGTTGTCTGCCCAAGACCCGTACTCGACTGAGCTCATCAACACTGCATCATGGATGAGGGAGGGGCTCATGAGGCCCCACCATTCCTGAGGGATTGTTGGCAGTCACTGGTTGTTGGGGAAGGAAATATCACTTTCTTTGGTAGTGTAGCCACTGGTAAGTTGTCCTCGCTCTGGGAAACATCTCACCCATATTCAGGCCAGAAACTCTAATTAAACCCAGTGTCCCCCACACAAGGAAGGCATTAAAGTAGGAGGAGGATTTGTAGGAAGAAGGATTTCAGTGGGAAAGGGGAGGGGATGACAAAGGCAATGGAGAGTGAAAATGATTAAACTTCAAACAACAAAAGAAAAAAATCCTTTGATTATATATGGAACCAGACAGATCCATAATCTTGCAAACCGTTATTCCTTTGAACTAGTATTGGCTGTCTCTTTTCAAATAGTAGACTTGGGTCTGAAGATGTGAGCTCTAAATCAATATATTTTTCTTAGACTTTCTTTTAGATTTATTAAAACAGGTCTTTTCTTGGTGAGTCTGAACCATGTTGTTGTCCTGAAGGTGGAAAACAGGAGAATGTGACAGCCAACAGCTCCCCTAACAAATGGGTCAGAACTTGGGAAGTCAGTCCTGTGGTTGCTTTCAAGGGTAAAACTTGATTATATTGAACAGCATCACTAACTACAGAGAAGGAAGACTTCTTTGGGAAGTAGTCGTCTCCCACACACTTGCTATGGAGCCTCAAGCCTGCCTCCATGCCTGGCTCCTCCTGAGGTAATGCAGAGAGCAGAGACAGAGGTAGCAGATGGACACTGGGTAAAGCCATATGTGAGGGCATCAGAGGATATGGGAGGTGGCATAGTTCAAAGAAGTTTGACGTTAGAAACATTGATTGGGTTCCTAAATATGCCGTAGTCATCTGATCATTTTAATTCTTATGAGCTAAACAACCTTGTGTTATCTCCTTTTCAGAAATAGAAAATAGGAAGTCTCACATCTGATAAAAAAAAAATACAGAGTGAGATTCGTTGTCTGTCCACTATATCCACATGCTAGTACTGGCCAACAGGTGTGGCCTGTCCCTCCTACAGACAAGTCATGGTCAACTTCTCTCATTATGCTGCCCTTAGCATACACGTTGCCTATTTCCTTCTTCTAGAGCACTTGGGGTGGTCTTCTGTCTTACACAGTAGAAACAAAAAGTCTGATGTCACAAATTTGTAGAAAAAGAGGGTTTAGATGCAAGTCTGACTTCCTCCAAAGTCATCTTTTCATGGCCTCAGAACCCTGTTACTCTAGCCTGGAATTTAAGGTGGTAGCATCTAAAAAACCAGGAAGATTGATAGCCATGCCACTGACTAGTAATGGCATGAAGTAACAGACAGGAGAGAGTTGGGGACCAGGATGACACACTTGCACGGCTATTTGACTTTTTGTGGCCTCTTCACAGCCATGTCTCTCAGTTCAGAGAGGCCCAGTCTGCTTTTATTTTATTTTTTTCCAGTACTCAGAAGAGGGCCGACTATCTGAACCAGGCAATTGATTCTACTGAGCCCGTTCCCCTTACTGTGGATGCTTTCATTGCAGTTCTCACTACCCACACCCTACTTAGAGGGACTGGCTCCATAAAGCACAGGGCCCCAGGCAATCCCTAGTTCTCACCCAGCAGATAGATGCTCCATAAACATCTGAAAAAGTACCTTAATGCCCCCCCCACCACCCCCATTTCTCAGCATCTTAGGAATAGTACAGGGGATCACAAAAGCAACAATGATGCTGCCATTGTGATGAATGGTGCCTGGAGAATGATACCAAAGGTTGTCCTCTGCCCTCGAACACACACACACACACACACACACACACACACACACACACACACACACACACACACACACCCTCTGATTTCACCACAGTAATGAAGAAAGATCCCTGGTGCCTGCCATACCTAAAAAAAGTAGCAGGGCATGGTCAGGGAACACCCCAAAGCCAGAAGATGCTGCGGTCCCTTTAAGGAGAGAGGATGCAGAGAGGATGCACCAGGTGTGGTGGCTGAATCCCAACACTCAGGAGGCTGAGGCGGGCAGATCATTGTGAGTTCCAGTGAGTTCAAGGCCAGCCTGGCCTACAAAGTGAGTCCAGGACAGTCAAGGCCACACAGAGAAACCCTGTCTTGAAAAAACAAACAAACAAAAAACCAAAAAAGATAAAAAGGAGAGAAGATGCATCACAGCACCATCAGTGTATGACTTCTCCAAATTTCCCTTGAGCAAAGGCTTTGTTTCCAACTTCTGCTGTGCATATTTATTTACAGCTTTAGGACATTTTCTGAAAATATCATGAATCTTTTTTTTAAAACCCAGTTTAGTAGCCAGTTCTTTAGCCTTTGCCTTTTCTAGCTTGGCAATGTGAGCCACAGATTTAGGATCCAGGATGTTGTCTCCCCAGTGGCATGGATCTCATCCTATCTGTCATTGTAATTGGTCTTAATAGCTTCCACCAGCTTAGCCAGAGCACCCTTGTCTTCCAAGTTACCTGTGTGAAGGCAACAGTGGTGAAAGTCTTCCTGTGGACCAGCCGCCCCAGCCTGGCCTTTCCCTTGGTGATGCAGTAGGGGACCCCCATCTTTCCACACAGGGCAGGTAGGAAAACCACTAGCTCAATGGGGTCTACATCATGGGCAATCACCACCAGCTGAGCCTTCTTGTTCTCCACCAAGGTGGTGACTGTATTGACACTTGCTCGAAGGACAGGTGGTCTCTTAGTTGGGACGTCCCCTTTCCCAGCAGCTTTCTTCTCAGCATGTACCAGTACCCGTAGCTTCTTCTGCTTTGTCTCTGCTTTGTACCTGTGGGCAAGCTTAAGCAACTGGGTAGCTGTTTGCCTGTCCAGGGCCTGGGTGAGCTGGTTAATGGCAGGAGATACTTTGAGCCTCTTATAGAGGATGGCCCTTTGCCGCTGCAGCCTCATGTAGTGGGGCCATTGAACGAAGCGAGTGAGATCTCTTTTAGGATGGATGTCCTGCCCAGTGCCAAAGTTCTTGGGCCTCTTCTCAAAGGATTGACCACCTTTTTGGCCTCCTGTTTCTTTACCATGGTGGGGTCCAGGGCCATCTTCTTCCTGTTGGCCTTCTTTCCCTTGGGCATCTTGCTGGGCTGGAGGAGAGAGCAGTATCAAGAATCTTTAACCCCAAGTCTTTGATAATTTCCAGCTACCTTCAGTGCTTCCCAAAGCCTTGCTCCGAAAGACAAGGCTCTGTGACCCAAAGATCACTCTCAGGCCAATAGTAGAGCTATTTGGTACCCAACACAGAAGGAGGAGGCTGTTAAGCATCCTCTGTTTGCAGTTCTGCCTGTCACTGGATCGACACCTTTTCCAAAAGCAGACTGCAAATAATCACTGCACACAAGAAAAGAATGAAACTAGGCGTTAGACCCCAAGAAGCAAGGTTCCCATATTACTACTTCATGAGCTCCTCAGTCCATTGCCTCATGGCTGCCCCCCCCAACCACCCCCCCCACCCCCCCACCCCCCCCACCCACCCCCCCCACCCCCCCCACCCCCCCCACCCCCCCCCACCCCCGGCTACAGTGAACTGCATATTTATTTGCTGACTATAACTCTTTCAGTTCTGATTTCATAGTTCTCCACTCTTGGTGTTTGAAGCTGAATAAACAACCTTATCTTTTTTTTGGCTGCAGTTTTTAAAAAAAATAAAATAAACACATAAGCGCTTTTCCTTTCTCTTCTCCCTGGCTCCCTCGCTATAGTCTGTTGTATTGTGTCAATTTCCCAGGCTCTTCTGCAGGGCACTGTACGGCTTATGGAAAAATACAATGTGGTAGGCTTGCTAAGGCCGGTGGCATGATTGGGGATTCACGGTTTATGAAGATTGTAGTGTTAACTAAGGTCAAGACCAACTGTACTTCATGTTTCATAAGGGCGACATCATTTTCACATGCCAGCTTCAAGTGGGACACCCAGAAAATATGGTGGGTATGGGCCACAGTGATCTGTGGAACCCACATATAAGCAACCATCCACAGCGCAAGCACTGCTTCCCAGAGCAGGAGCTGAAAGCACAAAGGAAAACATCCCTTCGCAAGTTTGCATCCCTCTTGCATTTAACAAGTTCCCCCCATTTAAACCAAATTTAATTGGTTCTCTCTTTCAAACCTTCCGAAGAACTCATAACTGCCCTTGCTAGAGGTCCTTCGTAGGCAATTTAAATCCAGTTCACTCACATCTTCAGTCCGATCAGTGTTTACTAATCCCTAACATGTAACTCGTTTTTTCCAGATGTCCTAAAATGAGTGGTGAAGAAACCACACTTGCCTCCTAACCCCCAAATTTTTTGTCCCTGATCATAGAGTGAGCTCCAGCGTTAACTTCTTTTGTACCCCCACTTTCCTGTAGCTTTTTTCTCTGAGGAAATTTCAACGAATGCTGACAGTCTCTTCCTTGTTACACAGATGTGAAGGGGTTTCCTGGTCTACGTTGGAAAGCAAATCCCCTCCCCCACCAGCTTCTACTCCTAGGTAGCATGGCCTCAGTTTCCCTGATCATCCTTCCAGCTCTTCTTTACAGTCTGGAGATTTTGTTCTTCCACCAACATAGCTGGCTCTGCCAGATGTGGGCTAGCCTACACACCAAGTGATCACTGAGCCTGGGAGCCTGGGAGCACAGTGATGGGGGTGTGGTGCTTCTGTGTGTACACAGTGTTGGGGGGGCCTGGTGGCTGAACTAGGCTTTGAAGCCTTGACAGGACCACAGGCATTGTCCCTCTCAGCCAGAAGTGTTGCCCTAAATATAGAGAGTGGACCAGAAGTGAGACATGGAAGCAGAGACTGAGAAAGAGAGGGAGAAAAGGAGACAGAGGAGAGAGAAAAGAACTAACTACACAGGAGAATATAATCAAAGCATGTCATATGCATATGTAAAATAGCACAAGGAAAACTGTTATTTTATACAGTTAATATGTACTAACGTTAAGTCGAGGGTTCGGAAAGGTGGCTTAGCAGTTTTGGGTGCTTGCTGCTCTTAAAAAAGATGTGAATTCAGATCCCAGTATCCACATTGGGCAGATCACAATGGCCTGTCACTCCAGCTCCAGGACACCCTTGTCCTGACTCTTGAAGCACCCACACACTTGTGACAGCCACTCACAGAGACACACACATAAGTAAAAGCATAATCTTAAAAAATATATAATACTAAATAACAGTCTTGGCCTGGTGGCTCATGTTTGTAACTCTATCTCTTTGGGGACTAGGCCAGTAAGATCTGAACTTCAAGGCCAAACCGGGTTACTACACAATAAAATCCTGTCCAAAAAACATCGCACACATGAAAGAAAGAAATTAGTATAAGTTTGTCACGTATATTAATATATGCGATGCATTAATAACTCTGGGGCCAGGATATAGACTTGAAAACCCACCTGTCCTGTGGCTGCTGTGTGAATGAGGCCTTCTGTTAGTTACTTTCCTCTTTGCCATAACAAAGACATCTCACAAAATCAACTTAAGAAAGGGAAGGCTTATTTTGGCTCACAGTTCAAGGGGATACAGACCATCACTGAGAGCATGGTGTCAGGGGCAGAAGGCAGCTCTACCGTGCTAGGATTTCAGTCATGTGCTGTGCTCTTCCTGGCTTTTACCTTGGTGCTGGGGACCCAAATTCAGGTCCTGGTACCTGCCCAGCAAGCGTTTTACCAGCTGCTAGCCCAGTCTCTAGAGTTGGATCCTCAGTTTGAATGCAGCATGATCCTATCAAAAACAATTGGCTTTGAACGCACTCTATTCTCTTGGAGAAAGTACAAGCCTGAGTTGTAATAGTGGAAGGAGTGGGCCACCGGTGGAGCCGAGGAGCCCGTATTGACGCAACCCACGTCACCATCTCCATCTTTTCTCACTTTTGTTCCTGCTCCAGTTATAACTTCCACACGCTTTTGAAAACCCTGCGCCAACCCTGATTTCCCTGTAACTCCAATTACTCTTTCATACTTGATTTTTGCGGAAGTGAAACCACGAGGAGGGGGTGGGAGGGCATGTGGATATATGCTGTGGTAGTAAAAAAAAAAAATTAGGTATTTGGCAATCCGTGCCTCACTGAGCTCTGATGCTTCCTCCCCCTACGCCCCACTTCTTGTTTCACTTAACTTTGCCATTTGTGTTGGTTTCCTTAACCCTGCCATAGCAAGTCACCCGGAGCTTAGAGGCCTGAAGCGACATAAGTTTGTAGGGTTACTGTCCAAAGGCAGACGTCTACCGTGGGTCACACCGTGCTTGGGATTTGTAAGCACAACTGCTGTCTTTCCTCCTCTTTCAGCTCCTACTGCTGGTTTTTTACCCTTGCTGTGCGCTAGTATCTACGGAAAGAAAGTGGCTTAAGGGAGAAAGGATGTATTTATTTTGGCTCACGGTTGTAGAAGGCTCAGTCCGTGGTCTCTTGGTACCATGTGCTTGGGCAGAGCCTCAGTCATGGTGGCAGGATCATGCAGAGGAGACTAGTCACCTCATGGCAGACAAGAGGCTGAGAGCAAGGAAGGGATCTGGGACCAGTTATGTCCTTCAACGACATGCCCTACTGACCTTCCGGGTACAGCCAGCTCCTAAAGTCCCCCAAACATCCCAGAACAGCAAGACTGTCTGGGAACTAAGCATTCAGTACATGAAAATAGGGAAACACTTTATATTCATTCTAACAGTCCTCTTGCCTCTTCGGAGTCCAACAAGGGCTAGCCACGCCTTTTTCACAGTGTATGACTCTGGCTCCCTCACCCATCCTTTTCACTTATCAAGACTATCAGGACACACCAAGGCCACTTCCATAATCTAAATGCACCTCTTCTTGGATGGTTAATAAAGTCCACAGGTTTCCAGGATTAAGTTGTGGACATTTTAGGGACCCTACTGTTCTCTTTGCCAGCTTGATAGTAAAGACTCAGAGAGTATTTTTTTTAAACTAATCTTCTCTTCTAAGTTGATTTGAATCACACAAAATAGATTTTAAGATGTGGGCTATGCTCTGGAGATATATATATATGTGCTAGCCATAGGGATACAAAGATAACTCACTACTGTCCTCAATTTCCAATAAATTTACCTTGCAAAATGTTCCAAATGATTGACCAGAATTCTGAACGTAGGCCTTTGATGAATACATAATACATACAACTAAATATTTAAAAATGTGCCATCGGATACTATGCAGTTCTGTAAGTTCTGTAGGTGGCAGAGACAAGAATGAGTAGAAAAGACAACCAGGGAGAAAGAGAACAAAGGTTATGTTTTCCTTAAACTTCTAATATTGCCATGGGAAAAGTTCAAAGTAGCAGAGAGAGGTTAAAATGAAGTATATAAGAGACGCAACAGTATAATAATGAAGGGACTATAGATGGGGCTGGAGAGATGGCTACGTGGTCAAGAACACTGGCTTCTCTTCTAGGGGACCCATGTTCCTTTCCCAGCACCCACATGATGGCTCTCAAGTGGCACTAACTCTAGTCCCAGGGGATCTGATGCCCTCTTCAGGGACCCATGGGTACTGCTATGTATTCTAGGCTGGCAAGGAATTCCAGTGAGCCCTCCTTTCTCTGCCTCCTGAGTTCTGGAATTAGAGATATGTATACTTATACCCAACAGATGGCTGAAGTAAACTACCAAATTTGGGGGCTAGTTCGCATATGGAAATAGTAACTGGGACTCTAGATAGGAGCAGGGTCAAAGGACAAAATAACAACTTAAGTTAAATTTTTCTTTATTTTTTACTCATTAATCGAGAAACACTTCATTCCATAAAATGGAGAGGTGGGAGTTAGTTCATAGCAGCCAGTAAGATAAAAGGGCCATGGTGAAAACTACAAGTTGCCTTCTTATGCTATCATGAGAATGGAAGTTGAGGTTAAAAAAAAAAGAATGTAAAGGTGAAAACAGTAAAACCAGGGCCAGTAAAGATAAGAGAGAAAAAGATGCTTGCAGCTAGATATGAGGTGAGGAAATGAATGGGCAGAGAAAGGCTTCGGCTACTCTTAACTGGCTGGGCAGAGCATAAAAACAGCACATGACTGCCTTCCTGTATGGGACAGAGAGACAGGCATGGAGTATATGCTCCCCCACATTGGATCAGCCCATGATAACGCAGAGAATGAACCAACGCAACAGAGATTACCACAGCTTTGTCCAGTTTCTGACATTATCCCATAAAAACCACCAAATCTCTTGGAATCTCATCCCAGATTTTGGGAATTTCCCCTACTTTTCCTTAGTTTCTTCTTGTCTTTAATTTCTTATTTTTCTATCATAAAACTTATTTTCACTTCATGAGACAACCGGCTCTGGAGCCATGCTCCTAGGTTAGTCTTTGATGACGGTTAGTATCCGACATCTTAGGTCCCTGGGTCACGCATGCGCAACTGGGCTGGGAAAGGGTCCCGCATCTTAAGATGCTGCATGGTAGAAAGTGATCCAACCAGCAAGCCCAAGGATGTCAGTTTTATGGAGGGGGAAGGGGAAGGTAAATAGTTTTGCAATAGTTTTTAAATTAACTCATAACAATAGCCCATTTTTATGGGCCAAGAGTGGCAATTTCAAAGTTACTTTCCCCTTAAAGTGAGGGCAAGGAGATAGAACAATAAGAAAGAGCTGCTTGGCTAACATCAGGTTACTGCAGGTTATCTTCGGTGGCAAGGACCAAGGTAGAGGGAACTTCATGACCCTGCCAAGTGAAACCAGCCTGGTGGGGAAGTATACTCTGTTATCTCTGTAACTCTTATCACTTGAAAGGCCAAATAAACAACATGGTTTGTCTTGGTAGGAGGCAGTTTAGTGCCAGTGCCTCCATTTTGACTTTCAGCCTGGTTTGCTGGGCTCACCTGCAACAGACTTCTATACTTTCTACTGAACAGCAGCATACATATTTTCACTGCAGTTACTGTTTAGGGAAGTCCCTGGGTCAGAGCTATGATCATAGCCGTTATAGCAACAAATAAAGCCATACAAGGACAGCTCAAGGCGTGCGAATGGCCACTCTAGAGTCTCTGAATCAGTGATAGGCGACAAGCAAATATGAACAGGATCGTTTCTGAGAGCAAGGGTACAGTATGACCAAGGAAATGGATTGTTCTAAGAGCAGAACTTGAATTCCCAGACATCACTGCAAATAGACTTAGATTCCTGGCTTCGTTCCCCACAGTGAACAACTGCCCACAGTGTGAGAAGAGGACTCTATGAGCCTAGCAAGAGGAAAGCCACAAAGGAGCTTAACCAGAAAGAAAGTATAGTAAGATTTCCAGGCAATGGGGCAAAATGCCTTCTCTGTTGCATCATACACACATCCTTTTTATGTCACAGTGGGCACACACAGACACACACATGCACACACAGGCTCTGTGCAGCTGGCAGTGGGTGGGGCTTCCTGGTGACTGAGGAAAGAAAGTTTTGCTAGAAGAAAAAAAAAAGGGAAAGTGCATGCTTCTGGAGAATTCTGCCTTCTGTGGCAAAAATGTGAGGAACTTGGCAGACTTCCCAAGAAGTCTATGGTACATGCTGTAATTAGAGAAAAGAGCCCCACCAGGCTCAGGAAGTGAAAGTGAGCAATTCTCACTCAGGGACTCTTCTTTACATAGGAAAGGTTTAGCCTGAGAGAGAGAAAATGGGCAGTTTTGTCACAGTATCTGGCCAGTAAAGTTGTGTATAGATATTATTTAAAATATCTGGGTACCCAAATGATAATTGTTTTGGCTTTTCCCCTTTGTTTAAAATATCTAACCAGCTGGGCACAGTGGTGCAGGCCTGTAATCCCAGCACTCTGGGAGGCAGAGGCAGGAGGATCTCTGGGAGTTCGAGGCCAGCCTGGTCTACAGAGTGAATCCCAAGACAGCCAAAACTACACAGAGAAACCCTGTCTTGAAAAACCAAACTTAAAAAAAAAAACAAAAAACCCTAACCAATTAAAGTTTAATTCATCCACAAATAATTACTGAACAGCTACCTCCAGATGTTCATTCAAACATAGAAATTTCAAGAAATGACATTTTAAGTTGGTACTGAACATGTCTCCCTCATTCTGCATTCAGTACCTACTTAGCAGTCAGTGATCTATACTTAAAATATTAGGATCAGGCTTCCTTTCTCTTGGCCTGAAACATGTTAGCATGCACTGAACACTGCTGTAAGGTATCTAGATCTTCTCAGCGTGTTTACTTACCTCAATAGCCTGGTCACTATACAGCCAAAGTTCTGACATACTCAAACTGACGTGCTAGGGAAAGTTAATTAAAATAATCTTGGTTGTAGTTGCTATATATATATAATACATATATTATATAGATAGATAGATAGTATATACATATATATATAGTTTCTATAACTCACTTTTTGAAGATGAAGGTATAGATATATTTTTGAAATTATAGCTTAATCATAACAATTCTCCATTCTATTTATTCCACCATAATCACTTCCGATAATAGTTTTTATTTATTCGTTTATACAATTTCTATTTATCATGCTCATCCATCATTACCTCCTTCCAACAGCCTTTCCACACCACCCAGCCTCCCTCCCAGCTTCAAGTCCTCTGGGTTTCCTGTTGTTTGTTTTTTCGTTGGTTGGGTTGGGTTTTGTTGTTGTTTTGCTTGTTCTTGTTGTTGCTGCTGCTGTTTAGCTATTGATAACTTCCTGAGTCTAATTAGTGCTGTCCAGATGCATCTAAGTGTGGGCTTATCCATGGAGACCTAGCCAACTTACTAGCAGCCATGTCCTCAAAGGAGGATGTTTCTCACTCCCTCAGCAGCCATGTACTGTCCATAGCTTCTCCACCAGGGCCAGGGCCTGGGCCTCTGGGACCTCTCCATTTGCCTTGGAACTGTGACAGGCTTGGCATTGTGCAGGTCTCACGCAGGTAGGCCCAGCTGCTATGCGATGATGTGTGTGATAACCTGTCATTACACAGCTCTTTGACAGCTGACTCTGGCCATCTTTCCGCTCACTCCTCAGCGATGTTTGATGAGCCATGGCTGGAGGAGCAATGAGCTAGAGGACAGATAAAGAGCTGGAGGATTGATAAAGAGCTGGAGGACCTATCATGAGCTAGAGGACCAATGATGAGCTTGAGGACCGATGAGCTGGAGGACTGATGTTGAGCTGGAAGACCGATGCTGAGCTAGAGGACCTGTCATGAGCTAGAGGACCTATGATGAGCTTGAAGAGTGATGAGCTGGAGGATCGATAAAGAGCTGGAGGACCGATGATGAACTGGAGGACTGATGATGAGCTGGAGGACTGATGATGAGCTAGAGGACCTATCATGAGCTGGAGGACTATGATGAGCTGGAGGACTATGATGAGCTGGAGGACTATGATGAGCTGGAGGACCGATGATGAGCTGGAGGACCATTAGTGCAGACAATTCTCGCTGAGCTCCTGTGCTGACTTGGGTTTGTATTTGACCTGTTTTTTGTTTGTTTGTGTTGTTTTTGTTTTGCTTTGTTTTGTTTTGTTTTGTTTGTGTATGGCTTTGGGTTTTTTTCTGTTGTTGTTGTTGTTTTTTGTTTTGTTTTGTTTTGGTTTGGTTTTTTTCGATTCAGTGTTTCTCTGTGTAGCCTTGGCTGCCCTGGACTAATTTTATAGACCTTGAATTCACAACAATCTGCCTGCCTCTGCCTCCCAAGTGCTGGGATTAAAGGCATGTGCCACCACCACCTGGCTGAATTTGATCTCTTATGACTGTCTTCATTAACTGCCAAATAGTGGTTTCACTGTAGCAGGTGAAAGTCAGGGAAACAATCCCATTCAAAAAATAGCTGCAAATAAATAAATAAATAAATAAATAAATAAATAAATACTCAGGGATCTACATAACTGATGATGAAAGGCCTCTATGATGAACACTTTAGGACACAGAAGAAAGAAATTGACAAAGAAATCAGAAGATGGAGAGAATTTCCATGCTCATAAATTAGAAGAATTACTCTTGCGATAATGCTCATCCTACCAGGAGCAATCTGTAGATCCACTGCAACCCTAATTAAAATCCGGGCACCATCCTTCTCAGACATAGAAAAACAATCTTTAAAAATATATAGCAACTCCCCCCCCAAAATACCCAAGCATTGCCAAAGAATCTTTAATACAAGGCCCACTTCTCTTCATGTCACATAGCTGCTTCGTTACAGTCAACAAACCAGCGAGGCAGCCCTTGTCTGTTTCTAAAAAACATCACAAAAGCATAGCTGACTCAGAGAGTGACCAGCCAGTCACTGAGATGGCTGAAGGGAATCCATACCACTTAGTATTATATTCCCTAATGGAAGTGTGTGTGTGTGTGTGTGTGTGTGTGTGTGTGTGTGTGTGTGTGTGTGTCTTTGAGGACTCTAGGCAGAGGTAGAGCATCTTAGGATCAGAGATACCAAGAGAGGCATGTTGTTGCACATTCTTTTAAGGCTCTTATGAGAATAATGGCTCCACTTGCTGGAGGATTAATATTGCCAGGCATTGTGTTGAGTGCTTAACCCACACTGTCTTGCTCAACCTTTGCAATGATCCCACAAAGACTATTATCATTTTGAATTTACAGAAAAAAAAACACACAAAAGCAAATTAAGAGTTAGATTAAACAAGCACAAAGCAAATAAACAGCAGGAGATCACTAGTGCATGTTTGCCTAACGACTCCTTTTCTCTGTGGCAGCCCCACCTAAGAGCTCATAGCTGTTAGCACATACTCAGACAGAGACATGCATGTACATAATTCAAAACAAAACAAATTGTTTAAAATGAAACTGAAGTTCAGAGAGGTTAAGTCCTCAGACTCAAACCCAGGTCACTCTACTTTGTTACATTCATTCATTCATTCATTCATTCATTTATTCATTTATTCAGTGTATTGTGTATGTATGTATATGTGTATATGTGTATGTATATATATGTGAGTGTGTATTTGTGTGTATATGTGTGTGAGTGTGTCTGTATCTTTGTGTTCTCACACAGTACACATGTGCTGCCACACAGTACACGTGGAGGGCATAGGAGTGGTTCTCTCCTTCCAGCACTTTGGTCCTTCAGACTGAACTCAAGTCTCTAGGCTTAGCAGCCAACGCCACTGACCATGTCACCTGGGTGAGGTCACCCGACTTCAAAATCAGGTCATATCTGTGTCTCTGAGTAGCAAACCTGACTCCCCCCCACCCCCACCCACACACATTCAACTGCCCACCTGAGAAACAACAGGCTACAGCATCACTGAAGTTTCTATTCCTCTGAAATGTCTAGCACTGAAGTTTCTATTCCTCTGAAATGTCTAGAAAATTCTTAGGAGTAGTAAAGAAAAAACAGAAGGGGTGGGGGGGCGGCTTCTGTGCACTTACAGGTTACTAATTTACACACACAGCTGCCCTTTCAGGCCACGTTATGCACAGGTCAAAACCACCAGAGCCCATCTGTGGGAAGGGTTACGTAATGCCACCTTTTTTTTTTTTTTTGAGTTTCACATCCCATGATTCTTAGCGTTTACTACTTAGTTCCTTTGTACCCCTAGTGATCAGGGAGAACTTTTCAAGTGTAAGACACTATTCTAAAAATGTGAAAACACCTTGGCTTAGTTTGGAGCTCTTTCATTCACTGGCTCACACTAGCTTTTTTTCTCTGCTTGGCTAAAAGCATTGGGGCGATCTGACTGTTTCTGGGGTACAGGTGTTGTTTATGTGTTGCTGACAGTGTACAGGTAATGCTGGTGTAGATGAATGCAACAGCTTCACGTCCAAGCACTCCTAAGAAATAAAAAGTGGACACATATTCACTATTTTTGGCAGGTAAGGAGAGCACAGGAGTTAGGTCCAGAGTTTTCAATATGAAAAATAAGATGACAGGCAACAGATATGATATGGTAGAGATACGAGAGAGAGAGAGAGAGAGAGAGAGAGAGAGAGAGAGAGAGAGAGAGAGAGAGAGAGAGAGAGGAGGTGGGTTTATCCTTTTATATACTCCCAGGCAGAGGCACACCTAGTGGCAGGTAGGTAATGACGTCATAGGTTGCTACGTAGAGGCAGGCAGTACGCTAACACAGAGGAGTGCACTTTTTTTCTTTTTTAAAACAGTGGGTACATGGGGATATTTATTTATTTATTTATTTTGGTTTTTCGAGATAGGGTTTCTCTTTGTTGTAGGATGGCTGTCCTGAACTCACTCTGTAGACTAGGCTGGTCTTGAACTCACAGAGATCCCCCTGCCTCTGCCTCCCCGAATGCTGGGATTACAGGCGTGAGCTACTGTGCAGGCTGGACATGGGGATTTTATTGGGAAAGTCTCCACATATTTGTCGGGAAATCCTGCTGCTAAGGTCGAAGCTCAGTGCCAAAAAGGAGAACTCCTTTTGTCAGCAGGCTTCCTCTAATCGGCAGGGGTGAGAGGGTGGGGGGCTGGGGGTGGGGGGTGAGGTGGGTGGGGGGGAATGGGGGGTGGAATTATCAGTAGCCCTTAGAGAAATTACAGGTCCAACTTCCTGTCTCCAGATAAGAACCAGCTCAGCAAGCACCTGGGCTTCCTGGAATGCCTCTCCATGCAAATGAGGCGTCTCAGCACCTTAGCCCTTCAGCCAATGGCCTTTGCCCACCTTGGATATCCCTACCCCCTCCCCAAAGTTCTATATAATCCTTATTCACCCCGAATAAAATGGATCTGCCTCCCTGCTCCGGGTGTGTTGTCACTTCTGTCCTTACTCTTGGGGCTTCAGAACTCTACTTAGGTTGCTGTAGCTGCCTTTGCCATAGTAGACTGATCCCTTGCGGGCAGGGAGGGTCACATGTATTTATGCAGAAAAGCACTTTAGAGGGAAAGTAGAAAAGTGAGCATGCTCAGTAAGTAACTACATTCTTGAGCATGCTCAGTTGCAATTAAGAAAGAAAGACAGTGGATGTATACAGGTCATGGAGCTTATGTTCAAAAGCTTAAAATGACAGACAGGGACATTTCTGGGCATGCTAAGCTTGCGTGATAAGCATGGCGAACCAGAAGGTATCCGAGCATGCTCACATTTCATTGTAAACCTTTAGTGGAAACAAAAAGGACATTTTGAAGGTGTATTAAAAATGAGTTTGCCCAGAAGATGACTGCCACACACAGCGGCTAACACCGTTCCTCTTTAGTTTGCTTTGCTTCTCACAGACACCCACAGGCCTTCACGCTTCTAGTGCATAACACGATTATACAACACGAATCACGGAGAAAATTCTGCCAGATCCCACGTCTGAGCTTCTCAGTCTCTTCCTTGTTTACCTAACCTTATTGTAGCCTGACCGGAAGTAATCCTGCAGCATTTCCGGCTGTTCCTAGGGCCTTTAAGAATACCCTCCATAATTTAACATCATCCTTCAATTCTATAAAGATGTCGATCACACACCAGCCCTGTCTCCTAGTTGATTCTAAAGATGGCAAATAAAACCAACCTCTGAAGTAAGTACCCGCTTCTCCAGAGATTTCACTCTCCATGTTTCTTTGTCGAGGCGTGCAAGGGCTTCACAGCGGGAAGAAATGCTATCTTCCAATTCCAGAGCCCAGGATAACTTTTGGATGAGCTTCTTTGCAGTCCAGGAAGCGTAGGGGCCTCCCTGCTTTATCCTCGCAGTGAACTGTTTCCCCCCTTCACCTCACTCAAGAACCAATGAGGCAGGAGTCCCTTCCCAAGCAGCACGGCCTTCCCCTGCATCAAAACTCATTCATGTTTTGACCGGCAAGAGACTCAGTTCCCAGAAAGCCTTGCACAAGCTAGCTTTCTGTTCTCATCAACAGCTTGAAAAAAAAAAATCATAGACAACAGCCAGAAGCCACTCTCAGGGCAAACATTTGGCATGGGATGATAGAAGAACACGAATAAAACTTCCTGCCGGCACTAAACAGGTTAAGAGAGATACATAATTCAATTTAGGGTTTATGGCATGCTAAAGCCTATGTAATGAGGACATATGCCTTAAGGGGGAAAAAGTAAATTTACAGTTATAAATTAGAAATGAGTTTTAACATTTAGAATTTAAATATATATAATTTATATGTTTTTAAACTCTGTCGACATGAATGTCACGAACCTGAAATCTTTATTAATTGGATGCTCAAAACACCTGTTTTACACTTTCTATATACAATTACTCTCTACCCACACAGTAACTTAGTAATATATATTTTGAGGTAGCATCTCACTATAACAGAGGCTAGCCTCAAATTCCCAATACTGCCTCACCAGAACTAGCATGGCAGGTGTGTGTTCCCAAACCCAGCTATGATATATTTAAATGAAAAAAACACAAATGTTGTGCAGTCTTTTCTTCTTTCTTTATTTCTTTCATTATTATTATTGTTGTTGTTGTTGCTGTTGTTTGAGATAGGGTTTCTCTGTGTAGCCTTGGTTGTCCTGGACTCGCTTTGTAGACCAAGCTGGCTTCGAACTCACAGCAATCTGCCTGCCTCTGCCTCCCGAGTGCTGGGATTACTGGCATGCGTCACCACGCCCAGCTGCAGTCTTTTCTTTATATGTTAGATTAAAACATTCTTTCACTATTGAGAAGTTAGTAAAAATTGCATTTCACAAATGTATTATTAATATTGTAATAGACGTTGGGATTCCTTTCATGTTTGGGGAAACCAACACAGTCTTCCTTTCATATAGATATAGTGACTGTCTGTAATGCTGCTAGAGATCGTGCCCAGTGCTAACACAGGCTCTCATGTGTCTCAGGCCTCAGACTCCCTATATAGTCAAGAATGACCTTAAGCTCCTGGTCTTCCTGCCTCCACCTCCCGAGCACTGCGATTACAGGCGTGCACTGTCATACCTGTTTTATGCAGTGCTGGGGCTCGAACCCAGGACAACTGACTTGCATCACTACCTTACAGATTTTATCTCATGCAAATGCTATTTTTAAAAAAAACCAAAACATAAATGTGGTGAACTCACATAACTGCCTTGCCAGAGCTGATTGTAACCGGGAAGAAATATATTTTTGTGTAGACATCGTTGGAAGTGCAGTGCTTTATTCTGATTACTGGAAGACTTTCCTACAGACTAGATTCTGGTTTTGTGTGTTTCCACGCTGCTTTGCCTCCACGCCCCACGTCCTCCCAGTGTTGGTACAAATAGCCATGCTTTCTCTGGCTCTGCACATTTTACGTCTTGACACGGGGCAAATCAGCCCTGTGGGCTTGGGAGTATCCCTGGAAGTCATTCCTCACCGTGGTGGCTATTTATAACTCAACCATATGCGAAATGACCTGACAGAAACCACATAAGTATATCCTGTTTAACCCAAACTAAATGCGTTCCCAATACAAATGCTGAAAAGGCAAATACAAAGACACTCAGGGTCACTCCCAATACCAACACAAGAGAAACAGAAACAAAAAGGAAGCCAGGATGAAGTGAATCAGTCCTTTTCTCAAGTATTGAGCTGTTACAAATGTCATGAACACATCCAAATACATATGCACACCCCTCCTCCAGGGTGTCATGAGCAGCCTGAGAAAGTCTAGGATCCTGTTGAGGAAGTACCAACAGCCTCACTCTAAGCCGCCGTCGCATCGTTGCTAGACATCAGCTCCAAGCCTTACACAGTACTGAAAAATGCTGGGAAGGGCTCAGCGGTTAAGAGCACTGGCTGCTCATCTGAAGGACCTGGGTTCCGTTCCCAGCATGCACACAGCTGCTCACAACCATCCATAGCTTCAGTTCCAGAGACTCTGATGCCCTCTTCTGGCCTCTGTGGGCACTGCATGCAAGCAAAAGACAAAACAAAAAAATGCCTATACACGTAAAAATAAAATAAATAAGAGAGAAAAACACTAAAATCTACATTAAAAGCCTTGACATTTGCATTTTTTGTGAGAAGTTGAAACCATCCCATTCACTTCATGCATTATGATTTAGATCTTAAATATCCTGGAAAAGTTGCTTATTAAAAGCTTGATATCCCGGATGATCACACTCTTGGAAAGTGGTGAAAACTTTGGGAGGTGGAAGTCTAGTGAGAAAATAAGGCCTTTATTTTTTTTCCCCCACCAGATGACCCACTTCAGTGCCAGCAGCCTACAGGCACAGAGGCCAGGCAGTGGTTAGAAGCCGTAGTTTACTTTAGCATGGGACACTATGAAAGACCCAGGGTGACAAGCCTGCCATCAATCCAAATCCATGCACAAAAGTAAGGCCTTTAAAAGGGCTATCGCGCCAGACAGTGGTGGCACATGCCTTTAATCCCAGCACTCGGGAGGCAGAGGCAGGCGGATCTCTGTGAGTTTGAGGCCAACCTGGTCTATAAAGAGAGTCCAGGACAGCCAGGGCTTTGTTACACAGAGAAACTTTGTCTTGAAAAAAAACAAAAAAATAAAAAAATAAAATTAAAAAAAATAAAATAAAAGGGCTATTCCTACCCAGGCCCATTCCGACTCTTGCCACCGCAACGTTAAGACCATTCCTTTACCACGTTCACCGGCCATGTGGTTCTGCCTTACCATAGGCCCAAAATAACGTGTCCAAGAAACTGTTGGCTGTCCTATTTAAATGTCTGCATCGCCATTACTTTGTCTCCATGGCAGAAGCCCGAGTGACACAGAAAACTGGTACTGGGAAGTGAGCTCAGTTGGGACGAGTGAGATGAGCTAGGGATGCTTTGGAGGAATTAGAGAAAGCATCGAGCGCTGTGAGTGGTGTCTAATGCGGAAGTTGGGTGGATCTCAGGCCCAGAACACAGAAAGGAATGCGCACGGTAAAGACTGTGTTGACAGGTGTCAGTTAGAAGCAAGGTCTCTTGAGGGACTTGAAGCCGTTCGTGGCACATTCTGGCAAACCACGTGGCTACCTTTGACATGCTCGGAGACATGGTAAGTGGCTGAACTTAAACGTGTTGGTCCATCATCCGGTGAGAAAGCGGCAAGGCAGCAGAGCATTCATACGGTGGCCAGGGCACAGCCTTCCCTCAGATTAGCAGTAAGAGTCAAGGAGTAAACAGCTGGAAAGGAAAGACCCTTTCAGAGCTGTGGGAGAAAAGGAGGGTGTTTGCATTGGGCAGGCTTTTGTGTCACTGCAAACAAATTCTTCAGACAATAACAAAGCAGTAGCTTTCAGCCTTCCTATGATGCAGTTCATGCTGTGGTAACTCACAACCAGAAAATTATTCTTGTCACTACTTTATAACTGAAATGTTGCTACTGCTATGAATCGTAATGTAAATATCTGAATGCACGTAACCCCTGTGAAAGGGTCCTTTGACCCCCACCCCCAAAAAGGGTCAGGACCCACAGGTTGTGAACCACTGACTTAAAGGAAAAAAGACAATTAGTTTGTGGTCTTAAAGTCTCCATAGGTGCCGGGCCCTCTGCAATTGCACAGAACTCTGTAGTGGTAAAAGTATATAGTGAAGGAATTCCTCACTTCATGGGGACAGGAGGCATAGCAAGGGACATAATAGCTTTTAAATTTGTAGTCTAGGAAGGTATGTCTGCTGAGGAAATTAGCAACATTTGACAACAACTAAAAAGCTGGCATGCTCCCGCCAGCAACACTGCTCAAACCCAGTGGGTCACTGAAAACATAATAGAACATAAAAAAGGAGGGAGATGAGGAAGGAGAAAGGGTTACGGGGAGCGTGGGGCATGGGACAGGAAAGGGTAGTGTGTGTGTGTGTCTGTGTGTGTGTGTGTGTGTGTGTGTGTGTGCGCGCACGTGTGTCTGTGTGTGCCTGTGTGTGTGTCTGTGTGTGTCTGTGTGTGTGCCTGTGTCTGTGTGTCTGTGTGTCTGTGTGTGTCTATGTGTGTGAAAATGTGAAAATAACCAAAATATATTTTATATGTGCATGAATTACAAATGGAGATCAAAACAAAACAAAAATAAGTGAATTATTTTTCTATGTTACATTAGAAAAGATGCTTCAAGGCCCATCAGGAATCAGCAAGACCTGGGAATCAGCTCCAAGGATTTTGTTGAAAAAGAGATCCCTGTGGTATACTGGCCCCACTCTGAGCCACCCAGGAAATCATTTCCCTGGACTTGTTTCCCAGTGTGCAGCTGTCTAGGCACTTGTAGGCTGCTGGAGTCTGCTCCAAGTAGACCCAGCTACTGCTGAAGTCAGGCACAGAAATTGGATTGCCCATTTGATTCTTCTTTTTGGGGTGGGGTGGGGGTTGATAGGGTTTCTCTGTGTAGCCTTGGCTGTCTTGGACTCACTTTGATCAAGCTGGCCTTGAAATCATGTAGATCTGCCCGGCTCTGCCTCCCTGAGTGCTGGGACTAAAGGCGCGCGCTGCCACGCCCAGCTTGCCCATTTGATTCTTGATTCTGGTTTTGCCTGAATGCAGAAGGCATGAGTCGTGAGTTCATGGAGGCTTCCAATGGAGCTGTGAGTCTAGGGTCTGTAAGTCTAGGCAGTGTGTGGCAGAACGACCCTCTGGAGCTCAAAAGAGCCAGCCGAATCCAAAAGCATTTCCGTGTCTCTGCAGAAGATGAGGAAGTCTGCCAACATGCTGTCAGGAAGCCCTTCAATGAGGAGAGGAAGAAGTGCAGGACGAGAGTCCCCAAGATGCATTGCTTGGTTAAGTGTCCCAATGTCTTGCTACGAAGACATTTCACACTAAGAAAAATAAGAAGAATGCAGAATGCGTTTAAACTTTTGGCCAACAGAATGAGGGAAGCAAACCCCTCTAAAACAAAAAACAAAGAAATAGATTGCCAAGAGACGGTGCCTGTTCTAGCTAAGAGCTTCTATTTCTGAGTCTAGTCAAAAACAAGTCTTTAAAGTAGCAGATGATCAGACCTTGGAAGAAGAAGAAGAAGAAGAAGAAGAAGAAGAAGAAGAAGAAGAAGAGGAGGAGGAGGAGGAGGAGGAGGAGGAGGAGGAGGAGAAGGAGGAGGAGGAGGAGGAAGAGGAGGAGGGGAGGATAAAAGAGGAAGAGGAAGGAGGAGGAAGAAAAAGAGGAAGAGGAGGAGGAGGAGGAGGAAGAGGAGGAGGGGAGGGGGAGGAGCAGGGGAAGAGAAAAGGAGGGAGAGGAAGAGGAGGAGAGAAGAGGAAAAGGAAGAGAAAGAAAAGAGGAAGAGGAAAGAGGAGGAAGAGGAGAAAGGGGAAGATAAAAGAGGAAGAGGAAGGAGGAGGAGGACTCATGATGGCTGTAAGGCGGCCTCTAATTACAATGACAGATGTCTCCAGAAGGAAAGGACACAGAGAAGTACAGAGAAGTGCACATGAAGACAGAGGCAGAGATTGTAATAGTGCAACCATAAGCCAAGAACATCTGAGGTCGCTACAAGCTCGAGTTGTCAGAGATGCTACATCCCTTGTTACGTGTTGCTTGAAACCTTTGGCATCCAGAACTCCAAGAGAATAATTCTTATTTTAAGCCACCAAGTTTATGGTAACTTCTTACAACAGCTCTAGGAAACTAATTCATCTGTGAAATCTGCTCTGACGACAGCTGAGATGCCAGAAGAATACTGAAGGAGCTCAACTTGTTTATTCTTCTGTTTGGAAAGACAAGGACACAGGATGTGCTACTTGCAGTGGGTGAATAATTGAAAAGGCGTTGCATGTTTCACTTATCCATTGTTGCGTAATAAAGCATCCAAATATAACAAGCGGTATGGAACCGAGGGGCTCGTCATATCATTTTCACAAAGGGAAGTGGGGTTGACACCATGACTAGGAAACACACGAGGGAAAGTAATGGTAGATGGTGTTTTGTGTACAGCCATCTCAGCGCTGCTCTGTTTCTGATCAGCTCCTCTTGGCAGAGAACTGATGGAGAAAACCTCCTAGAGGAAATGTTACTACTTGGATTTTAGGCAGGAAAAAGAGAACAGAACGTTTCCTGCATCTACTGATTTTCAGTCGCTTTCAGTCCCAAATATCCCTTAGGAGAAAGTGGCGCATTAGACAAGCGTTGTCTGGATCCCTTTGATCATATAGACCTGCATTTCCCAGCCCCTCCTCGCTGGTGCCCTAGCCTTGCAACCTTTACTTAGGTGAAGATTTCCCAGCTCTCTGTGCCTGTGTGGGTCACACTGTGTGTGACTGGCCTAGGAAAGGAACCTGCTTAGAGGGATGCCGAGCTCTATTAAACATGAAAACATCAGCATCATAAGCAACTAGATATATGCAAATCAAAGAACAACACACCTATTCAGATAGTTTGCACTCAGAGGAAAATAAGGACGGTGACCCCGGGTGTTAATGAGAATCTCAAGCAATGTGCATTCTTTTTGTTATTTGTTTGGTTTTTTTCCTGAAGATTAAAAAAGTTTACACAGGGGTGTGCATAGATTAGACACACTGGTGACTGACTCTGAATCACCAGTGACACATCGGTGCCACGTTAAGGACAGAAATAAAAGCACGTTTTCTTGGAGTCATCTAACCAAGAGAGAGCCTAGATTTGCGCTGTCTAGTTTATGCTCCCTGTGTCTTCTGACCTCTGTCTACCTGTTGTGTGAGTCTGGGCCCCTGGAGGCTGTCTTGTGAATCTGTCCCTATGTCTGCCTGCCTGCCTGCCTGTGTCTCTCTCTCTCTCTCTCTCTCTCTCTCTCTCTCTCTCTCTCTCTCTGTGTGTGTGTGTGTGTGTGTGTGTGTGTGTGTGTGTGTGTCCCCGTGCATGTTCTGTGTGTATCTGTCCTTGCCTGTCTGTATGTGTCTGTGTGTCTGTCTCTGCCTGTCCTTAAAAAAAGGACTTAGCTCTGTTGTTATTGAACAGCACAGAAGACATCACGTGGGAAAGAAATAGGCTACTTTACAGAAATCTTGAACAAGGGATTAAGCCACTGGCTCTCCAACTAATCCCAACTGACCCAGACAATAAACAGTATTACAAATATCCCTGTATACTAACCAATATCTGAATATTACATTCAAAATTTATGGTGGATATTAATCTTAGAAGGATGCTCTTAAGCTTTGTGTTTGCTGCTTTCAGCAAATGACACACATGCATTGTTCTGGGTCAGGGGCCTGGAAGAGCCCATAAATTAAGATTACAGCTCTGCATTAGTTCAGGTTGCAAAAGGGGACCACATGGGAAGTCTCGGGCAAGTGTGGGAGTTGTTAGGGTCTCTTAAAAGCAGCTTAAAGAAGCAGGCTGCATCTGCAGCAGGCTAGCAGGCTTAAGCCTTCGTTGAGCTCAAGTTGTATTACTAACTTTGGCTGTGAGGTCCAGCCAGGGTTCTAGGCTCTTAGAACATAAGAGATAGTTTCATACTGCCGCATGACTGCAGGGGTAAATAGTCCTGTGCCCATGTATGCATGAACATGTGCAAGCTGCTACTATGGAAACGGTAAGAGGACATCACACTTCCCAGGGTTGGAATTACTGGTGGTGTCGAGCCTTTTGGGTGCTGGGAATGGAACTTCAGGCCTCTTCTAGAACAGCAGGAGCTCTTCACTGCTAAACCATCTCTCCAACCCTGGACTTTGGAACATCTGTACACTGCTGGTTACAATGTGAAACGATGCCTTAACTTTGGGAAACAGCTTGGAGGTCTTTTCAGATAAAATAAAGTATGTACTTCCTTTGTCATTTGGAGCTACTGTGATAAAATACTGTAAAAATAATAGCTTAAAGAACAGACATTCCTTATAGTTTTAAAAGCTAGAATTTAGCTCAAAGTTCCCAGCACAGTTGATTTCCGGTGAGGAATCTACTCCTGGCTTACAATATAGCCCCCTTCTTACTGTGCCCTCATATTCAGTCCCACGAATACATTTGAATATTTTTAATGACTATGTAAGCCTCATGCCGGTTTGACAACTCAAGATGTTTCTCTTGACCTTGAGTCATCGCCCAGAAGCCTATTTCTCTGGGAAGGTAAAGTCCTACATCCCTGCTTCCTGGAAGAAAGTGGACCTAACTTCAGCCGTCGGTCACTGACTGTGAATACAAAACTGTCCTGGCAGTGAAGGTGTGACCTCACTCAATCTCTGTCTCT
Organism: Acomys minous; assembly: GCF_964271855.1. Taxonomy (NCBI): domain Eukaryota; kingdom Metazoa; phylum Chordata; class Mammalia; order Rodentia; family Muridae; genus Acomys; species Acomys minous. The sequence goes on along the minus strand of NC_140497.1, from coordinate 35,292,527 downwards.
GGTGTTGTTTCGGTGGTACAGAGGTCCAGAAAATGGCACTGGGACATCAGGTGGAGCGAGAGTCTCTGCTGGGAGAAAGTTCTGGGTCCTCCTCTCTACCCTTGTGTGGAAGCTGTGCCTGAGGATATGAGTGAAACAGAGAGGAGGCATCTCCTCACGCCTCACGGTGGAGTCAGCTGACTGACCACCTCCCCATGCCTACCCTTAATTCTTCCATCAGTCCTCTGAAAGGCCCCACACCAGCAGCACAGAGGTAACCATTCCCTGGGACCCACTTATCCTACGCAGAACCTCTGTCTTCTCTTTCTCACAAGCTTCTACCTACCAGTCTGCAAGAGCCTTCTTCCTAGAGGGACCCCCCTCCCCTCTCTATAGTCCATGAATTTCATTATTAAGTTCCACTTGACTCATCAGAAGTTTTGTGTGGCTGTGAACATCTGGCATCAGAGTTGAAGGCCCATCCAAGGTGTCTTAGTTAAGGGTTTCTATTTCTGTGAAGAAACACCATGACCGCAGCAACTCTTATAAAGAAAAATATTTCACTGGGGCTGGCTTACAGTTCAGAGGTTCAGTACATCGTCACAATGGCAAGAAGCAGGCAGACAGGTGCTAGGAAAGGAGCTGAGAGTTATCAGGCAGCGGGAAGAGAGAGTGCCACTGGGCCCGGCTTGAGCGTCTGAAACCTCTAAAGCCCACCCCCAGTGACGCACTTCCTTCAAAAAGGCCACACCTCCTAATAAGGCAACTATGAGCCTAGGGAGACCGTTTTTCTTCAAACCACCTCACGTGGGAAGAAGAAAGGCCTCCTTTGAACTTTGTAATGTGTCCTATTTCCTATATCAAATACACAGTTTTGAGGGCCTGGGGGATTCCGGGATATGGTCTTTAGTCTGTGCTGGACGGCTGAAGAAGCAAGGGCAGAGGGGTGGGGGTGGGGTGCTGATGGCAAGGTAGATGTACTCGGCAGTGAGGACACAGGTTGTTTCTCTCTCGGGGCTTTTTCTGTCTGGGCCATGGAAAACTTCTGGGAAGAGTCTCCCCCAGTCAGTTAACCCTTCCAGAAGGCACGGTCACAGACTCACGCAGAAGCGCATCCATCTCGCACTTTATTCCAGATCCAACCGAGCGGATGATTAAGACTAGCAGTTGTGGAGCACAAGGGAGCGGGTTTCTACCTTAACCGCTTTTCAAATAATCCACTTAAAATAATCCGCATGCCAACGAGGCTTCTTAGGAATTACGCATTCTAAAACCCCCGCAGTCCTACTTCCAAGTGGCACATTCTGACTTCCTCAGAGAAATTCTTGCTGAGAAGTGGAAATAGAGGCAAAAAAAACGTGAAGGAGATAAGAAAACAAGCCACATGACTGGTGTGCTGCCAAGTTTATGTCAACTTGGCATAAACTGGAGTCATCAGAGAGGAAGAAGCCTCAGTTGAGAAAATGCCTCCACGAGATCCAGCTGCAAGGCATTTTATTAGTGATAAGTGGGGGAGGGCCCAGCCCATTGTGGGAGGGGCCAACCCTGGGCTCGTGGTCCTGGGTTCTGTAGGAAAGCAGGCTGAGCAAGCCATGAGCAGCGAGCCAGTAAGCAGCACCCCTCCATGGTCTCTGCACCAGCTCCTGCCTCCAGGTTCCTGCTCTGCTTCAATGCCTGTCTGGACTTCCTCTGGTGATGAACAGAGATGTGAGAAATATAAGCTGAATAAACCCTTTTCCTCTTCCCCAACTTACTTTCTGGCCGTGGTGTTTTTGTCACAGTGACAGAAACCCAAGCTAAGGCAACCAGGTAGGGCAAGCATGGTGGTGGTCTTGGCAGTGTAGCAAGTGCCTCAGGAAGACCCTTAGGAGCTGTTAGGAGGCACAAGGATTTCCCTTCAGTTCTAAGGGCCTGCAGCATATGAACATTTTCTTTATCTATTAAATAAAGACATTCAGCAATGAGGTGGGCATGCCTCCCTCCATGTAGCACCTAGACTCCAAGTGTTCAAACTGTACTCCTTATCTTCTCGGACAGCCCCACTCTTTTATTTTATTTTGATTTTATTTTACTTTATTTTATTTGCCTCAACAGAACCCATTTTCCATGGTCCAACGCTCAAGATTATACTGGCCTCTATCCACTCCGAATGAATTGAAGAGTCCTGTCCTTTGCTGATGTTTTTTTTTTCATCTGCCTTTGTCTCTGATGTAGGCTGGCCCAACCCACTGTAGGCGGTACTATCCCTTAGCAAGCAGGCCTGGGCTCCATACCTAAGCTAAGCTATCTGTCCTAGGCAAGATGAGCAAGCTAATAAGCGGCATTCCCTCCATGATTTCTGCATCAAGCTCCTGCCTTGAGTTTTTGCCTTGGTTTCCCTTGATAATGGACTGTCACCTAAAGATGAATGAATGATTCCTTTCCCCCCAAGCTTGCTTTAGGTCTTCTCACAGAAACAGAAAGGAAGCCGAGATAGTTAACCTACTTCTCATTTTGTTGGCCTCTTCTCGAAGGCGAACATCAAGTGACTTCTTTAGAAAATCACTAGATGCCTCTGGTAGGTTTTGGAGCCTGGAAAACTGTTTTTGATGGTGTCTGAAGTTGTTGTGCCAACTTCCTCCAGCTTTAGAAAAGGGGGTATCATTTATTCAGTTGCACTGGGGCACTGTGCAATGCCACCGTGCAACTACTGCCACGTGCCAGGCAATCCAGTGCACACGCGGCGACCTCTGTCCAACAGAGGGAAGCAATGTGGACTTCTCGGAGACGTTTTCCATGACAATTAGGATCATGAATCTAGACTGGGCTGCCACTGGTGCAAACAATAAAATGGAAGTGGCACAGCTAGTTCTACGACACTGGCAAAGCGGCTGCGCCTGAAGGCAGTGCCAACCGTGTTAGAGCTTCACGCCAAGGCTCAGCAACTGGCAGCCTTCTCTTTTTCAATTTCAAAAATGTTAACACATGAATAAACGAAGGGAGGCAAACTGGCAGAAAGGGGCGGGGAGGGCGGTGTTCAGAGATACTGAAGCCTTGAGAAGTTCACTTAAGCCTGCGGAGCTGGAGTCGTGCCCCTCAGCTGGAGACTTACGGCTCTTCTTTTTCTGTCTTCACAGCTCCCCCACTAGAGATGAGTGAGTTCAAATCTCAGCTTGGAGGGAGAATCCATCTGAAAGGAAATGACAGTAATTAAGCTGACTTTGAGTAGAGTAATTTCTCCTAGATCAGCCTTCATTGCCTGAAGGCTCATGGGTGAACACATATTTTTATGGCTTGCCAAGAAGGCTCCCTGGTCTAGGTTTTTTTTTTTTTTAACCTCTGAATTGATATTGACATATGGCTGGGTGAAACACCCACCTGAATCTCATGGAGGAATTAGAAGTTAATCCCATGAAGGCATTCTGCAGTTTGCATGTTCCTGGGGTGCTTCCTTCTGCTCCTTGTTTTTTTTTGTTTGTTTGTTTTTTTGGTTTTTTGGTTTTTTTCTGCCACCTTCTTCAAACAACCTTTCAGTAGTGGTTAAAGTTCACACACAAAACCGCTCCCTTCCTGTAATCACTTTGCTTCCTACAGTCTGAAACAATTCCCAGCCAGCTCTAGAAGTGGGGGGGGGGGGCGGGAAGAACTCCGCTGCTGCCGTCTGGAAGCATGTGATAAGAATCTCACTGAAGGGGAAGGCAAAAACCAAAGCAGGCCAAAGGTCAGAAACCTCTGGAAGGAACCTACAGAAAAACCACATTGTGAAGCTCTGGGCTCCTCCTCCCTCAGTCAGCCTGGAGGAGGAATGGACTTGACGTGACAACGTGACGACGTGACGTGTGTATCCTGGATGGCCAGTTGACCCTGCAGCTCTGTCAGTGTGCCTGGACCACAGGACAAGCAAGCAGGATTTCAGGGGCCACTGCTCCTCACTCCTCCCCCTCAGCCACACTGCCTTGCACAGCAGCACATCGACTGAGACAGCTAGAAACCCTGACCTTCCTGGCCACAGACAGCAACACTATGCCCCTCACTCACTCATCACACAAGCACTCAGATACGTGTCATATATTTATATATTCAGGTCAATTTCTTTATTAACAACAAGTCCCACCCATGCCCCCCACCCTCATGGTGTGTGTGTGTGTGTGTGTGTGTGTGTGTGTGTGTACACATTGTACATGTCAGCACTTCCTCAGTCTTCCTCGATCACATCTCCCACCCTCCTATTTCTTTAATTTTTTTATTTTGTTTTATTATTTGAAGTGTATTAGTATTGTGTCTGTGTGCCCTGGCATGCAGTACCCTCCGAAGCCACAAGAGGACGAGAGATCATCTAGAACTGCAGTCACAGTTGCCCAATGCCCCGTGGGTGCTGGGAATTGAACCCAGGCTTTCCAGAAGAGCAGGAAGTGTGCTGTCAGCTGCTCAGCCATCTCTCCAGCCCCATTCCCCTTTTATTCCTTAAGACAAGGTCTCTCCCGGAACCTGGAGCTCACGAGCTTGGTTATGGTGACTGGCCAACAGGCTCCAGGGACCTTTTTGTCTCTGCCTCCCCACTGCTGGGAATACAGGCACATACCGCAAAGGGCCTGGATTATTGTTTGTGGCATGGGTGCTGAGGATATGAACTCAGGCCTTCACAGTCACCCAGCAAACACTTCGCTGACTGAACTATCTTTCCGGGCCTCCAAAGCTTCGTTTTTTGACATTGTTGAGTGTGTCTGTGTGGCACAGGGAAGTCTTGGATGGTTCCAGAGTCCTATCGGCAGCAGTGGCCTTTCACCTCGGAGGCAGTGCAGGAAAAAGGGATGGAGACAGATGTTTAGTCTAAATAAAAAGCATTATCCACAGGGATAAGTAAATTCTCCTTCTGCGTCTATCTGCTTATGTTACATTGTTCAGCATAGCCTTCTTAAAATAAGTTCTAGCTTCTGAGATAGACTCTGGTATCCCTTTAGAAGATTTTGTCCTCGGGGTCTCTTATGGTCAGTGGTATCATCACAGGCCCCGAGCGGACGGCACAGTCTACACATATTTTCTGCAAATTACATATTTGCCACCAGCCTCCTTGTGAAACCAAATGACAATAATCATTTTTTCCATTAAATATGCACTCATTTATCATCAAAATCTGCGAGAAACCAAAAGACAGTAATGCTTCTTTCATTAAGTATATAAATTTATTTATTTTATTTTTTTATTTTTAAGGATACATTTTCAATTATGTGTATGTGTCTGGTGTGAGTGTATGCCACATGAATGCAGGTACTCACAGAGGCCAGAAGAGGACATCATTTCCCCCTGGAGCTGAAGCTGCAGCTGCAGTTGGGTGTCAGCCACCTGACCTGTTAGACAGGAACCAAAACTCTGGACCTCTGCAGGAGCAGCAGGTTTTAACTGCTGAGCCCTCTCTTCAGCTCTAAGTATCCACTAAAAAAAGAGAAAAAAAGAAAAAAGAAAATCACTGGCCGGGCATGATGGCGCACACCTTTAATCCCAGCACTTGGGAGGCAGAGGCAGAGGCAGGCTGTGAGTTCGAGGCCAGCCTGGTCTACAAAGAGAGTCCAGGGCAGCCAAGGCTACACAGAGAAACCCTGTCTCGGAAAAAAAACAAAGCAAAAATAAATAAATAAATAAATAAATATCACTGCTCCTAAAATTGCTTACTGAAAAAGAAAGGAAAAAAAAAGAAGTTACTAAATAGCAGTATAAATAGTTGCAGATACATATAAGTAGAATTCACAAAACCACTATTGTACAAGTATTCCACACTGTGTAGATGTGCTAAGAAAGGACATCTGTGCTTGTATCTTCTGTAAATATTTTATATGCCTCTGACCTACATTTCCCATGCTTCCTGCAGACCCTGTGAATGGAACATGACAACACTGTGCATGCCACAGGCCACAGCACAGAGCATTAGTGTCCGGTGGAAGCATCAAACACTCTTATAACAAGGCCCAGGGGCCTGCAGGAGCCATGTATCCCCAAATGCTTGTCTAAAAGCACATTTCACTTACAGTCACCCCCACACTCTGTGCTTAAAAGGGAGATAAGAGTATGCAGTGTCTGGAAAAAGTCGGAAAAGGAACAGTACCACTGACCGAGTTTCAGATCGAAACACAAATAACCCTGAGAACTGGCTTGCCTGCATATGCACCTCACATTACAAAGACCTTGGCAAAAAAAACAGTGTAAGAGGGTTCGAGGCCAGCCTGGTTTACAGAGCTAGCTCCAGGACAGCCAAGGCTACACAGAGAAACCCTGGCTCAGAAACAAAACAAAAACAAAAAATGAAAGATAAGAAGTCTTAAAAAAAAAAAAAAAGCCCGGTGTGGTGGCACATGCCTTTAATCCAGCCCTCAGGAGGCAGAGGCAGGAGGATGTCTGAGTTCAAGGTCAGCCGAGATATCTCACATCAATTCAGTGTCATTTCATGTAGCCACAAAACTGAGTATTTGTTATAATGATACACATAGGAAGACATTCTTCATCATTAGGGTAACAATATTGTGTGTGTGTGTGTGTGTGTGTGTGTGTTTATTATGTGTAATGTGTGTGTGTGTTGGTGAGTATTTTTTTTATCTATTTTATTGGGGTTTCTTATGTCTCTCTATTCCACCCCAATCCCTTCCAACACCCCAACATCAGGTATGAGAGAAGGAAGGTTAATGGGGAAAGAGGGTGCAGGTCTCTTAGGCGGCTTCCTGCTGTTTAGGGTCATTGGGTTTCTTGGAGCAAATCCAGTCTTTGTTTCTGGATATATCCAACGTCTTCTCATCAAACTGCGGCAATAGCAACGGGGGTGGGGGGGTGGGGTGGGGGAAGCAGCAGAGCCTTCTTCTTCCTCCAAGTGCCTCCCCTACCCCGCTCTGCTCTGACATTCACACCTCAGAGTCTCCGTAATTAAACTATCTGAAGATGGCAAAAATCACACCCTTCTCAGAGCCCTCATGAGGCAAACAGTCAGCTGCTGTGGACAATCTAGGCAGCCTCATATCCCACACCCGGGATTAAAACAAAACCATGTTTATACAGCATAACTGAGACCAAAGTTCCCACATACATAAATACACATATAAATAGAAATATGTTTGTGTGTATATATTTGCATACATATACACAAAAAATCTGATCTATTGTTAATTGAATTATTTATGGTTATATCTTTACTTTCTTCAATTCATATACTGCCTTACTGCCTCTTCCTCCTGAGGGCTGGATACAATCCTCTGCTATTGTATTTCTTTTTCGTGAAGTTTCTGTTTGAGATGGTGACTACTGTGGTATATGGCACATAGATATTTCTAACTGTTCTGTCTTTGTCGTGTGAATCACACTTTTCAACATTTTATTACATCGTTCACATGTAATCAATGTAGGTTTCAAAATCGAGATCACAGAGGTTTGGGGGCTGAATTTACTTGTCTGACCGGAAACACCATTCCACCCTCTTAATGTTTTTATTTTTGTAGTATACCACTGCTAATTTTGGGTTTTGCTTAGGGGCTCTTTGATAACCGTATTGAGGTGTGCTTATTAAATAATTTTATTTAGCTTTTGTGTTATGGATCAAATTGAAAATTGACTCATTTGTCACTAAAACAAGAGAGAAACAAGGGGAAACCTATTCCATTAAGTAACGCGACTGCTATATTTAGTTTCCCGTGCCATACTAATTTATAATTCTTGCATGTGTTACCCCATATTTTCTGCTTTACTTGGTTTGTTTTATTTGCTACTTGTTTTTATTTTAGTATTTCAGGATATTTGTGCATTTGTTACATGGTTGTTTTGATGTGGGTTTTTTGTTTTTGTTTCTTTGTTTTGTTGCTTCTTGTTTGTTTTTGCAGTACCCATCATGCCTTTCCTTTCCTGCTGAATATTCTAGACTATTTGCAGGCTCCCCATGGCCCGCTATCTGTAGAACTGTCCATTGTTCCATTCTCCTTTCCCTTTTCTCCCATCCCTGCTGGCCATGTAATCTTTATTTTTTTTATAAAATATGCAATATTTACTCTTCAACCCATAGCTTGACCTATACAACTAAACACAGTGGTTTTATTTATTGCTTTGTTTTATTTTTTTCAAGACAAGGTTTTTCTGTGTAGCCTTGGCTGTCCTAGACTTGCTTTGGAGACCGCCTGCCTCTGTCTCCCTGAGTGCTAGGATTACAGGTATGTGCCACCATGCCCAGCTAACACAGTCATTTTTTAATCATATGATAAAATTATGTTGGCATAATGTTCTTGTGGACTGTGTACAGTTCACTCTTGTTCGTTCAAATGCTGATTTCTCCACCCTACTATCTGGTTTCAATCCAGACATTGCATTGTGATGTTTATTCTAAGTATCTCCTGTCTCAAGTTTGTGCAAACATGTGACCGTTTGTCCTCTGTGTTGCCAATAAAGGCCAACTAGCCAAAGGTGAGCAATAACAGAGTGTCGCATGGCATATCCTGGTCCAGTAAAGGGAGGAGAAAGAGAAAGAAGTACAGAATGGAGCCATGAGGAGAGGGCCGGCAAACATCAAGAGAAATGAACTGGGCTTAGGAGATGATTTAAAAGCAAGTATAATGTGGGAAATCTGAATGGGAGAAAACTATACCAGCGTGAAGGTTTAGGATGGAGTAATTATTGCGCAGCATTGTGCTATAGGATAATTGAATAGATCCTAGTCTCTCTGTGTGGTTATATGGGTAAAATGCTGGTTAAGGAGTAACTGCTGATTTCACTAAAATAATTTGATATTAAATATTGATAATCATTCAATAAAACTACATCAAAAAGTACACGTGTGCTGTTAGTCCTTTCACTAAAGTTTTCTCAGTTGTCTCTCTTTTGGATGGAATGCATCTTCTAAAGGAGTCAGTTGATACCTGGGCAGTATTCCTTGAGTTATTTCCAAACTGTTTTTCTTTGAAACTCAAAGGGCTCTTGGCTAGATTAAAAAAGAAAAAAAAAATGACAGCTTGCAGTCTGCTCTTAAGTCTCTTAAGAAAGTGTTCCTATTATCATTTATTTTTATGCCATTCAGAAGAAGCCTGAGAGTCATAAATAATTTGACCTTTTAGCAAGAGCTTCTGGAATGAGCTGAAAAAGTGGTCCTAGAAAGCTATATCCATACCCAAAGCCCTGGCATGTGTAGCTATTAGTTTGATTGGAAAACAATTTTTTAAATGATTTTTTAAAAATTTTTTATTAATTTATTCTTGTTACATCTCAATTGTTATCCCATCCCTTGTATCCTTCCATTCTTCCCTCCCTCCTATTTTCCCCTTACTCCCCTCCCCTATGACTGTTCCTGAGGGGGATTACCTCCCCCTGTATATGTTCATAGGGTATCAAGTCTCTTCTTGGTAACCTGCTATCCTTCCTCTGAGTGCCACCAGGTCTCCCCCTCCAGGGGACATGGCCAAATGTGAGGCACCAGAGTACATGAGAAAGTCATATCCCACTCTCCACTCAACTGTGGAGAATGTTCTGTCCATTGGCTAGATCTGGGTAGGGGTTTAAAGTTTACCACCTGTATTGTCCTTGGCTGGTGCCTTAGTTTGAGTGGGACCCCTGGGCCCAAATCTGCCTATCATAATGTTCTACTTGTAGGCTTCTAGGACCCTCTGGATCCTTCTACTTTGCCATTCTCCCATGCTTCTCTCATCTAGAGTCCCAGTAGGATGTCCTCCCCTCTGTCCCAGTTTCCTGGTAATTGAAGGCTTAGAAAACAATTTTTGTAGATGTCATTAGAGCATCTTGAGACAAGATTGTCCTAGGTTATCCAGGTAGCCCCTACATTCAGTAAAGAGGGAAACACTGGATGTAAATCTGAGAGAGAGAGAGAGAGAGAGAGAGAGAGAGAGATTACAATTTTAGAGTCTTCTAGAAAATGTCTCAAAATTGCTCTTTTTAGGTTAGTTTTCTTAAATATACAGTGTGTGCTTGCAATGTATAAATTTACATTTTTTCTTATTTATGGAAGGTTCTCTTGGATTTCAGTCCTGTCTCATTGATGGCTTTCCTTCTTCTAGAACTTCCGTTATGTGTATATTAGGTCTTAGTTGACCAGTACATGGAAGGGGAGTGGTGCTCCTTGCAGAACTGGCAAAGAAAACGATCAAGGCGGAAGACTTGCTAGAAGAAACGAGAGGTACATCTTCAGAGCACTGTAGCACATCACAATGAAAAACAATTATTTTTATTATCAAGCTGTAACTGGGATGCTCAAGTGTTTCCCAGGCACGTGATGCAAACTAATACACCAGCTGTCTTCAACTTAAGCCCAGCGTAAACTCCAGTAGCAGTGTCTCGGCTCCACCAGTAGCCCCCATTGCTGGCTTCCTTTCCCTCCATGCCTTCAGTTCTCGGCCTTTGTGTATGGATCCAGTATGTACTCCACCAGCCTTAGAGCTGCTACTGTCCCGGATCCAGCTCTTTGCCTTACTTTCAATCAAGTTTTCATTCCTTACCTTAGGCTTTTGCCTACTCTACTGTTGTAGTCAGTTGAGGAAAAATATAACAATGTATCTCAGACTACATAATTTACACGTACAAATTTATTGTTGACTTTTTTTTTTTAAGTGAGCAGGGAAGGTCTAAGATTCTGGCACCGGAAAATTTGTATGTTCTACGTGTCCTCTCCTGGTGGCAGAGGACACACAACTCCTTGTGCCTGTTTTATAAGGATGCTAATGATAATTCTGAAGGATCCACCTTCAGGACCTAGTTGCCTCCATTTTAATCCTGTTGGTCTAAGACAGTGGTTCTCAAACTGTGGATTGTGACCTTTTGACGGCCTGCCTGAGACAACGGGAAAACACAGATATTCACATTAAGGCTCCTAACAACAGCAAAATCAGTTATGAAGGAGCAATGAAAATTACTCTATAGCTAGGGGTGGAGGGTCACCACAACATGAGAAACTATATTAAGAGGTCACGGAATTAGGAAGGTTAGGGTCCACTTGCCTAGGATTAGCTTTCAGCACACAGCTTGGGAAGGGGATACAATCATTCACACCATAACATCTACTTATGTGGTATCTCCTAGTTTTGTTTATGTTGTTGTGATTTTTTTAAAAAATGCTCTGGCAGAAAGCAACTCGGGGAGAATGGGATTACTTCCCTTACAATTCCAGGTTATATTACATCGTAGCTGGAAAATCAAGACAGGCACGTGAAACAGCAGTTGCATGACATCTGAGAGCAGAGCGAGAAAAAAAAAAATGCATGCACCCTTAGTACTGAGCTAGCCTCCTCTACGTTTCTCCAGCCGGGGACTCAGACCCAAGGAATGGCACTTCCCATGGTGCCCTGGGTCTTCCCACCTCAATTAATTACGGAAGAAAAAAAATCCTTCACAGGTGTGCCCACAGGCCAACCTTGATGTAGGCAGTTCTTTACTGAAGTTCTCATCCTAGGTGATTCTAGACGGTACCAAGCTGGCAATTCAAGCAGTCCTGTTCCACGGTGTCTAGCGACCTGTACTGTGTGGCCACCACTGCTACCTTCAAGGAGGGGCTCACGTCTCTACTTCCTGTCGCTCACTCCACACCTGGGCTCTGGCCACTTCCGCTGAAGAAGGATGGCCAGAAGTTTAGCCATAGGTCTGAGGGTTTTCTTGTTCTTCTTCTTCAAGGTATGCAAGCCCTTCACATTGGCTATCATAATGGGATTCTGTATCATTTTTAACCTGGTACCAATGGCGGCTTCTTCCACTTTCAGGCTATAGCTGGCTCCAGCGGGCCTCCTGCCTAGATTCCACTCTCTCACTAGAGTCCAGTCCCTAGCACACGGGGACAGCTCCTTCCCCATGAAGCTCCTCAGCATCTATGTCAAAAAGCTCATCTAAACCGAAGCCACAAAAAGCATATGTTTAGATTCTCAAAAGGCGGCTGCCCCAGGCTGGAGCTATGGCTCAGCAGTTAGGAGCAGATGCTGATCTCACGAAGAACTAGTTTAGTTCGAAGCTCCCACATGAGGAGGTTTACAATTGCCTAGAAGTCCAGCTCCAGAGGATGCCACACCCTCTTCTGGTCTCCATGGGCACCTGCACTGACAGCACGCATGCATGGACACATGCACAAGCGCGTGCACACACACACACACACACACACACTCACACACACACACACACACTTAAAATAAATCTTTGTTTTAAAAAAAAAAAGCATCTTCCTCATGAGGTGGATCATCCTGTCCGTGATCTAGAATAAGACTCTATTAGAAAGAGGTGATAGCAAGAAAGCACAAAGGCCCAGCAGTTTGGTGCTCTGTCTTAATAAATGTGTTAAAATGTTTCTACATTCAAAATTACTGAGTCAAAAGTATCCCACATCCCCACTTCCCCATATCTGGGGAGAACTATAGCAAAAGTTGCCTTCAATGGAAATTGTATTGATGACCTAGAATGGAGCAAATTAGAATATGCTAATTATCACAAGTTATGGTGATTCCACCCCGTGCTTTTATAAGATGTTTGAAACTTTGTTTAAAATTAAAACTACAAGAAAGTTTTTGTCTCTTTACTGCTTACCAAGAGGAATTTACTCTTTGATCCCTTTAAGCCAGTTCCATAATGGAACTAAGCTTTTTAAATGAAGTTCAAGACATGAGGTTTAAGGTTATATAATAAATTATATATACACACATATATATAATAAATTATATATACACATATACACATATATATGCATAAGTATTATATATAAAGGTTATAAAAGATTATATATATATATATATATATATATATATATAAATATAAATTACAGTCATATGTTTGAGATCTGAGTTCCTCACTGATAAACTCTTAAATTCATATTAGTCCAAGAAACTATAGATAATTTGGAACCAGGTCTCTAAATTATAGCTCTCAGCTATCTCATACACATATAGAAGCTACAAGTGCATCCTTACAATATGTCCTATATATTACTAGCACTGTCATGTTTAACTATACAACAACCTTATAAGTAAGGTGTTAACAGTCCCATTTTTAGAAAGAAACCATTCTTCCAAAATAGCCAGAGAGTTGCCTATAGCCATTAGCAACTAAGTAAGAACTGAATGCAGGCCAATTAGCTTCACAAGCCTACCCTGTACTTGATGTGGTAGCATCTGCCAGCACTCAAGGGCACAGGCTGGACTGTGAGTTCAAGGCCAACTTCAGCCGCATAGGAACTATAGCAAGTATGAGACCAGCCTGGGCTACCCACCCAGTGGGACCTTGTCTTAAAAACAAACAAGCATCATCAAGGACGGAGAGATTACCTAGAAGTCAGTGGCACTAGTTGCTCTTCCAGAGGACATAGGTTCAATTCCCAGCACCCACATGGCAGCTTACAACTATCTGTAACTACTATTCCAGGTGGTCCCACACCCTTTTCTTGCTTTTGAAGTAAGTAATGGTGCACACTCATAGTGCACAGATTTACATGAAGGCAAAGCACCTATAAACATAAAATAATGAAAATGTTTTGTTTTGTTTTGTTTTGTTTTTTAAAAAAACCTAGTCGAACAGAAAGCCTTATTCAGACTACTGTATAGAATTGCCTGTCTGCATCTGCTGAAGTGTACAAGATGAAGTTGCTTCCCTCTGGCTTTCTCACTGCCTTTAGCAGTCTTACAATGGTTTCCTGAGGTAGACCAGATGTCCTGTAAACAGCCTGTAACGTTTATTCTTACCTACCTAGAGTTTGCCTTTCTCTCTCCTCAGGCTGGAAATTTGGAACTCCGTTTCTCAGCCTTACTCACAATTAGTGTCAACTTGCACACGAATGGGAAGTCGGTGGCGAGGCAGACGCCATTTTCCTGGTGACAGTGGAACTTTTGGGACTTTGTGACGCACAGGCTAAGTGTTGAGATAGTTGAGGTGGGCTGTGCCGGACAGGGACCTTCTGACGAGATTGACGCTAATGCAATGTGTCTACAGAGTTGACATTTCCTAGTATCCAACCTCCACAGAGGTGACACCAACCCTACAGGGGCTGGTCCAGCGCGCCCACATAAGCACCTGCTTCTCTCTGGCCAATGCCTTTGTGCTTAAAATAGCCACTGTGGTTTTTGCTTCCTGCAACAGAGCTCTGCTGACACAAACCATTTTCCTTCTTTTCCTCTAACTGCTGAGCTTTGCAACTGACAACCCTGCAACTGATCCTGTGAACGCCAAAATGATGGCTTCGATGGATCTCCGCTGCTCCCTGCTTCCCTTGTCCCACTTTATTATCCTCCACAGCGTTTGCTGTCTCCCAAAGATTAGGATTACAACTACTCATTGGTTGGATATCTCCCATCCCAACGCTCTCTTAGAAGGCGGTCCATTCTCTTCTATGTAGCCTTAACACTTAAGACTGACACATACTGGTAACGTCATAGGGTTGAATGAGGGAAGTCTATGTCTCTTAATGAAACATACTCCCCCAAAATTAATGGGTTAGCAATAAACTCATCAACAATATATCTCTAATAATATCTTCTCATGAGACTTAAATCTTTTTAACACTCTCAAAAGAGCAGTACAGATGTATCCTCTGATTGCAACATTATATTTAGGGTAACCAAATCCTGTGGTTTATCCAAGGTAGTCTCAATTTCAACAATAAAAAAATTCCCCACCTTGAGGAACCTCTGAGTTCTGGGCAGACCAAGATCTTTAATTACCAAGTTGTTAAAGTCATCAGCTGCTAAAAAGCAAATCCCTTAGACTTATATGACTTTAAATCTATCCTGCAAATAGCAACTTAAAAACATGCTAAATGACCCAGTGGTTCCCTTCCCTTATCATAGCCCGGTTGCCATGTGACCCACCCCTCTAAAGACACTAGTTAGAATTTGAGCAATAGCTTGTGGCTGTGTTTTTGCACTTCCCTCTAAAATTCTAATTTCCCTATAGGCTGAATACTGTAGAGCCGGGGCTGTGAGCTCTCTTCTGCATTTCACAGTCACATTAAAAACATGATCTACGGGCTTCCCAGAGCAAAGATGCTGCAGACGGAGATAAGAGCTGGATTTACAGCCCTGGAGAGGAACTGCTGGCAGACAGAAGAGCATGCTCAAATAGAGAATGTTTGTCAGTGTCAATGCTCAGGGTGGATAAAGCCTGGCTCACACTAACTGTAGGACTCACCCCCCAGCTAGCTGCCCACATTGTCCTAAAGCTTAAGGCACATTCCTAGTGCAATATGTGGGTTTAAATTGCCTTTGCAATGGTACATTGGGGAATTGAGAGGCAACAGAAGCAATCCCAGATAGAAGACCCGATCTTCAATCAGACAGAAGATGTCTGATGTCTTTTCCCTTTGACAGTTCATGCAGACAAGTGTTAGGGTTTCCAATTGTAGTACAGTCTTCTCGGCAAAATAAAATAAAATAAAAAAGGAGCCATGGAATTTAGAAATATGAGTGGCCTAGGTATTTTGCCCCCTGGCCCTGCACAAAAAGTTTGTATCTCTCAAATCTACTGATTTTGTGACACAGACAGATGAGTGTGACACAGTGACTCTTCAGCCGTGAGACTTGGACGACACAGCACAGTATTTTCCACAGAGCCAGCAATTTGCCTGAACGTGTTTGTGCAGTAGATATAGAGAAAGTGACCAGACTTTATCTAGAGGCTCAGGACACGTGTTCTGTTTCCTTTCTGAAGAAACATGCCAAATGATCGTAGAACGGGGTCTTTCCAGACTATATAAACTCCTCACTTTTATTGATTTGTTTATTTCTTTATTTTCATGGTGCTAGGGATTGTACAGGGTCCTGCATATGTCAGACAAGCACTCTGCCACTGAGCTGCACCCCCACTCTAGACTGAGTAAGATCTGAAAGGATCTTCCTCCTGATCCTTTCATGGCATGACTGAAGTTCTTGGACAGACTTAACATTTTTGCTAAAATCAGCTATCAGGCCTGACCACTTCCTTCCCCCGCAGGTTCTATTTTCAGACAGTGCCTCAGCACCTGTTGTTAGACTGGCCACACAAGCAAATCCCTTTACAACCTTCATTTTATGCCAGCAATAGCCAAGCTATGGCAGAGAATTGCTTCAGTGTCCACTAGGGCTAATGGAGGCCCAGAAGCTAGCCAGATTCAGGAATCCCTCCCCATCACTGTACATGCTTTTTTTTTTTTCCTTCCCTATCTCCTCACCCAAAGCTTCACTTACGCCCAGCAAAACCCCCTTCTCCAGGTCTGCAGCTGGTATCCAAGTAGTCATTGCTGAAAGACGTAGCTGAGGCCTGACGGACGTGGTCTTCTTAAGGAGAGCAATGGTGGCACACGATGTAGGAGATGCTGGTGTGATTAGCTAATCAATACTTGCCTAGTGCCACTTGTGAGAATGAGAGGACGCTGTAGGCACCACTCAAGATGCTTTCAGTCCCATGAGAGAGAGAGAGAGAGAGAGAGAGAGAGAGAGAGAGAGAGAGAGAGAGAGAGAGAGAGAGAGAGAGAGAGAAATATGCCTGAGATCCCTTTGGGATGGGTCCACTACAGCCTAGACACAATGGGAGTGATGTTCCCTAGAAGGTCCTGCTGTGTTCATTCATTCTGGCCCTAGGTTATAAGAAGAGATGGGGAGTTTCAAACTAAAAATAACCAGTTAAAACCTGTTTCTGCTTCCATTCTCTTTTCTAAACCCAGACTAGTAAAGGTATTGGACAGTGTAGCCCTGCATGCCAGAAACCCGTTCATCTGCTTGCCAGCCTTTCCCTTCCTTTTTTTTTTTTTTTTTTTTTTTTTTGTCTGTCGTTAGTAAAAATTTGGCAAAAGACTTGGCTTCTGGGTTCCTCCTTTTATCTGGGTCACAAAGCTAAAATAACAAGGAGCTTTTAAACCATAGTGAATTCAAAGGGCAGCCTTTAGCAAAAAGACGGTCTAATGTTTCACCTCTCAGGTTTGGGGAAAGAGGCCATTTGGAGCTTACCGCTTTTTTTTTTCTTTTTTCTTTTTCCATTCACATGGAAAATACTTTTAAAACACCAACTTGAAAACTCAGAATCCTGAAACCAATGAAACCTAATCACTAATCTTCCGCATTCCTAAAATTTCCATCTCGGGAGAGGGTTCCATGGTGGTGCCCTTTGTACTTGGGGAAAAGGCGGTGGAAAGGGTATCATTTTAGGGCTTTGATTGCCAGAGGATTCGCACTTCTCAGCCAAGTGTTTCTAACACAGTCAAGTGGACTAACCACTGCCTTTGGCATCTAAGTAAGGCAGGAAAGCTGTGGTCGAAGACGGACTTGTTTAACACACCAAGCGGCATCCTGGGAGCCAGTTCCAACAAGGTGCTCAGTTCACTCTACCTTAGTGCTGTCAATGAATTCCCAGATCACAGATGTGTAAGGAACTTTGTTACAGGTGTGGCCTGTGTGCTTGCTACAGAGCATGGAAACTGCTGTCCCAAAGGCAGTTACATTGCTACTTAAAACACACACCCGAAGGGAAACCCATCGTAAAAACCGTATCAGCACACACAGAGGCTAACTAAATAAAATCACATGTCCCCAGCACTTCCTCTAAGTGACAACAACAAGGTCTGGGGACTTGTGTTCCTGAGTGTGTTTGGCCCCCTCACATCCACCCCTCCAGTCTCCCCTGCCTCCCCCCTCCCCCACCCGCTATGGCGTAACTCACGTGTTTTCCTTTACTTTTGGCAAGTGGGGGCTATTTCTAAGCACCCTTCTGTTTTTGTGATCTTATTGGCAATAACGTGTTACCTTGAGCACCTCAATTGTGTGTCAGCTATCCTACATCAGCTTGTAGTCCTGTCCGTCAAGTACTGGGCTTTTGTTGTCTTGCAAGCAAAACAAAGAAGGTTATTAATGAGATTTTAAAAATATAAGTTACCAATAGGAGAGGTTAATATACTAAAGGCCTTACGATGTCCCCTAAGGAATCAAAATAAAATACCTCCTACATCAAAATGAAAAAGGAGGAGGGAAGAAGAAGAAGAAGAAGAAGAAGAAGAAGAAGAAGAAGAAGAAGAAGAAGAAGAAGAAGAAGAAGAAGAAGAAGAAATTGACCACCTGTGTGAGACGTTACCAATAATTCACCAAATAGTACCATGTTTCTGTTGATTTATGTTCTGAGGTGACAATTTTATGGCCACTGGTTGAAGCTGCAGCCACATACATATAGGATGGACTTTAAAAGAGTCCTTTGTCCTTTCATAAATTGAAAGGACCTTTTCAACCATTAACTTAGTGATCTTTTCCCAACCCCCAAGGGTGGCAAAGTTTTAGTATTCTGAGGAAACATGGAAGGTAAGGGAGGTGGCCTCCTCAAGGCCAGGGCTGTACCTTGAACTGCCAAGGTGTGTATGTGAAGGCCATTAAGGTAATTCAAAAGGAAAGGACATCAACTCCATCCAGGTGGCAGAGAAAAGTGTCCTCAACGCCTTAAGCATTAAGAGCACAGTCTCCGTTTAAAGATCCCCAGGTCTTAGAAGACGGACAAACAGAATAATAGAACCCAATGGCCATTCCCCATTGCACAAAGTGTATTAGCTGTGCCTGGATATGCAACACAACACAGACTCCAGTTGTAAGTAGAACCTTAGAGGTGGGAACAGAAAACACAGTAAGAGGCATGGACTCAACTCACATCGGGGGACAATGGACCAGGCAAGAGACTTTCTCCAGCAGGGAGGGGGGCTCCAGGCTTGGGCTCCACTGGCATTTTGATCTTATGTTGCCTTGGTAACCTGAGCAGAAGATCTTCATTCTGCCATGAGGAAGAGTAACGAATGTCCTTTCTGGGCACAACTGTGATAAGCAAAGATGGCAACTCACTACCCAGGGCTCAGTGCAGCGGGCAGTGGGAAGAGGAAATTATTTACTGCCTCACCATAGGAAGCTCCTAATTTTCTTGTGGTCGGCAAAGAAAAGCATGTTGGTCTCCAAGAAGAAACATTTTGTCAGCCCTGACCCATGACTATGCTCTAAGTAGACACATAAAGCCAAGAGTGACACCCATTAAAAATTTTAACTATATACCATATTCATTTATTATCAATCCACAGGATAATTTGATTGCTACATGAGCTCATAAAAGTTTTTTTTTCACCTTTACAAAATTAAAAACAAAAATGTGCCACAAGGATGTAATAACAACTGCTGATAAACAAGAAAAGGAATCTTAAAATTATAAATTTGCTGTAGAAAAGATAAAAAACAATTATATTTTATTTAGAATTTTACCTTGAATAAAATATTCCCCTGTATAAAAAATAAAAAAGCTTGCTCTGGTTAGAATTAGAGTATTTTCGTCTTCAAATCTGGGAATTTGCATAATATTTCCATGACAGTTTTCCTTTGTACCGCGTGGCATTCAAGCATAGCAGATTAGAAAGATTTTTTTTTTCAAGCAGTCTTAAAATGGGACAGCTGTGGAGAAATTCATTTTCTTCTCCTCCTCCTCCTCCTCCTCCTCCTCCAAGATGTGGAACAATTGCCTTTGAGGAGAGGAAAAGGAGAAAGAGAAATGGGTGGGCTTGGGAAGGGAAGTGGTGGGCAGTGGGCTGGGCTGGAGGGGTTGGGAGGGAGGGTGGGTAGTGGGCTGGGCTGGAGGGGTTGGGAGGGCAGGGTGGGCCGAGAGCTGGGATAGAGGGAGGAGTGGGTGGGTGGGTGAATGGACACAGAAGGGGACGCCGAGCGGGCCGTGAAGGAGAGCAAGATCACGAGAAGGCCTGTTTATTGTAAGTGCTTCAAGATAAGGTGCAGAAGGAGACCGCGGCGTCGCTAGTGCTGCCCTATGTACATATTCACAAGAATAAAAAAAATTCCAGCTAGTTCACATTTTCTCGTCCGTTCTGAGGCGTCCACTCCACCATGCTGGCCTTGACCGTAGGCAACGCAGCACCTCCACCGCCCGTGTGGCTGTTGGTCCTTGAACTTGAGGGAGTAGCCCTGGGAGACCCAGCAGGTTCTAGAGATACGCATCTACCGAGGGGCTGGAGTCCTGAGTTAAAAAGAAGCTCCTGCTCTGGAGGTGGACACAGCAATCAATATTCTATTGTCAAGGCTTTTTTTTCCCTTAGATTTGTCTAAGATAGGTATCAGAGAGGAAAAAAAATAATAATAAAATACAAACAAATAACAACACAAAGCTAAGAAATCCCAACAACCAACGGGAAGAGAGTCAAAGGCTTAGCAGCTCTTGACACGGGCCTGGGTGATATCCGACGTCTTCTTGATGACACTGGCCCGGGCCTCCCTGTCCGGCCGACTGCTGCTGGGCGTGGGGGTCACTGGGGCAGGGAGGGGGAGGTCTGTGAACGGGGGCCAGGAACTGTTGTAAGGCATTGGACAGCTCTCCTCTTTGATGGTGACCTGCAGATCTGGCTTGTTGGAAGTGACAAAGGTCGCCATGCTGGGCAGCAGGTAGGTGTTCCGAGTCCCCATGTTGCTGAGGTACTGCTTGCCTTGAATGTTCCTCTTCCTCCAGTGTGGTCTCCCCTGTCAGAGAAAACAATCAAGACGCGATGCATAGGTTAGGTTTTTGTTTTTTGTTTTTTTTTTTCCTTCCGTTGAAAGTCACATGCTGAACAATGGCGTCTTACTTTTCAAATGAATTCCCACTTGCTATCTCCCAGAAATCTGGTCTAGACTATGCTACAAAGACACAAAACAAGGTGACAACTTGGCTTCTGGCTCCTATCCCTTGGCTGCCCCTGCTACCTAGGCTTCATACTGGATAGTTTCCAGCCATAATGAATGGCCCAACCTAATCAGTTACCCTGAATTCTCAGAGGAAAAGTATAAGGCCGTAGGCACAGAGACGCTGCCTTTTGACTGCTTTTTGAATGGGTGGTGCTGAGGTGTGGGGTTTTGGGGCTGCAACTGGCCTGGTTGCCAGGCAGCAGAAAAGGAGTTAAGGTCCTTGAAGAAACCAGATCATACACAGATGCCTACTGTCTTCTCGGAATTCCTGAGCTTGGAATATTAGGTAGCCAAACAGACACCAGCTTCTCTTCCATCCCACTACTTCTCCCCATCAGCTTTACAGGCACTTCCTGTCATTGTATGAGCCCCGCCTACAGCGGGAAACCGGAAGCAGGTCTGCTGGTGCGGAGATTGGACACACCCTGCCTCTCTGTGGGACCACTCCAGGAGGAGACCCATCTGTATGAAGATAATTTTGCTCAATTCTTTCTGATGGTTGCTGCTGCTCACTGCTTTGGGCTGGGCAGGCCGTACTATTCCTGTTGGCAAATCAGGATGTTTACAGCCATAAGAGTATCAACATTTCCTGGCCTTGACTTCAATTTCCTCTTCCTGCCTTGTTAATATTCACCTCTCTTTCTGAAGGTCACATTTTACTTCCCTCCTGCCCACTCAGTGCTCAGTACTGCATTTTACAACTCAGAATAAAAAACTAAGGTAAATTTTAAGTTATGTAATTCTTTGTCTCCATCTCTGTCTCTTATCTGTCTTGAGAATCTGTCTGTCTCCTCTCTCTGTCTCGCCCCACCCCCCCCTCTCTCTCTCCCTCCCCCCCCCCCCTCTCTCTCTCTCTCTCTCACACACACACACACACACACACACACACACACACACACACACGGAAGCAGACTTACCTCTGCGTTCTCCTCATCACTGGGCACACTGTCTGTAGTTTCGCTTTCTGTACAGAAAGAAAAACAGAGATATTTATTTTTGTAGCTCAAGCTATTTTGAGGGCTCAGGAAGTTCTTAAAAACCTACACCAGCACTTCAGCAATAAGAAACTACACGCCACCTCTCCTATTTCGTAAGGTTAAGCACTTCCAAGTGGGACAACGGTGCATTTCACTTCCTGCTTGCTCCCCTAGGTAAAGTGAGCTTTGGAGCTGAGTGGAGAGGCTCACTTTCCAAGGCTATGCTGCCACAGTCTCTGCCTCCCAGGGTGGGTGCTGTCCCTGAGGCACCTCCTCCTCCCTGAAGCTCTGTCCACAATGTCACACACTCTCTTCTCCCATGCCAGTTGTCACAGGAAGTCTTGACTCTGTGAAAAATTTCCATGAAGTCTCCTTACACCATCTAATTATTAATAGCCTCCCTTGGATTTATAGGGATCTAGCATCTACTGAGGTTATAGCAGGTGGCCATATTGTAGATGCCCCGAGACCTTCACTCAGTGTTTACTGTCTTTGGGACTTGTCCTCTTCAGTGTGGGTAGGAGCTGTGGCCTGCTTTGGGCCAACAGAGCACAGCAACTATGTAACTATTAGATGAGCACGATTATGTCATTGTGTAAGATTTAACCTGTCTTTTGTGGATACTTTCCTGCTTGCTGGCCTTTGTGGGAAGGCCCAGACGGTAAATTTAACTTAAAGGAGTCTCTGTTCCACACTTGCAAGGACTTCTATACTGGCCAATGCTGCATGAGCCAGTGGCTCAACAGTTGACTCTCATAGGAGTTGCAGCACTAGGCGACACCTGATGACAGGTTAGCACGGCTCTGCTGCAAAGGACCCAGCTAAGCCACACCTGGGGTCCTAGCTCACAGAGACTGTGAGATGTGCATTGTGCTAAGCCATTATGTTTACGGTCAGACTGCCACGGAGCAACGGATAATTAATCTATTATAAACCTGATTGGACCTGCCAGACACAGAGACCAGTTCTAAACCACAGTGAGCTACAGTTACCTGCCACCTTCCGAAGAGGGTTAGATGCTGAGTAAGTGGGAGAGCATTTGGGTGTTGAAAAGGCCCAGCACAGAGCTGACACATGTGCCTGCATTGTAACTGCTACTTAACACTGAGTTTGTGCATTGGGCTGGAGCCAACAGTGTCAAATTCAATAACTGGTGATTACACATCATGTGTATATTAAGTTTTACAAATTAAAAAAAGACAGTAGTTTTTTTTTTCCTTCAGTGTTTACCACTATTGCAAAAGTTAATGCACAGAGGGTAAAGATCTAAAATACACAGACTCTTGCAGGTCATTTTGTCTGGGTCATTTACTGTACTGACAAGAGGTGGGCATTTGCAGAGAACTACGGCCTTTGCAAAGAAGCCTTTGTATACAGGTCTTGCTCATCCCTTACAAAGATCCTAAGTCAGAAAGCAGCTGCTGTCATCTGAAATTATGTCTCTAGGGCCTTCTACCCTGGATTCAATAGCTCTAGGCCAGCTAGTGCCTTTTCTACCATTCAGTGCACTGGCCCGCCACCAGGCTCTCCACACATAACAAATTAAAGAACGAATGGACAAACCGTACCCCAAGTGCATTCCTGAACCACACAACAAGCACGTGAGAGCCACAAGTCTCACCCAGGAACGTTTCTGCATGATTCTCAGCCACTGTTTCTCCAGGGACTTCAGGCAGGCCTGAGAGATTGCCATGGGCTGACCAAAACCCGAATCATAATGTTCCCCCCAAAACATGCCCATACAGGGGCCACCAGATGCTAGGAGTAAGCACTAGGTCTTAGCTGCCCATGATCTCAGCTATAGAGACAAACTGCCGATAGACACAAGAAAGAGTTTCAGGCAGAAGCAAACAAAGACCAGAAAGGGGCACGCCCCTTCAAACACACACACACACACACACACACACACACACACACACACACACACACACACACACACACACACAGCCTCCAGAGGAGGCAGGACAGGTACCCCCAAGAAGAAAAAAAACAAAAACAAAAAATGAGGAACAGAGATGTTAAGAACATTGCCAAGTCGTGGTCTGAGTCAGCAGAGGAGAGAAAACAAAACCGTGCTTCAGATGCCAGACTCCAAACACCACAGACTGCCTTCCTGCTGGCGAAACGGCAAGATCCCTTTTCTATTTTCACATCTAGCTTCGTTTGTGCTCTGAAGCCAAAGTTTCTCTTCCTTCCACGGGCATCAGGAGCCCTCTCCTCCTAATGGCTCTCCATAAATCCTAAAGGTCCTCCGCGCCTTTCCCCTCAAATAGAAGCAAACACACAGAGACACATCAGGCACGCTTTGGAGTGTCAAAGACAGAAGCTGTTGACACCAGCGGTCTAGAATCCCACAAGCCCAAGCCACAGATTTGAGAGGCTCTGGAGTCTGATGCCAGGTTTGAACAGACCTGAAAGGGGATAAGAACATTAATTTCCTGTAAGCCTTCATCTAGAGGAACAAAGCTAAGTAGAGGCACACATACCCTTGTGTTTTCGGCTGACACAAGTGCCGACTGGAAAGACTCATTTCTAAATTAAGGTCAACTGTCTTGATGTAGTCATGGGGCCCCTCCAGGTCAGGAATTAGGTGTAAGGGTTTGGATCTTAACTGCCTCCCAAAGGGTCAACTGTTGAAGACCTGGTCCCCAGATGATGGGATAGGTTGGGAACCTCACGAGGTAAGATCAGTGCCCTCACACCTACGCAGGGGGGTGCCGCTGGGTCCCCAGCTCCTCTCTGCCTTTCTTTCCCTTCCCAGCCACCTTGGGAAGCTATGTTCCCACCACATGCTGTGCTCATCCATCACACTCCCAACACAATGGCACCAAATAGCTCTGAACTGAAATCTCTGAAACCGAGCCACACCGTCGTTCGCTCTTTTAAAGCTGATTGCCTCGTGTGTTCTGTTACAGCAATGTGAAGTGTACTGAAGACACCAATACTGAACTCTGATTCTTTTTGAGAAAGTGGTCCTTGAGGGCCTTTACCCTAGGGAGATGCAGGTGCCTGGGGCTCCCATCTAAGGCTTGGCTTACAGGTGAATGGTGGTTTTGATAATTATTACTGAATAGCTGGCTCCAAGTCCTCATTCCTGGTCTCTTGGGTTTTTTTTGCTTTGTTTTGTTTTTAACTCCACCACAGCCATTTCCAGAATGACTTCTTACAGGACAAATGAGTTCACTATGGCTGAGGCTTCCAGATCGATGTGGCTGCCAAGATGTCAGTGTGGACTATGCCACTTCCACACTTTTTATTAGTCTGGATACTTTTCAAACGGACTTCCAATACAATGGGATAAAAACAGATGAAGTTCCTTTGCAAGAGTGGTCAGAATACACTGAAATATTTACATAGTAGTAGCAGGCACACGGATAATTGGTTTAACCTTTCTGGCCTGTTTTCCTACAAGTGGCTAAGAGGGAAGGCAGTAATTTAGACTGGGATCTGAAGACCTCGAGGGCTCTCCCGGAGTGGCAGCTCTCCAGTCATGCCACTTTAGCCCAGTTTTTAGCATCTGCCTGGAGAATACACATTGCTGAACCACCTCAAGAACATCATAGGGAAGGAGAGGGTATGTTTTATAGAACACGTTATTGTATTATGTGATATATTTTCTGGAAGGCTCTCATTTAAAAAAAATACACTTAGCATTGATTTCTTCCCATATAATTTTCTCAATTATGTTCACAGGAAGATGCAAGTGGTCACTCGGCGCCTCAAGTCAATGTCTTCTTGGTCTCCACGACAACGCGTTTTCGCCTCACTCACAACCTGCACATGGTTTCTGGAGGACCTGTGGTCGGATGCCTGCGCAACCTCAGCCTCCTGATTATATAACCAATGAAGTCTTATTATGCTTCCCAGTCAAATCTGTTTGCCACCTCCTTTCTTCTGAATTACCATCATGGTTATTATCTTTCACCAAACCACCAACAATCTTGTTAAATCCTAGACAGATGAGGTTTATGGCTGCATCACAATAAAGTGAAGGCTGGGATACAGGCCATTGGTGGAACACTCGTTCTAACGTGCCTGAAGCCTTGGGTTTTATCTTCAGCACTGCAAAAATGAATATGCAAACAAACAAACAAACAAACAAAAAGTGACTATGCCTTAATGCTTCTTCAGGCTGGGCTTTGAAACATACTTCTCCACTATGAAAATTTTACAATTGAAATAATTTTTTCTAATTACCTTAAACTTTCTGTTGCAAATACTTCCTTCCACCCAAAGACATTGTCTCAACTGACCCTGACAGTTAAATAATACATTAGAAGACGGATCTGGAAAGCTGGTTATATTTCAGTGATTACTAGAGGAAAAGAATATTCAACAACAGTCTCCAAATACAAAACACCATTTCCTGAACAGGTTAATGAAGGTGGTTGATGTTTGGATGAAGTACCCGCACAAAGGAACTCTGCTGTGGAAAACTACCAAATGGCCTAGAGTACTGAAAAACATAAAATTAAAAGGTGAGAGCAGAGAGCTACAGAATGTTATAAACTTCAGACTGGAAGACTTGAACCAGCCACGGTCAGTAACAGAGAACTTTCTAGCATGTCATCAATAGCATGTCGTCAAATCTAGAAAAGGACAGCAGTGAAACACTGGCTCTATCCAATAAACATCCTTTTACAAGACTCTGGAGAATTCTGACAATGAAAACGGTAAAGCGAACCAAATATAAGGCTGGCTGGAAAGCTGAGCTCTCACAGAAACTCATGCTGCCTGCCACCCGGGAGCTAAAACCTTTCCTTTTAAATCTATGCAAATGTCCCAGAACCGGGAATGAAATTTTCATTTCTCTCTACTCACATCAGCTGCTCTCAGAATGCCTCAGATAAAGCAAAATGCCACTGCTGACAGAAAAGGAAGAAGAAGAAAAGAAGAAGAAGAAGGCCTTTCCAGACCACCAAGGAAAACTCACACAACAGGCAAACCAGGCTACTTCAAGGCTCCACACCTCAAGCCGCACCTCTTGTTTAATAACAACAGCAGCTGGACAACTTAGAGAAAGCCATGAACTTAGCCTTATCTCCACACACATAAGCAAAATACCTTAGTGCTTATTGCTTCTGTTGTTTCTTCATAAACATTTGAGTCTACTACCTCTGATGGGTCCTTTGACAATCAAATGAGACTATAGCATGTGACCCTGTGTAGCACTGTAGTGTGAGTTTAAAAACAACAGCTACAAACAGATCTATGTGTGTCACTATTTTTTCATTCCTAGACTCACATTGCCCTTGGAGTCCTCATTCTTGAAGAGGAAAGAATAATATGTACTCTTTTGAAAAATTAAGCAATCCAATTCATTCAAATTCTTACAAGCATTTAGTATAATTCCCCAGAGCACAGTGAACATACAACAAATGATAGTTACTGAGCCCCAGCAAAGACCGAAAAGAGACAGACACATATAAGAGTTCGTCAAGCTATCTCTGATGACTGACTGACTGACGACAGCAGGTTGTTTGATAGATTACAGGATACCTGTCACTAAGGTTCATGCTCAATTTTTTTTTATGTTCCTAACACAAAGATAAGTTACAATGCATGCTAAGTAAAATAAGCTAGTTACAGAAGGTTAAAGACTGCAAGGTTCCACTCCCAAGTACCCACTGAGTAGAGAGAAAGTAGATGAGTGGATCTCAAGTTTTGAGTAGAGGAGTTCTTATTTAATGGGTATAGCAATTTAGGTTTAGAAGATGGAAGATTTCTGGAGAGAGATGTGGTGAAGATTACACAAATAGCAAGAATATAGTCAAAGCCATTGAACTGAGCACTTAACAAATGGGAAATATGTGTTAATGTATTTTACCACAACTCAAAAAATAAACTCAAAAAGAAAGATGGCTGTTAGGGAATATAAGGTTAATTTACCTGCTGATAATTTACAAAAGTTGATGTTGGGATGAACTCTGCCACATGAGTCTACGCTATCCTTGTGTGGCCTCCAAAGCATACAAATAGGCCTGGGGAGAAGGTGATCCATTCGCTAGAGCTGATTGGCCTTTCCCATGCCCAGACCTCTGGTTTTTATTTGTAATAGTTGCAAGCAATATGACTCAGAATTTAG
Source organism: Acomys minous (assembly GCF_964271855.1). NCBI lineage: Eukaryota > Metazoa > Chordata > Mammalia > Rodentia > Muridae > Acomys > Acomys minous. The sequence continues at coordinate 35,264,856 of NC_140497.1, read as the reverse complement.
ATTTCCTAATTGTGACTGAGTTCCAAAAGCTTAAATGGAAGCAGGGTGTGGTGGCACATGCCTTTAATCCCAGCACTTGGGAGGCAGAGGCAGGTGGATCTCTGAATTCAAGACCAGCCTGGTCTACAAAGTAAGTCTAGGATAGCCAAGGCTACACAGAGAAACCCTGTCTCAGAAAAACAAACAAACAAACAGCTTAAATGGAAATGGTCATGGAGTAAAAAATGATGTAATGCTGGTGACAAAAGGAATTGTCATTTTCTCAGTCTCTTCCTTTCTTTAACTTAAATTTCTCAGTCTATTTCTAATCCTGTGACTCTGGACTAAATTCTGCAATGATGGGACCAATCTCCAGGAGAAGTAGAAATGACCTTAGTTACACTATATAACAAGACAGGAAGGCAAGAAAATGGGAAGAAAGGAAGGGAAGGAGGGAAGGAGAGAAAGGCAACACAAGGAGGGATGGAGGGAAGGACAGAGGGAGGGAAGGAAGAAGGGAGGGAGGGAGGGAGGGAAGATGTGGAAGTGGCAAATTGGCAAGTAAAGCTAATAAAATGGATTGGATCTAGCAATGACCTCAAGGCTAAAGGCTGAGTTCAAGTCCTGGCCAGAACATGTGCTGGCTGAGTGAGTAAAGGAATTCCATGAGTACCTGTTCTAACAGAAATGTCCAAGATGGCGTCAAGAACATAAGAGTAAGAATAATTCCACTACAGTAATTCCTAGTGCAGAACAGAGATCTCCTGTGGTGTGGTGAAATGGGATGATGCTAGACTTAGTGGTCTGGTCCCCATTCAGTCTCCAAGTCACCCTCCTGTCCCCTTACCTGCGTAGGAAGACACAGGAGAAATCTGTAGAGGGTAGAGCTCGCTCATGCTGACTGGCTGGTCATCACTCTCAGTGGTCACTTCCACAACTTGGCAAATGTCTGGCGGATTAGCGACAATCTCTTGATCTTCAATGCTGCTGTCCAGATGGGACTGTCCTACAACTTCAAAGGACAAGGAGACCATCATCCCTCAAAGCCTTCTTGACTTCATGATTACAGCACCCACTCTCAAACCAGGAAACCTGCCTCCGCTCAGGAAGGCTGCCAAGTAGGGTTCAGACTCTGGGCCTCCCTATGTCACTGGCTAGGAAGCTGAAAACCAAACTTGAGCTTTGAGTTAATGTCTCGGAGAAGTAGTCTGCAATGGCTTGACCCAGATGTGCCCCCAGTATGCCCATTGATGGTACATCCTGGGAACAATGTCCTGAGTCTTAAACTCAACCTGCTCACAGTCAGGTCCCCAGGCTACCTCTTGACCAAATCTCAGGCCAGATATCCTAATGCTCCAAACTCAACCTACTACTGTTCCCCTGATCTTATTCTGCAGGAAGCTCCTATGTTTATTATCAGAATTCTGAGGTCCAGACAGACATTGTCAAATCTTCATTAGAAGGCAAAGACCCAAAAATCCACCCACTGTGCCATTTCCAGCCACATGGAAAGGGGGAAGTTCTACTCATAGCTCTTCCTGATCTGAACGAAACCCACTGTCCAAAATATCAGAACAATGAAATGGTTCTCAGATTCTAACAAATGTTAATAATGCGCAAACACTGATAAAAGACTAATCTAAACAAGCTGACTCTGAAACTGCTTCTATCTTTTTTTTTTAATTAAAATATTTATTTTGGTGAAGAGAAAAAGTGACAGTAGGGTACTGTAGTGAGAATTTTGGTTTCTTTAAAGACCGAGTTATGTTATATGACTACATTTTTTATTTTAATCTCAGGTGTGGGATAAAAGGCTGCTTCACAGGAGCTGATTATGAGCCCCCTTGTGCTCTGGCAGGGGCGTGGTTTTGCCAGCTGCAGATAGTTTCTCCAAGTGTGTGATGTTTGGAATTCTGGGAACTTTTGAGAAGGTATGAATTCCAGAGCCTGGAGAGGGGCCGGGTGCATGCTCCAAGGAGGCTGCTGCTGGTTCCTGTTGCTGCGGTTTGCCAAGTGGTCATGAGCAAAGAGATGAGGAGAAGAAATTGGATATCCTGGTGATGAAGATGGACTTGCTCCAAGGAACTCAACACACCCCTAATCAGAAGGAAGTTGTCTAAGAAGGTCTACGCCCCCTTTCCCCTCTAACCTTTCTCCTGTCCTACCTAGTGTTTTGGGTTTGGAAGGGACTAGGGTAGAGTAAGAGTTCCAAGGGTCATAGATATAGAAAATCAATTAACCTCCACCAAAAGCATGCCTACAGGGCACCCAGACTCAACTGGTCCATCTACAACACACCACCTACACTAAAGGCTCAGGGAACATCACAGAAGAGAGGGCAGAAAGATTGTAAGAGCCAGAGGACCGAGTCGTCTTCTGTGAGATGGTTTCTTTTATATAAGGCAAAGAAGTTGTACCCATGAAATTGAAACAACATGGCTATCTAAACAAGACCTGAACAGGACAACAAGAACTGCCCTAACAGTATAAATGGAGAGGGGGGGGGAATCTTATGTGTCCCACCCACCTCTAGGTAACTAATGACTAGGTAATTAACAGAGGGAGAATCAGTCTTCTCACCAAACTGTCTGGATCTTTTACTCAGTTTCCTTCAGGCAACACCTTGTGAGTCCAATACCTCAACCACAAGAGTGACAATCCACTATCTTGTTCAGATTGTCTGATTTTTACCTGTATTCCTGGTGTGTGATGAGTGTACGGACCTCCTTGTAATTTTAACCACATACCAAGTTTCATGTACCGACCACCACAGCCAAACAACTGACTCCACTACTACAGGAGCCTCTCCAGCTCTGTAACCTTAGCTGTCCTTCCTCAGCACCCCCTCAATCACCTCCTGTCTTCTGTCCCTGGCAGTCATCAATCTAGTCCACTTTTCTGCAATTTTTGTCATTTCAAAGCTGTTACACAAGTAGGTTCATAGCAACCCACTGAGGTTGGCTTTTTTCACTTAGCATAACTCCCCAGCAAGCCACCGAGTTGTGTGTAGCCGCAGCTGGCTCTCTACTGCTGGTGTACATATTCCGATGTTTAACTGTTGTAGACCATATCCCATCTGTTTAGCTAGCCACTCACTGGAGGATGCTTCGGTGGATACCAGCCTTTGCCGAGTACAGACAAGGTCTCTGTGAACATTTGTGTTCAAGTTTTCCACAAACATGTTTCCATTTCTCTGGGATAAACTTCCAAGAGTGTAATTGCTGGCTCATATGGAAATTCCATGTTTAGCTCCATAAGAACCAGCCGAACTGTTTCCCAGGGAGGCTGCATATTCTACATTCTTGTCAGCAGTGCCAGAGTGATCTAATTTCTCTGCATCTTTGCCAGCATTTGGTGTTGTTAGAATTTTTATTTTGACTGTTCTTCTAGGTAAGTAATGATAGTGGACTAATTCCGACGTCTCTGATGCTATGTTCTAACTTTAAACAGAATTGACAGGATCTTGTTGGCAGCTGATTGGATAAAAAGTCACTGAAAATCAACTGCACTTAGTAAAAGAGAAGGAAGCAGTGTGCCAATACACTTTCCTAAGGCCCTCAAAGAATGAGGCCACCATAACCAACTTAAGCGCTGGGAGGCTGTGTTAACATGTCAGTCGTCAGAATGAAGCACACTTGTCTTGATACAGACAAAGGAACTGGGCCACAGAGAGGTGGGAAGACGTTTCCATGGGTTCAGTGTGGTCCTGCACAGCTCTCTATTCCTCTTCCTTTCCCATCCTTCTGCAAGTGTGAAATGCCCAGTTTTTGTCAGAAGAGGCCACACTCCAGTCCCCCCTGGAAGTTATCGACTTAACAGCTTTGGCTTCAGCCACTCGAAGCATCTCCTTGGCTGACCTATTATTTATAAGTTTTTAAACACCTTTGAAGGTTCATTTGACTATTAGGCATGTATGTATGCATATAAGCGTGAGTGTCCTCAGAAGCCAGAGGCTCCAGGCAGCTGTGAGCTGTGAGCTGCACAACCTGGGTGCTGGGAACTGAACTCAGACCCTGTGCAAGAGCAGCGCACGCTCTTAACCACTGGGCCATCCCTCCGGTCTCGGTATTTTTTTAAACAATTATATCTTCTGGGCATGGTGGTACATACTTTTAATCCCAGCACTTGAGAGGTAGACACAGGAAGATCTCTGAGTTCTAGGCCAGCTGATCTATAGCATTAGTTCCAGGGCATATATAGCGAGACCTTGTCATAGACACATATGCTTGCATGTGAGTGTGTGTGTGTGTGTGTGTGTGTGTGTGTGTGTGTGTGTGTGTATGTATGTATGTGTGTATGTGTGTATGTATGCATTTGTATGTATGTGTGTATGTGTGCATTTGTATGTATGTGTATGTATTTGTATGTATGTGTGTATGTATATGTATTTGTGTATATATACATTTGTATATGTGCGTGTGTGTTGTATGTATGTGTGTATGTGTATGTGCAGAAGGGACAATGGAAACAGGGTCCTACAGTGACTTTATCTAAAACAAAGCCTCTTTCATCTCAGTGCTCCAAAGCTCCTTTGTACTGTCATTTCAGCAGGGACAGAAGCTGGCTAAGGACTGTAGACAATGGCGCAGCTCAGGTACTTTCACATCTGTCCTTTTGTTCTGCCCAAGAGTTCTTTCTCTCTGTTCTTTTCCTCACAATGCCCAGCTTAGTTACTCAACCAGCCCAGACGGGTGGAGCACCTGCTTGGCACAGGTGCCCTATCTGGTCCTGGCAGGGGCAGAGACGGTGCAGCGGGGACAAGGAACAGGTGTGTAAGAAGTCTAGAGGGCAACAGGCCAGCACATAGCCATGCAGGGAGGAAGTGGAAGACAGAGAAAGACTGAAAGAGGAAAAGCAAGGGATGAAATCAGAAGGAGATCCAAGTTGACGAAGTATTTTTTTTCCAGCTAGAGAATCAAATGCTTCAGCAAGATAGGACTAGAGGGAAGATCAGCGATGGGCACTGCCCAGATGGCCCTGTTTTCTAGCACCTTCCCAAACCTGACCCACAGAGTCACCAACCTTCCCCTAAGCACCTCCCAGACCCTGTAGTTGGAGCTCAAGACCAAACCATGGGACCTTGCAGCACATTTTGATTTTCTGCCTCCATTCCTAGTTCACTCGATGCCTCCTTATTTAACCCTTTATTTGTGTACGCCATATCTCCTGAGAGCTGAAAAAGGCCGTCAGCACTTCCTGTACTCCACCATGGCCCGTGATCGTGGCTGACGCCAGCCCACAGCTCAACGGACTTCAGAACCGAATAAGCGAAGGGATCCAGGCCCAGTGAGTTCCAGGAATGTATGCGCAGTTCATAAGATCTTGCAAATATGGGGCATGACAGTTAATGCTTTTTAGCAAATGTCAAGACTTGTAGTAAGTGGGCTAGCTTTAACTTTGCAAGTGAAAAAGACGCGAGGGACTATATTGCTATGAAAAGTTAGGGCTGAAAGGCTCTGGGCCGATGAAGACATTCTATCTTGAATATGATGCTGGTTATTACAACTGAATGCATTTGTCTAAACATAGAGAACTGTGGGGCTGGGGATCTAACTCCGTGGCAGAATGCTGAATTATACACCTAAAAGGAGTTAACTTTGTCTCTTCTTTCATTTAACATACACAACTTGAGAGAAGACACAGACAGGCAGCTTTGTTTAAATTATGAGTGGATCACCCGGACATGGTAGTACATGCCTTTAATCCCAGCACTCGGGAGTTCGAGGCCAGCCTGGTCTACAAAGCGAGTCCAGGACGGCCAAGGCTACACAGAGAAACCCTGTCTCAAAAAACAAAACAAAACAAAAAAAACCAAAAGAGTTATGAGTGGATCCTGAACACCAGTGACTAGGACAGACAGCTAAGATTTTGTCTTCTGGGGCTAAGAACTAGATGCCCGGTCTATACAATTATCATCTCGGAGGTCAAAGTTCCCTCCTAGGGCTGTGCTATTTTGAGAAGGCAAGTTACTCCATCCACACCCTGGTTAGAGCCCTTTGGAAGCATCCCAACCCTCAAGTGCAGGCCCTCCACAGCAACAGGGAAACCCCGAAGCCTGCGGAGCTCTGTGTGTGAGCAGGACTGTGAAGGGAGCTGCTGTCACTTGTCTGTCTCTAGGGCACGAGAATGAGTAACCTAACTGAAAAGCAACAATAAAATCCAACTTTCTGAGCATACCCTTTGAAAAGCCTCCCAACCCTATAAGGGCAGCACACTGCGCTATGACCTCATCTTTGACAGAATATGAGAAAAGAAAACTAATCAGGCAAAGGCCAGCCAACTAGTTACATGAGAGAACCAAGGAATTAAAGTCAGTTTTACTTTGACTCCAAATTCCAAGTCCTTGGTGGCATGGGCTCCCTAAGTAGAAGCAGCTCATGACATTTAAACCGAGCTACTCTCATACCCTGAAACCTTCCAGATCTCACCTTAATGAATCGTTGGACCCGCGACCAACAGTGAAATTTCTTCTCAACAGCTTCCTGTTTGGTGCCAGAAATTCTCAGCTGGGTCAGTAGGCAAACAGTCCACCAAACTCTTTTCAGCTCAGTAAGGCCAGCCCCTCGTGCAAGGTCACCCTCGGGAACGTAACTCTGAGTCCGGTTGATGAGAACCACAGCAATTTTATTCATAGCCGGTTATCAATGGATGGACTGGTCTGACCGCTTAAAAGACCATACTTGCTTTATTAACAATTGCTGAGTTGGTGCGAGGCCCCACCTGAGAATGGGGCTTGCTCTCAGGCTTTAGACAAAGTTGGAAACAGAAAGGCCCTTGAGGGGGGCTGGGCCTATCACTTTACAGTTTAAAATGCTGAAACGCTGGGGTGAGGTAAATTGCCAGGGTTACCTGGTAGCTACAGGGCCAAGCAATGAACTTACTGGCTGTGCATTAAAAAACAAACAAACAAACAAACAAACAAAAAACAAAAAAACAAAAAACCTGGACAATCGGCATCTCACTATAGGCAGAAACATATCCTTAGGTGGTTTGAGGATTGAAACCGCTAATACCGCACCCTGTTGACCCAGCATACAGTGAAACCCTTTTCCTACTCAAATGCATGTTTATTTGATTTTGGGGATATAATCATCCTATTTCCTCTCTAAACACAGAATGACCAACTGTACTTTGTATTTGATCCTCACAAGTGTATAGAATCGCTATTATTGGTTTCATTTTATAGAATATTGTACTTGTCCATTTTACAGATAATAAAGCATATTGTTTCCAATTCACATATACACTGTGGGGCGGTCTGGATAAAGATGGCCCCCCGCAGCCCCATAGGGAGTGGCACTATGAGGAGGTGTGGCCTTCTTGGAGTAGGCGTGGCTTACTGGAGGAAGTGTGTCACCGGGTGGGCGGGGGTGGGGTGGGGTTCATTGCAGTTTCTGATGCTCAAGCCAGGCCCAGGGTCTCTCTCCCCGCCCCCCTCTCCCTGCTGCCTGCGGATCTAGATATAGAACACTCAGCTCCCTCTCCAGCACCATGCCTGCCCGCATGCTGCCATGCTTCCTGCCTGGTGGCCACGGACTGAACCTCTGAACTGTAAGCCAGCCCCAGTTAAATGTTTTCCTTTGTAAGAGTTGCTGTGGTCATGGTGTCTCCTCACAGCAATGGAAACTAAGACACACCGTGTCTCAGATTTTAAGAGGTATGAATCAAAACCTCTAAAAGTAGGTCTAGCATCCAAGTCTTTTGTTTGTTTTTATTTTTTGAGACAAGAGTTTCTCTGTGTAGCCTTGGCTGTCCTGGACTCACTTTGTAGACCAGGCTGGCCTCGAACTCACAGCGATCCGCCTGCCTCTGCCTCCCGAGGACTAGGATTAAAGGCGTGCGCCACCACTGCCCGGCTAGCATCCAAGTCTTAACAGCTAATCTAGGGCTCATCTCTATCAAATACAGCATTCATTCACCTCTATAGCGTAACAGCCACCACTAAGCTTGGGGAGAAAGAGTCATAATAGGGTTAGGAACGTAAGGCTGTGGCCGAGTCCTGGCACGGTCAGCTGTCTGGGCTACCTAGCATTAGGGCTGTTATCTGGACTGTAGTAGCATTAGGCTACTGCTACCTCAACTAGTTGAGACAAGTGTAGGAAGAAGCAGGCGTTTAGCTGGTGCAGAGGGGACCGGGCAAAAATGGAGGACACAGAGCACGCATCACAGGCCTCTGTGTGAAGCAGAGCTCAGAGGGTTCCCGGTAAAACTCGCAAGAGGTTAATCAGCATCTCAGGGGTCAATGATCTGGAAGCAGAAACCTGAACACAGTGTGCTAAGCTGGCAGGACCTAGTCCGGGATCAGCTGCCCGGTCCTCAGTTCTCCTGCCAGCCTCCTCCTCCTCCTCCTCCTCCTCCTCCTCCTCCTCCTCCTCCTCCTCCTCCTCGACAGCTCACCACACACTGTTAGATTTCTTGGGCTGGCTCAAGGTCAAACTCAGGTCTGAACAAGGACAGGAAGTGCAAGACGCTGAGAAGACTCCGGTTTGTTTTGCGTTGGAGGCAATGGTGACATGGTAGTCCGGGCCTTTTCAAAAATCACTGTTAACTGAGGGATGAGTAGGGAGAGGGGAGAAGACTGGGGGCGGAGCCCAGAGGAGAAGCAAAGTGTGACTAGAAACTGTCAGAAACAGAAGAAGTTGGAGCAGAGGACGTGCGGACGAGGGGGCGGGGCAGAGCCTGATAGTTAATTATCAACAGGTGCAGGTGGGTAAGAACGAGAGGAGGAGAGAGAACTTCATGGATTTCTTAAGCACCTTAAAAAAAAAAACTCTGTGAGTCTAGAAAAACAACAGCCAAATTCTACCACCTATGGCTCCTGAATAGCAACTAGCAACCATCCTGCTTGTGTGACCCAGCTGGGGGAGGGGGGGGCGGCCGGAGCTGCCAAAGAAAAATAACAACATATCCACATATCGTATTTTTCTTTGTATCCTGATGATAGCTGGGTTTTGAGACTTGGCTTTTTTTAAAAAAGCTACTTAAGGCTTAAGTTGTATAACACAGTGTTGGCGTATTTGTCCAGGATTCACTCTCCAGCAACTCAGAAATAGAAAAGCTTGAGCTTTGCTTTACATAAAGTTAACTGAATTGGAAGAAATTGTGAGAAAGGACAGTCCCCCAAGGTGTGTTCTGAGTAGCTAATATTAAGACTAAGTACATCACTTCCTAGTTGTCCTATGTCAGTCACTTTATGTTGCTTTATGTCCATCAAAGTGTTGAATTTGAATAGTGTCCCTTGTTTCTGGTGATCTTTGCCTTGGTGAAGGGTGGGGTTCCCTCTTTTACAATGGGGCTGTAAAGCAGTTGCCTCAGAGTCGCACACCTGCAAGCTTCAGCAGGCTGGCCTGCAGATCCTTTCTGTACAAATCAGCAGAAGTTCTGTTACCTAGGGCAGGAGGCCAGCTGGACACTGTCAGAACAACTGAACAAGTGGCTGGCTTCTTCCACGTCCTACACACAGAAGCCACCACATACCCAGGCAACCCTGACAAGAATGAAAGAATACCAGGGCTAATCTCCACCAAACTCAGTGATTTTGGGCTAACAAGCCTCTAGACTGCGTGTAAAATGGTGCAATGTTATATAACCCATTTCAGCTCCCAGTTTTCATACATTCACCAACACAGGATGCAAACACCTTGTAGCTTTCTTGTCGGGGCCCAAATACAAAACTGAAATGCAAGCCAGGTCTAGAAGCAAGTCAGTGGGAAGTGAGAGGTGGTGTTATTTATAAAGAAAAATTCAAGGTAAAGAGACAGAGTATCTCAGAAGCCACTGTAGCCACGAATCTAGACTGCTGTGTTTCTCACCCCTATCCACAAGCCTCAAAGACCAAGGTGGCTAATAAGAAATACACGGGAGGCTGTAGGCAAAAGCTCCTGGGGTTTAAAGTTGAGACAGTAACACGGTGAACAGCGGCACTGATTAGCCGTCTATTGAAATACATGATGGCGCTATTTCCTTCCATTCACTTATTTTCTAAGAGCAACCAGCTAAACAGAAAGATGTCTTCAGACTCATTTTGCTGCCATTTATTATTAATGTACTATTAAGTCTCTTGAGTATTAACTATTAACTTCCTGGTCACCATTTAAGAGAATCATTAACCCAGTGGGGTGACTGTCTCAGGAATCCTGTCCAACATCTTTGTCCTGGAAGAGAGTACTTGCTCAGCCTTATACCAGCTCCAGGCAGCACCAGCCAGGCAATAGGGCAAAGAAGGGTCAGAAAAGCTACACACTGCAGACTCCACCAAAATGACAAAAAAGAAAGAAAACAAAAGAAAGGAAAACAAGGTAGATCCGAAGGACACAATGCTAAGTGAAATAAGTCAGGCGCTTGAAAAACAGTACTGCCTGGCCTCAGCACAAGTTGAAATAAATTCTGATCTCATCAGAAAAAGAGAGAAGGGAGGAAATCACTGGAGGGTCCTGGGGCAGGGAACGGAAAGGGAAACTGCTGATCTAGGGCACAGAGCATGTTTAAAGTTGAAGACTGGCTTTTACAGGTCTTTATAGCACTGCATGCTGTCAGTGATGGTAATGCCACACTGTGTGCTTCCAAATGACTGGAAGAATTGATGGTTTGTGTGCTTTTTTTTTTTTTAAACAAAACAAAAAACTCCTAATGCCACACACACACAAAAAAAAATGTTGACGAGGTGCATCCTTTATATAGTCATAATTATTACTTGCCAACTAAAAGTAAGTAAGTAGCCACTGTATAACCTTAGCTTTGGTCTGGCAGATCATTTGGGGCTTACTTCACCTAATAAATGAAGGGAAATTCCAGAACCATCCAACACATTCAAAATGAGCTAAGTCTTAAGAAGTTGAGCCAGGAGTTTGGGGGAAATTTTTTAAGGGCTCCCAGAGTTCTATGTAAATTCGCCAGGCTTGCCCGCTAAGTGGTACCCCACAGGGAAAGGCAGGAAAGGAGACACTTCCAGGGAAGAGGGGACAGGAGTCAGGAAATAGGGGGATACCTCCAAAATAGGGGTGAATCTCCAAACTCAAGGGGAATGATGGGTAAGACAGTTTCCGGCTGTGGCCCCCTGTCAGTCAGTGTTCGGCTAAGAATTCAGACAGAAAGCTCGGCTCCATATGTCTTTGCTGGCTCTTTCAGGTTCTTAGTAACATCAGAAGCCCAGATAGAAGCAAAGTTTTATGGACCAAAAGGCAGCCCTGGGCCACGGAAGCCTCAACTCTGGATCCTGTGTGCAGATGCAAGCCAAGCTCCCTGCGAGGCCTCCCCAGAGACTGATCATCCTTAGCGTCTCAGCAGGATTTTGCTATGATGTAATTCATGACTTGTCACCCACTTGCCTGAAACTCTTAAAGCACAGTGCTTGCTTTGTGGACGTTATTGTCCATATGTTGCTTCAGTGTAGAAATAATGTTACTAGATTTATTTTTATTTATGTGTTTGTGTTTGTGTCTGTCTATCTGCCGTGCATATGGGTGCATGTTTGCGGGTACCCACAGAGGCCAGAAGAGAATGTCAGATTCCATGGAGCTGGAGTTACAGACAGTTGTGAGCTGCCCAACCCTGGCGCTAGGAACCAGACTCTGGTCCTGTGGAATCTCAGCAAGACTATTAACTGCTGAGCCAACTTTCCAGCCCCACCCCACCTCATCCCAATTTTAAACACCCAGCCCAATAATTTGAATAAAACACAACTTTCTTACCATGATCTACAATATCTCCATGACAACATTTCCTGACTACTTGTATTAGTCAGAGTTGCCTAGAAGAATAGAACTTATAGAATTTATTTACACACACACACACAGAGACATATATATAATAGAAATTAAATACATATATGTTCTGTATGTGGTTTATTATTTATTATATATGTGATTTGTTATAGTGGCAGATGGCTGTGGTCCAGCTAGTACAACGAAAGCTGATTAACAACAGAAAGTCTAAGAATCTAGTAGCTGTTTGGCCCACAAGGCTGGATGTCCTCAGTATACACCGTAACACTGAAGAAGCGGGCTCTAATGCCAGGGAAGGAATGGACTGACCAGCAAGAGTGAAGGCAAGCAGGCAAAGAGAAATAAGTTTCTTCTCAGACCAAAAGTGGGTCTTACCACTTCAAATGAGTTAAGAAAAGATCCTCACAGGTCTACCCAGCCACTTGGGTCTTAGCTGATTACAGATAGAGCCAAGTTGGCAATCCAGGAAGAACCATCACAAGTCTACCCTTCATCAACTTGACACACAATGCTACTCCCTAGTGTCATGCTTAATTTCTAAATGAAAACAATAACTAGGTCATAATTATGTCTAACATGACTATCACACATACAATCTCAAATGCATTATATATTTAACATATATATGTTATGATATATGTATATAAATATAATTGAGATAACTTAACATCATAATTATGTCTACATGATATAATTATCCCTTATACAACCACAAACACAGAATCTAAAAACACTTGGGAGGGGAAAATATGATAAAAATATATTTAAATTTATAAATTGTTCTAATAACAAAAATATAATAAAAAGAAATTTTACTAAGAAGAGATAAAATAAATTTATATAGTGTCTAAAACAAAAAGTAAATAATATTTTGTTTTAGAAATAAAATGTTAAATATTAGTAGAAAGTAAGCATTTATGTACTAAAGTATTTTCTAAAAAAAAAAAAATAACAATAGGTGGAAATGTGCCTTGATGGACATTCATTCTTTTGGTATCTCAAAACTTGAATAGGGTAACTCATATTCTCTCTGCCCGGCCCTCTCTTTCTCTTGATTTTTCTAGACAGGATTTCTCTGTGTAGCTCTGGCTGTCCTGGAACTCACTCTATAGACTAGACTGGCCTCGAATTTAAAGATCTGCCTGCCTCTGCTTCCTGAGTCCTGGGATCAAAGGGGTGTGCCACCACAGCCCGGTGCACTGATATTCTCTTAATTGATGTTAAATTACATGGCAAAGAAATCATGGAAAGAAAACACAAATATCTATACAAATACATTCTTAGTGAAAGATGACAAAAACACTCATGTCAACTATAACCCTCATTTCTGCAACTGGTCACATGGCCTTAGCTGGTATTTATAACTACCTTTTCTCTACTACCCATTCTGTATTTCCTTTACCTTCAGCAAGCACCTCAGGAGGTCTTGGCTCTCTTCCTGGAGGAGTGACCCATACCTTCATTCCTGAAGAGTCTGTGCCCTCTGTCACCTTACTGGATTAGGCTGTTATAGTTTCCCACTGACTTTAACTACAGGACATGGTGGCACAAAGAGACACCCTAAAGGATCTCCTGCACTGCAGACATCATCTTTCTCACTTCCACTTCCATTTCTGCATAATCATCTCCCTCTCCTAGCACTGTTACTCCTTTCTTAGCCTTGGCTTAAGGGCATCAGAAGCAAGCAGAAGGAAGCCCGAGCTTCCAGTTCAATGGGGTGTTTGTTTCATCTTCTGGCAGGAGTGCTCTCCCCTCTGCAACCCAAATTTCTAGGCCAGCAGAACTCAAGGTCATGGGAACAGGAGCCAGAAATGTCCCTAATGGGTCACGGGTCAGATGGTGTGTTGAACAACTGCAGTTTCCATCCCTTGATTCCCGGACCTGTGAATCCTGGCTATGGGAAAAACAGTACCACATGTTATACACTAATTCAAAGCCTACTTTGGGGAACCCTGCCCAGCCCTTCAGCTGCTGTCACCCAATTAGTGCTGTAACTGTGTCTTTTAAAAGGTCATTCCAGTGCTGAGCAGTGGTGGTGCAGCCTTTAATCTCAGCACTAGGGAGTCAGAGGCAGGTGGATCTCTGTGAGTTCAAGGCCAGCCTGGTCTACAGAGCGAGTTCCAGGACAGCCAAGGCTACACAGAGAAACCCTGTCTCAACAAAACAAAACAAAAACAAAAACAAAAACAAAAAAAAAAGGCCATTCCATCTTTCTATCAGGCCAGCTGCTTCAGAGTGATGGTAGGACATGGTAAGAGCAGCGGGCCACAATTGTGGTTCCACTATGGCACTTCTCTGGCTTTGAAGCAAGTTCCTTAGTCAGTAGGGATCTTGTGTGGAACACCATGACAGTGGATAAGTAAGGCATTCTATAAATACACAGATGGTAGTTCCAGCAGTAGCATTACATGCAGGAAAGGCGAATCCACAACACGAGTAAGTATCTACTCCAGTAAGAACTAAGTGTTATTTTTCCCACAGAGGAAGTGGTCCAATGTAGTCAGCCTGCCATCAGGTCCTGGCTGGTCACCCTAGGGAAGGGTGCCATATCTGGGGTTCTTCGTTGGCTTCTGCTGTAGTCACATTGGGCACTTCTGACTGCAGTCAGGTCAAACCTGTTGAGTGGATGTCCATGTTGTCAAGCCCATGCATAACCTCCACCTCTGCCACCATGGCCACTTTATTCATGGGCCCATTGAGGAATGACAGGGATGGCTGGTGAAAGGGTCTGGCTGTCCACAGAATGGGTCATCCAAGTACTTGATGACTGAAATCTTCCTCTGCTGAAGTCATCTTTTGATGAGCATTTGCTTGAGACTCATCAAACAAATGGAGAGGGCTAGCCATATAATTCTTCCCCACGTGTCTTTCTCACCAATTTCCATGCATCTGACCATCCAGCAAATCCATTGCCTGCAGCCCAGGAATCAGTGAACAATCACATATCTGGTCATTTCTCCTTCCAAACAAACTGTATGACCGTGTGTACTGCCCGAAGTTCTGCCCACTGTGAAGATATCCCTTCACTGATGGCTTTCAGGGTTGTCCCAGAAAGGAGTGGTAATGCATCAGCTGCCCATTTCATGGTGATGGCTCTATAACCTGCAGAGCCATCAGCAAATGATGCCCTGGTCTTCTCTTCCTTACTCAGTTGATCATCAGACATATCCACGACACTATGCATGCTTGGCGGCAGACGGCATTGTAAAGGGAGCAGAAACCGTAAGGATTTGGGCAACTTCTTAATGTAAACTGTTTGTGCCTTCAGGGCTGCTCTGGCCTAGTCACATATACACCACTTCAATTTGATAATATGGATTTCCACTCTATACATCCTACTTTAGGACTTGGTGGGTCAGATAACACACAGCTCATGATGGGCGGTCCAGGTTGCTGAGTAAATTTGTGGCCCATTGTCAAACATCCAGTTTCCACCAAGGACCAACAGCAGGCCAAGAGCTCTCTTCTCAGAGGGAGAATAGCTGTCTGCAGATGACCTGCTCCCAAACCCCAAAGGTCTCTTCTGTGACTCAACTACAAGGGTCTTCCAAAGGCTCCAAACAGCATCCCTACCAACCACTGAAACCTCAAGTACCACCAAGTCTACTGGATCATATGGTTTGAGTGGTAGAGCAGCCAACAGAGCAGCCTGCTTCTGTTGAAGAGCCCACTCCTGTTCCAGGCCTCACTCGAAGCTAGCCACTTTCCCAGTCACTTGGAATCTGGGCTGGAGTAACGCACCCACGTGAAGAATGGACTGACTTCAAAATCCAAACAGGCCCACCATATGTCACATTTAGTGCTTCTTCCTTGGTGATGGGAGGGACCAAGGACACTAACTTATCATTCCCCTAAGAAGGAATATCTTTGTATGACACATACCGTGGGACTCGTAAAAATTTCCCTGGTGTAGAAAGCCCTAGAATTTTTTGTTGGATTTATTTATTTGGTTGGAATGTGTTACCAACAAGTATAAAATGGGTGCTGCATCTTTTTTTTTTTTTACTTCTTTTTTTTTCCTTTTTTAATTAATTTATTCTTGTTACATCTCAATGGTTATTCCCATCCCTTGTATCCTCCCATTCTTCTCTCACTCCCATTTTCCCCTTATTCCCCTCCCCTATGACTGTTCCTGAGGGGGATTACCTCCCCCTGTATATGTTCATAGGGTATCAAGTCTCTTCTTGGTAACCTGCTGTCCTTCCTCTGAGTGCCACCAGGTCTCCCCCTCCAGGGGACATGGTCAAAGGTGAGGCACCAGAGTACGTGAGAAAGTCATACCCCACTCTCCACTCAACTGTGGAGAATGTTCGAATCATTGGCTAGATCTGGGTAGGGGTTTAAAGTTTTACGGCCTGTATTGTCCTTGGCTGGTGCCTTAGTTTGAACAGGACCCCTGGGCCCAAATCTGCCTATCATAATGGCCTACTTGTAGGTTTCTAGGACCCTCTGGATCCTTCTACTTTGCCATTCTCCCATGCTTCTCTCATCTAGAGTCCCAATAGAATGTCCTCCCCTCTGTCTCAGTTTCCTGGTAAGTGAAGGCTTTCGTGGGACATGCCCCTTGGGCTAATATGCAGATATAAGTGAGTATATACCATTTGAGTCTTTCTGCTTCTGGGTTAACTCACTCATTATGATCATTTCTAGCTCAATCCATTTATCCACAAATTTCGGGAATTCCTTGTTTTTAATAGCTGAATAGTATTCCATAGTGTACCACAGTTTCTTTATCCATTCTTCTACTGATGGACACTTAGGCTGTTTCCATGTTCTGGCTATTATGAATAAGGCTGCTATGAACATGGTTGAGCAAATTTTCTTGTTGTGTGCTGGAACATCTTCTGGGTATATTCCAAGGAGTGGAATAGCTGGGTCTTGAGGAAGCCCTATTCCCATTTTTCTGAGATAGCACCAGATAGATTTCCAAAGTGGCTGTACTAGTTGGCATTCCCACCAGCAATGAAGGAGTGTTCCTCTCTCTCCACATCCTCACCAGCATGTGGTGTTGCTTGAATTTTTGATCTTAGCCATTCTGATGAGTATAAGATGGAATCTCAGAGTTGTTTTGATTTGCATTTCCCTGATGATTAAGGAGGTTGAGCATTTCTTTAAGTGTTTCTCAGCCATTTGATATTCCTCTGTTGAGAATTCTCTGTTTAGTTCCAAGCCCCATTTCTCAATTGGGTTATTTGGTTTGGTGGTGTTTAACTTCTTGAGTTCTTTATATATTTTGGATATTAGACTTTTGTCAGATGTAGGGTTGGTGAAGATCTTTTCCCAGTCTGTAAGCTGTCGCTTTGTTCTCTTGGGGTGCTGCATCTTGCTCACTTGGTCCAATCAGGATATCATCAATATAGTGAACCAATGTGATAATTTTTGGAAGAGACAGATGGCCAAGATCTCTTTGAAGAAAGTTACGACACACGGCTGGAGAGTTAATATATCCTTGAGGTAAAACTGTAAAGGCACACTGCTGGCCTAAAAGGCACACTGATGGCCTTGCCTACTGAAGGCAAAGGGCTTTGCTTCTGGTGATCCTTACGGAAAGGTACCGAGAAAAAGAAATTCACTAGATCACTAGCTGCATGCAATATACAAGGAGATGTGTTAATCTGCTCAAGCAAGGAACAGCACATCTAGTATAGCAGATGCGATTGGAATGAATACTTGACTAAGTTTTCCATAGTCATTTTCTATGATCCGCGTGTCTTCTGCCATATAGAAAAGCTAAAGGGAGACACGAGGGAAACCACTATCCCTGCATCCTTCCAGCCCTTAATGGTGGCACTAATTTCTTCAGTTCCTCCTGGGATGCAATACTGTCTTTGATTCATTATTTTTCCCAGCGGCAACTCCAGTGTCTTCCATTTATTTAGCCTTTCCCACTTGAAGAATGGACTGACTTCAAAATCCGTAACAGCCCTCACTCCACAGGTCAGGGAACCAACATAGGAACTGTGTCAACCTCTAACTACTACATCTATCCCAATTACACAGTCTGAAACTGGAAAGTTAACTACAGGATGAGCTCAAGGACCCCCTGGTCCCACTGTGAGTTGTATTTCACCCAAAAAGTCAATTAATCACCTGACCCCCATAAGCTCCTACTTTAACTGGGAGGCCGCAATGTTTCTTGGGATCTCCCGGGATCAGCATCAATTCAGAAACAGTATCCAATAGACCCTGGGAACTCTGGTTGTTTCCTTTCTCCCCACATGAAGTGACACTTGTAAGAGGCATGGGTTCTTCTGGAGCAATGACTGGAGGAAGGCTAACAGTAAAACTCTCACACATTTTATCAAGGTCTTTCCTCAGGGGAGGCTGGTCATTCCTTCATTCGAGGGCTTCTGGGTCTGCAAACTGACTCAAGTCTGGAAATTATTTTATAGGCCGAGATTCTCTTTCGCCAAAATCCAGAGTAATCTTTCACTGATTTGTTTGACAATTTTTCCACTTATACAAATCAAAACAAAAACGCGGTAGGCTTTTTATCTCATGCATGCCTGGAAACACTGTATTGATTACCAAGTACCAAAGGTCCACAGGAGTCATGCCATCATAAATGTCACGTTATCTGTGCTGCCCATTACAAGTTCGGCCATTGTGAGCATTGCCTTGTCGATGCTGCCCATTACAATAACTATGGTCACCTTGCCTCTGGCCATTTAGTGCTGTCACCTGGCCCCTGGGACTCTGAGGCACAATTAAAACCAGTGCATTTAATTTGCCCACTCAGCAGTAGTGTCTCCAACCCCAAAGTCTGACACAAGAAAACGGACAAGTAAGCTCTTCAAATGTGCTGATGCCCCTCTCACCAACCTACTGTCTTATAGGATTAGTGAAGGGCATGTCCTCAGGGCCTTCCCATTTGAAGGACTGGGCACTACACAGCATACGCACGCTAGCACTGCAACTTGAGCCTTAAAGTCTCTTCATCAACACTGAACCAACGGATACCTAGCATCTCCAAACTCATTTAGAGCAGGCCATTTTTTGGCAAATATTCTAGTCGATCATTTCAGACAACTTTTGATACCCTTTCTAACTGAGAAATTTTCCTAATTAAGCCTAGAATTTCTGCTCAGAGGGCCTATATCAATGAACTGAGCCTGGTCCAGTTTTATGTTTCTTCCACCGTTATCTCAGACCCATAAATCCACTCCCACACATACTCCCGAGACTGCTGCTTGAATGAAGCAGCAAACGTGTTAAGCTTTAGTAATGTATGTGGTGTACTTCCCTGTGGTCTACACTTTCTGTCTCCCCCCCCTAGGAGCCTGCTAAGCCTTAAGTCTGGTTATAGGTCTCGAGGCAACTACTGGTGAGCCCCGAAGGATATCAGAATTGTCTTGCCTGGCATCTCCTTCAGTAACAGTCACTGCTGGTTTAGCGGACAACGAAGGGCTAATTTCCTGAGTCACAGGTGAAAGAGGCAATAGTTCAGGGGCTGGGGTGTGAATACATCTGCTGAGAGTGGAGAGATACTTCCTCCAGTAAGATAAACCCTTGAGAATCCGAGGGTTCAGAGCTCTCAGCTTCAATGGAGTCCTCTCCCAGCTCTCCATCCCAAGTCACAGGACCCCATGCTCTACTAATTAATGCCCCCACTTTAGCAGCCAACATCCTCCAAGGCTGGGGCTTGAATTTTCATTGCTATTCAATTCAATCGACCTTCTAATGAGGGCTTTGGTTGATTTTCTGCAACTTGCGCTCTATGGCTGCTGGAGGGACGACCTGCGGGGCACACTTAGAAAAAGAAACCTTTAGGCTGCTCGTGCTCATCTGGAGCTGGTCAGTTTTATCACTGAGTTCACTGTTGTCCTTCACACTATATCCTGGGAAGCTAGAAGGTGGTACAGTTTATCTTGGAGCTCATTCTTTTCCTTTGTTAAATTATCCAGAGATGCTGGGAGCACTCAACAATCATCATCATTCTCCTTACTTTTCTACAAACTGTCAAAAAGTTTTCTATACAGGGTCACCAAGTCCGTTGCGTCTCATAACTGGAGAACTGAGATAGCCACATGCATTTATCTCCTCTAATTTGTAAAAAAAATAGTTCACACCATGGGCTTTTAATACTCTCTGAGCTTCTAGGTGAGGCTTCAGTAGGTGTTGGCAAATTGGAAAGCCTATTCCAGATACTTAAAAAAAAAAAAAAAAAACAACTCACCCTTAGATTTATGTTGTTCTACAACCATCTCTGTTGCCAAAATCTGTACTAGTCAGGATTCTCTAGTGGAACAAAACTGATAGAAGGAACGTGTGTGTGTGTGTGTGTGTGTGTGTGTGTGTGTGTGTTATGAGATTTATTAGGGTGGCTTACAGGCTGTGGTCCAGGTAGCCCAACAATGGCTGCGTACTAACAAAGCCCAAAACTCCAATAGCGGTTCAGTCTGTGCGGCTGGATGTCTCAGCTGGTCTTTAGTATATTTCAGAATCCTAAAGAAGTTGTCTCTCATGCCAGTGAGGGAGAGGACTTGCCAGAGAGCGTGAGAGCAGGCAGGCAAAACCCCACATTCCTCCTCTTTCCGTGTCTTTTCTATAGGCCTGCCAGCAGAAGGTGAGGCCCAGACTGAAGGTGGACCTTCCCACCTCCAGAGGTGTGGATTTAAAGCGGGTCTTTCCACTTCAAATGATTTAATGAAGGAAACGAAACCCCTCACAGATGAACCTGGCCGCTGGGGTTGGGGGTCATTCCAGATGTAGTCAAGCCGCCAACCAAGGATAGCCATGAGGAAACCTCTGCCCCTGAGGGGACCTCGTGAGCAGTCACCAAGCTTCCTATGCTATGCAGCACTGGCTTGCTTCCTGTTCCCTTTGTACCCCGGGTTCCTGTCACCATCATGCCTGCCACCCCATGTCACCTGCTGCCCCTCACGCACCCTCTATCAGCGAATGCCACTCTTCAGAAGGCACCCACCCTACCATGCGACTCTGGCTTCTAGGTTATTCCTAGTCACCCTTGTTTTCTTCCTTTGTATCACAGACCCCAGAGGGGTGCTATGCTTACCTGTAGCTTCGCCTGTTCACTGTGTCTCCACAAAAATAGGAATAAAGCCTAAGCTGTTCCTTATTTACTTCCTGCGCACAGAACTGCATCTGGACGGTAGAAAGTTCCTAGCAAATCTCTAAGACAGTCAGTCCCTTGACAGAAGATTCTGAGCTTTGGTCTCATGGCCTGTAAAACAGGTGACACCCACCGCTGGGAAAGTGTACACAAGGCAGAAGCTGGGGGCACTTGCAAGGATGGCCTTTCTTCTCTTTGGTTCTCAAGTTGAACAAATGACATTTTTGTCCACGTGACTAAACCATGAGTGATGAAGAACTGCTGACCACTAGCCACCAGGGAGGAAGCATCTCCAATGCCTGGCCTTCCTTCTTTTGGTTCTGTCTCATCTACAACCCTTTCTCTCTTCTTCAAAGCCCTGAAACCTAGGGAACAGACCTTGGATTTGGACGTGCTCCAAGAACCCCCTCCTGCTGACTGTTATTTAGAGATTACTGTTTCACAAAGTTTAGACCTCAGAGGCTGCTTGTGAGTATAAAAATAAGACGTCAAAACAGTTTACCTATGATGTTCACCGTACTATCCACTTCATTTTTTATAGCTGAAGTCAGGACCGCGTACTCAGAAGAAAAGTCACTTACTCCATTACTAAGCCCCAAAGATGACTCAACTGGTTCTTGCTAGGAAGAAGAAAAGAAAAAAGAATTGAGAACACGTCCTTTCCCTCCCTTTTCTTAGCTTCAATTCTCCCCCTAAGTTGTTGAATCCTGGGGTTAGTCATTTCATGTCATGTCCCAAGTGTATGCCCTGTCTCTTTAAATTAGCTTGACATTAAAGAAGCTACCTATTCGGCTTCTTTTCTTTCTTTCTTTCTTTCTTTCTTTCTTTCTTTCTTTCTTTCTTTCTTTCTTTTTCCTTCAAGGAAAGGCTCTCAGCACAGCTGGCTTGCTTTCGGGGAAATACCTGCAGCTGTAAGTACACAGAAGACCCTTCTGTGGTTTGACAGAGCTGCCGCGCTGTCCAGTAAGTGCCCGCATGGGTCCCATGCCCTCTCCTCTAAGGGAGCACTCTGAAGAACCTGTTCCTGGATTCTCGCAGGGAAGTCATGGCCTCTGCTTTTGCAGTCACTGCTTAGGGCAAACTGCCTCAGTGATGAGCCAGTGACAGGACCCCAGAAGAAGATGGGGAACACTTAGGCATACTTTGTAGTGGGTTTACAGACCCTTGAACACACTGCACTGGCGGTCTGATGATAGTGTGGGCCGTGACCTTAACTGAAGTCTCTTCTCACTGGCCCATCACCCAGGCAAACCCACCGCCACGGCCTCACATGAACTAAATGCACAGGCCTTCCTGTGCCCAAACTCCCATCCAGCCCAAGAAGGGGCCTAGTGACACTAGCACAAAGCAGAATACAATCTTTTCTTGTTTTAACTGTGTCTCCTCTTCCGTTCACTTGAACCCTCCCTTCCCTGACAGTAGCCACCAATCAAGGAAAGCCAATCCTGAGGTGCACTTGAGTCTCAGAACTCTGACGAGGGTAAGACTACATTTGTTGCCGCAACAGCAGTGAGCCAGACAAAAGCCACAGAGCAGGACGACTCTACAGGAATCCAGAGTGGAAGAAAAGGCTGGAGGCGGGAGAGTGAAAACAGGGCTGCAAGCACAGGAGGATTGTGGGAGTGGTAGTGTCAGAAGGAGTGGGCATTCTAAGGCATTTGGGGCATTCTTGGTATCAGTTGGTCACACTGGGAAATGGAGATCAAATTCCTTTCGGTCCCCATGATCCTCTGGCAAACTCCCACGACAGTTTTGTCTTTAAGGTATCACCTTGATGTTCAGCTCAACTTAAGGGAAACAAATAAACAAACAAACAAACAAGCCTCATGGCAGGGTTTACCCTCTAAACCAAAGGTCAAATACCCGGAAGAGCCCTGGGCAGGCCCACTGAGCATCTCAACATCTTGCACCCCCCACACCTGTTAGTAAGTTCCAAAAGAAGCTCTCCCTTTCAGGGAGAAAGGAGGGACTTAGCAGTTGTCTTTCCTTTACTGTCAACATCTGACCAGATGGCCGGCCTTTGCTAACTCGGCCTCCTCAGGCACACCCTTAGAAAGGCCTACAGCCCCTGCCTTGCCTCCATTTGCAGAATGCCCTCAGAGGAAGTACAAAAAAAAAGAGGGCTATGGGATCAGACCAGGAGACCAAGCCTGGCTCCCCTGCTTCTCACTAAATTGCAGGCTCAATTTAACCCTTTAACGCCCTCTTCAGGCACTGCAGACATCTGGGAGCTGAGCACCACCACGCCTGGCCACGGGGTGAGGAGAAGCTTAAAGGATATGATTATAGACGAGGCGTTTATTATTAAGTAGCACTCGCTACCAGCTAAGATCACCAGTAAAACTGTTCTTCCCAAATCCAATGGCCCTTTCTCAAGTCCCGTCCCCTCAGCTCCATCCTCAGGCACACAACAGCGAGAACTTTGCCTGCCTGCCTCTTGGCAGCCTGAATGACCTGATGCTGCTACACGGCTGCTGCTGTTGCTGCTGCTGCGCATGCCCACCTCTTGGCAGCCTGACTCACCTGACACTGCTGCTGCGCATGTGCCTACCACCCCCTGGCACCATCCTTTCTCTGTGGCTTTCTCAGCGGCCCCAGTTCCATTTTCTCCTCCCCTGCCATGTTCCACTTTGCAACATACCACTTCATTTCCTCAATTCTTCCCCAAGGAACTAAGTGCAGGTCTCCAAAGAAGGGCAGGAGGAACTGCGTCTGCGCATTCTTCTCTCCGAACCCCTCTCCTCGCCCCTCCCCCCCCCCCCGCCCGCCACCGCGCCTCTAAAAAAAAAAAAACCATTTTATTTCTCGAATTGTTATCAACGTAATGAAACAGTCAGGTTTGTACTATTCAAAAACTGAATTAATCTGACTTTGCAACAGAGACCTCTAAGTGTTTCACATGATCTACAGTTTAACTGGTGGCAAGTGATACTTTTGTCGCTTCTCATGAGAGAAAAATTATGACTCACTAAGTTAATTTTTCCAAGATCATGTTACTTTTAGCCTGGTGAGATACAGGAAGTAAGCTGAGCTTTCCTTGTGCAGTACGGGCAAACCAAAGACGGATGGGGTAGACAGCTGTTTCCCCTCTGCCTACCCCGTGTCCTGCCTGAGGCAGAACATTCAACCAATGACTCTTGAGAGACTATTAGAAACTGGTTTTACTTCTCCTATCACTACTCTGGGAAAACTGTCACCAGCCCTGCTGCTCCTGGGCATGGGTTCTCAATCTGTGGGTTGTGACCCTCTTGTAAGGGTCAAACAATCTTTCAGGGCGATCACAGATCATATATCCTGCAGATCGGACATTTACATTATGATTCACAAAAGTAGCAAAATTACAGTTAGGAAGTAGCAATGAAAATAATATTATGCTTGGGGGATCGCCATACCCAAGGAACTGTATTAAAGGGTCATAGCATTAGGAAAGTTGAAAACAGCTGTTTGGGATGGACAAACAAGATGGTAACACGGATGGCATATTGTGTTGCACATCGCTCTGACAAATCTCCTTCCAAGATCTGGAACAAATGGTCCCAGAGGAGAAATATCTTCAAGAACTCAGTCAAAAGTTTTGAAATAATTAGACACAGGGATACCAAAAGCTAAGAGGTTGGGGTGGGTGTCAGACTTTCTCTGACCTCCACCACACACTGTGCATGTGTGGGCATGTGATCTGCACAGGCACACAAATAAATACTAAATAATGTAATACAAATATTTTCTTTAGAAAACAAAAGACGCTAAACTACATTAAAAACCCCAAGGATCCCAAACTGTGAAAAGAGGTGACATTTCTCTATGAACATGCAGAGGCAATGGAAGAGATGGATGGCCTGTCCCGGTGACCTCCAATGGCCACTTCTGCCTGGTCTCAACCATATCTCACTCTACCACTGCACCAAAGCCTGGCCTACTGAGTCCTGAGCCTCCTATTAGAGGCTGTCTCACAAACCAGCTTCCCTGTGGCTCCCTTGGTGTCTAAGCCTCTCACCTCACTCCCACAGAAACAAATTATGCTCAGGCAGATTCCCTCCGTAGTACCAAATTAACCCTGGCAAATATTTAGGGTCAGAGACATCTTCTGCAATTACAGAATCTAAGATTTGGTGTAGCTTAAAGGAATTTTAAGCAAAAGGAGGAGGGTTTTTTTTGGGGGGGAGGGCAATTGTTTGTTTGTTGGTTGGTTGATTTTTTTTGAGATAAGGCTTCTCTGTGTGACAGCCCTCACTGTCCTGGAACTCTCTTTGTGAACCAGGCTGGCCTCAAATTCACAGAAATCTGCCTGCCTCTGCCTCCTAATGCTGGGATGAAAGGCGTGTGCCACCACCGTCCGGCTCCACAGAGAGTTTTACGAGTGAGCGGTGGCCTCCTTATAGCTGTAAAACAGCCCGCTTTGGTTGGTCTCTGGGCTCAGTTTGCTAGATGGGCTTAGAGTGGACCCAAGATAAAGTAGCAAAGGAGCTCTTCTGTCTTAGCTCTGTGCTAAAGCACTGTGCCCATCTCCGCCCTCCCAGGGCCCAATGGGATGGCCAGAAGAACATTCCCCACTTGGCCCACCTCTTATCCACAAATGCTTTTAAAGTCAATGTGAGGACATCAGATCTACGGGCACCTCCAGGTCTCAGGTAACCAAAGGTCCAGGCTGAGCGCCATAAACAAAGGCAAGGAGAGAACCTCAGAGTGTGCACAGGCCCACGACAGCAGTCACCACAGCACTGCAGGGAACAAAACCTGCCACACCGCCTCCAGCCTTCCCTGGGGCGAGGCCATCTTTCCTCTTCTCCATCCTCACTCACCGCAGCGTCCCTTCTGACTTCCCTCCTTGACTTCCTTTTCTTTCCCTTCATCTCAGAGACTTCCTGTCTTGCAGGAGGCCTGCCTTTAAGGCTTCCAATGTTGACCTGGAGTGAACACTGGGCCTCTTGGATCCTCAGTCACTTGGCACGAAATCTGCTTACCCAGCAATCGCTCTCATTTCACTAACAAGCCCCAGGCCTCCTATGGGCTCCGCTGTTAGCCTCTCCTGTCTTCACTCTCCACACTCTGAAGAAACGTCCCCTTGTCTCCATCCCAGTGGTCACCTCACCATCTTTGTCTATACTTGCTATTGTACAGTCCGTCATTCTCTTCCCCCTCCATGGATCTTCATTATGACGTCAACTCCCCTGGGCTCCAAAACTTGGCTCCAAGCAAGTCAGCTCTGTTTCCTAAAGTTATCCGTAGAAGTGTGAACAAGAATTCCTCGTGAGAAGGTGGGTCTGGGGCGACTGATCCTCTGAGTAGAACTTCAGCAATGTGGAGAGATTGGAATTTTGCAGGTCCAGGACTAATTAGCTTAGCTTGTGCTATATTTAGCCTCCATAATAGCCCTCCTGGCCCCCCCCCTCTGTGTCAGAACTAGCAACCTGTGACTTATTAATAAAACCTTCCTGAAGTATATTACCACAGCCGAACAACTAGTTTCCACCAACTCCAAAACTAAGAGAGCTCCCTCCATCCCACTGTAAGCACCTCTCTGATGAGCCCACTGATATATTTTTAACTTGCCTTGGCATGATTTTCATGATTCTGTAAAACTATCAAGCTTCATGAAACTGCTTCCACATAGGACCCTAGAATTTGGAGTGACCTAAAGCTATGTTTCTGAGACATAGTCACTCAAATCTAGCTCTAGAATAAACCGTCTTTTCTCCGAGGTGAAGGCTTATCACTTCTGTGTCCACAGACATGATTTAGTCCACCAGCAGGTGAAGGGAAGGACCAGAGGTCGTCCCTAGCCCACCTCATCCAGAGCAGCTCTGATGTCCTTTGCAAGTAGATCACCGATACAGGGTCTCTGTAATCACCGGTTTCAAACCGGAAGAGCTTTCCCAAGCCAGGAAGGGGCTTGCTGCAGTGACAGCTCCCACAGACAGTCACTGTCCTGTCTAACTGGGAATGCACTGTTGCAGGGAACAGTCCTATGAGAAAGTTCTGTTGAACCGGTATGAGCTTTTCTCTAACTCCTATTTACACGGCTGCACTCACAACTAACACAGGCCAATGACTTTACCAAATGACCCTAGGCCCCTTGCCATTCTGTTTCCATGGTAACGCGGATGCTTTGCTCTAGAAGTACTTGTGTTTTCATCTGCAAACAGCCCCCTGAGGCAAGAAGCACTCCATATCCACCATAACCCTGCATCTTTATTTCCCATTGTTTGCCACACAACCCCACCCATCCGTGCTCAAATTGAGCCGGACTCCACATTCATTCAAAGAAAACCGAATAATTCTAACCTCTAGACCTTCACTTATGAAGCTCCCAGGAATAGGCAAGGAGGACCATCTCATCCAGGCTACATTTCCCTCCCCAGAGTCTGGATCAGATTCTGCAGCTTCCGAAAGGCTCCACAAAGCTATGCCACCTTGGGAAAACGACTCAGGCCCTGGGCCTGTACTTCCTTGATATGTAAAAGGGAGAAAGTCTGACCATCACAGGAAGGGGTAAAGAAGGTAATAACATCACTTGGAGGAACTAGAAAGTCTCCACACCTACTGCTCTGCCTGCTTTTAGCCTTATTGTTCTTGGTGTTGCCTATGGTCCCACAGAGCAATCTGCTCCATGCTATATATATATATATTTTTTTGAAACCCATTCACTGCTGTTTAATCTAGGACCACTCACTCGTGTTTCTCTTATTCTAATTTCCTTAGGTAGACAGTAGCCCCATGGAGGCGGGGTTTATTTCACAGATGTCTATACTGGTGACTCACTAAGTGTGTAGGGATACACTCTCAGAGAAAGAGAGAGAGAGAGAGAGAGAGAGAGAGAGAGAGAGAGAGAGAGAGAGAGAGATGGGGGGGATGGGAAGGAAGGTATTTTGGAGACCTATCTGTCTCTATCGGATGACCTTACAAAATGCGACTGAAGCCCAGGAAAGGATGGGCCCGTGACAGGCAGGACCATGCCTTGCCCAGCACTGCACTGAAGGCCATGTTCTCGACCCTCTATTTAAACTTTAACTGCCTTGCAGGACCCTGAAGATGGACTTCAGGCTTACTGGATCTTTCTGTTCTTCCCAACGTGGTCGTATTCGGGAGGAAAAAGAAAGAAAGCTCAATTTTCTGCTTTCTATTATTAACTTGGCTCTTTCAATCGGTTTATGGAGGGTGGGTGAGCAAAGGTGGCATCAAGAATGAGCTGTGACATGGAAAAAGTGGTCTAACAAAGTATTAGGGTTGTGTGACATCTCCCCGGGCATCAGTTCCCCCATTGGATGGGGGCCTTTTCCTTCTCCCAGCATGAGACTTCTGGGGGAAATTCCTATTTCTTAGGGGCTCACTGTTTGAGCAGTCTGGCCTCACTCCTTTCCATTTCTGCCAGGCCAGCTACAACTCCCCATCCCCACCTCCACCGCCCAGCCCCGCCCAGTTTCTGTTTTAACTCCTCAGTCTTGAGGTGGAATGCATCTGTGTCTAAATAAATGAACAGCGTATAGACAGGAATGAAGGTTAGAACATACTTAGCGCCAGGTATCTGGGCGGAAGAGGTATGTATTTCTAACCCCGTGACTTTGGCAAGAGCTGGCACAAGCAACTTCATCTTGGTTTGAGAAAGGGGCTTATCATAAAACGAGGACCTTCCCTCATGATTAAATCCCATCCCACCCCCATCCCCCACCCCCATTTCACTGTGTAAAGGCCCGGATGACAGGAAAACCTGCCACACCCAGTGTGAGTCCATTTGGACTCCGACCACTTCTCCCCTTATCTCCACGGATCTGGAAGACACTGTTTTCTGGGGCAACAAGAAACACACAACAAACACGTCTGAGGCCCAGGAAGTACTTTTCAAGTACTTGGCTAGCATGCCCTAAGTATTGTTTGCGGATTAAAACTCTGTCTTGAGTTGAGGGTTGGGAAGAGCTGGCTTCAACAACTCTGTGTAGTTGCAGTTCTAGGTACATACTGACAATTCCATCAGGAGGCATTTAGCTGGCCTAACCACTCATGCATTTGCACATGACTGAAGAATTCAGCTTAGGCGTTTTGTTAGCTTCTATCTCCACTTGCCAATTGCTGGGATTATAGGCATAGACTACCAAACATGGCTCAGCTTACATATTTTGACTTGCAACCAACCAAAACAAAACAAAACAAAAACAAAAAAATAATTAAAAAAAAACTCTATTAATAGTTTATTTAAGATGGTATCACATGCCTTTAATCCCAGCACTCAGGAGGCAGAGGCAGGTAGATCACTGTGAGTTTGAGGCCAGCCTGGTTCAGGGAACCCAGAACAGCCAAGGCTACACAGAGAAACCCTGTCTCAAAAAAACCAAAAGGGAAAGAAAGAAAGAAAGAAAGAAAGAAAGAAAGAAAGAAAGAAAGAAAGAAAGAAAGAAAGAAAGAAAATCTTTTGACTATATGATCCCAGAGCAATCATGGAATTCACTTTGGGAACATTCTGCAGGCACCCTAAATCCATCAATGTCTTAAGCAACTATGAACCCTATAGTTGGGAATTGGGAAAGCCCAGTGGTCTGATTCATGTTCCATTTGTGGCACTGCAAGACATACGCAAAAACAGATCTCCATCCAAAGGTCAGGCAGCACTGTGTATGATTCATCAGCCTCCCACGGAAGGAACACTGTCCCTTGAGGAACAAAGTGCTAATCCTATCTTTGTTACACAACGCTTTAATAACATATTCCGCCAAGCGGGAGCTTTACCCATATGGTTGTACCTAAGGCTTCTCTCTCACTTCCTAGGTCAACATAGCTAAGCCCCACCCAGGGCTGTACCTTCCACAACTTGCTCCTTTTAATGGCCCCACAAAAGACAAGCCTCACAAAGCTAAAGTGACCAAAAGTACCCTTTACTTATAAGAACCCCGTATGTCATCCACCCTAGGACGCACACTTCCTTGAACGCCCACAGCCCTGAAATACTACATGTCTTAGCCCTGACTGTGGATCCCAGTCTCACAGGAAGCCGTCTTTCTGTCTTAAAGAGACATAATATAATGGTCTACCATATCATATTTGGTATTTGATATTAAATGGAATATAGTGGTTACATGTGGGCAAAATATCCTAAAAAGATGTTATTTTGCTGCTATTTTTTACTAACAGCACTTATGAAATTGAATCCGTACCCTAATGTAAAGCCCCTGGCTCCACCACACATATTATACCTTTATGTTTATACAACAAGTGCTAATGCATCCACTCAGTTATCAAATCTGTATGGGTTGCTCTATGCTACTCACTGAATGCTGTGGAAATAGCAAATATGACAGAACCACACCTAAGATTGCAGTGAACTCTTCAAGTTCTGTATTTGTTGAGGGAAAAGGTTAGACATTTCTTACTGAACAAGACACTCAAAATGTTGGTCTAAAAAAACAGCATCATGGAAAACAGTATGGCTGATAATTAGATTGGTTTTTGTTGCTGTTGTTTTGTGTTGTTGTCGTCTTTGTTTTTACAATCACAAGGAGAAATTTATCTTTTTTATAAAAATAGACAAGTGAGAAAATCCATAGATTAAAAACAAAACCACTCAAACTGGCTGTGGTGACTCTTGTCCCTAGTCCCAGCACCAGGGAGGCTGGCGGAAGAGCACTGCTGCAAGTCTGGGGCCAGCCTGGGCTTCAAGGTGAGACCCTGCCTCAAAGAAAACCATAACCAAGCAAGCAAAGAAAGAAAGAAAAAATTCTTAGGACATATTTTTTTAAAAATCACACATGAATCTTATATAAATTCCCTTTTCTTTTCTGAGAAAAACTTTCCTTCATTGTATGGTCCAGGACAGACATCCAGTGTCCCTTTTTTGGCCTTTTGTGTGCTCCCTACCATGCCCAGCCCATAATATTGGTCTTTAATTAAAATAAAAAAAAATATCCAGATATTGCAGAAACATTTCTGAGATAACTGAAAACCTGAGTGACTGAGGAATCATATCAGATGCATCAGTTAAAATAATGACACCATGGTATTTTTAAAGAGTCTTTACTCTTAAAGATATATGTTGAAATATTTATGGAAGAGAAACAACACGTTTGAAATCTGCTTCAAAATACTTGACAACTATCAGAAACTGTTTCTATAAGTCTATGATGACATATTGAAAGTCAGGAAAAGGATGGAGGCACCAATGGAACAAAATTGGCCATGAGTTGATTAATATTAAAGTTACAGTGGTGGTCTAGAGTAAATTTTACTCCTTCCTATGTGTATAAAATTTTTCCACAATAAAACTACAACTAAAACCATCAATAATCCTGTGCTGGGTTTTTTGTTTGTTTGCTTGCTTAAGGTGGTTGTTGTTTTCATTTGCAGCTGTGGCTGTGGTTGTGGCCATGGCCATCTGTGGCCAAAGCCAGAAGAGGGCTTTGGATCTCTAGGAGCTAAAGTTAAAAGTGGTTATGAGCTACCTGACATATATACTAGGAACCAAACTCAGATCCCCTCAGAACATTCCTAACCAATGAGCTGGCTCTCCAATACCTAAACGGTTAAAACAAAATATTGCTGCTAAATAGTCCGCCTAAAGTATTTGTTTTCCATTGCAGAGGTAAGTGTCTCTAAAACTTGAATAGCTACCTAAGTTTTCCCTCAAACTCTAACTATGGAGGCTGGAGAAATGGCTTTGCAGTCATGAGCATTCGCTGCTCTATGAGAGGATTCGGGTTCAATTCTCAGTACCCATCTGGAGGCTCACAACTGTCCAGAACTCCA
This sequence comes from Acomys minous, assembly GCF_964271855.1. Classification (NCBI taxonomy): domain Eukaryota; kingdom Metazoa; phylum Chordata; class Mammalia; order Rodentia; family Muridae; genus Acomys; species Acomys minous. Next base: position 35,233,353 of record NC_140497.1, on the reverse strand, counting down.
GCTCCAGGGGATCTGAGGCCCTCTTCTGGCCTCTCCACGTACCAGGCATATACAAGGTACACAGACATACATGCAGGCACCCTACACACAGAGAGGAGAATCTAACAACAGTTAGCATACGTGTCCACAATTCTAAACCCACATATCCAACCAATCACTAACTGTACCAAACCTATATAAACGCCTTTTCTTTAAATTATACAACACTTTACATCATATTAGGTATTAAAAGTAACCGAGGGGTGATTTAAAGTAAATGGGGGATGTGGACAGGTTCTATTCAAACATCTACATCATTTTCCATGAGGATGACTTGCAGGGGAGGGGAATCCTGGGGACCAGGACCCAGTGACAAGACAGGCGTCTACCCCCTCTCAAGTCTAGCGAGATGGCTAAATTAAGTCACTTTGTGTTGTTCGCTTGTCTTTTCATTGTCAATCAGAATGTTCCACATCAACTTCAAGTCCACTTCTCAGGAGCCATGAGAGCTTGCCCAAAGGCCACTCAACCCTCAGAGTTCAGTGCCTTCCGCCGCACCCAGATGTCATCTCTTGGGTGGCCTCTGGCTCTCTCACTGTACTGTTGCTTCAGTTAGTAACTGATGGGAGTCCCCAGTCGGGCATGCAGTCATTTGACACTTCCCTCAATATTTAACAAGGGCTACACCAGCTATGCACTAAGATCATTGAAATGTAGGGGTGCTTACACCACCTAATTGACTGAAACTCTAAAGCATACAGACCCAGCCCTGTAGAAAACTCTTGGGACTTATGTGGGATGGTTCGGTTCGGTCACGAAGCAGAAACAAACCAGTGAAACTCACACTAACGGAGTGTCTGAACGACTGTGTTCCCAAGCTAACGGCTTGTGACAAAATGGACAGAAGGACAGCTAATACTTTTAATAGATGTGCAGAGTAGTTACGATAGCTTTAAACATATCTCATAGTCTGAAAACATGTCACAGCATTAGACAGGAGCCAGTGGCTGGAGCTTAGATGAAGCTGAGTGATTGGCTAAGGAGAGGCGACTGTCAAGCTCTGTGAATCTGTGACATCATTTGCACTTTTCTCTGGGACACTTGGATTAGGGAAAGCCTCTGTGTATTCATGTCTGCAAGTGGGTTTATGCAGAGGGGAAAATGTGAAAAGCACACAAAACACAACAGCAAAAGGAGAAAGGTCAAAGCCCCCACAAAGCTTGTTACTTGCGTTGATCGGACAGAACAGGAATCAATATATGAGCACAACATGGGCTTTCTAAACAACCAAAGATTACCTTGATGTGCTTAACCCTCTCTTCTTTTTCTGTCTTTGGTTTCTTTCCTGTGGCAACAAAAAGGTAAGTTCTGGATCAGTTCATTGAAGGATATTAAAAAAAAAAATAACATGGACTTTCCTATGTTAAATTCTTTCTGAAACGCAGTGCCTCATCTATACAAGATCAAAATTCCGTATGTATCTTTTTTTTTCCCCCTTTGGTGCCTCGAAAGTCACTTTTCCAAGGCAAACAAAGGCAGAATTGCCACCTCTAGGGTGAAAAAGCATTCTGCCCTTTGAAGTGAATACAGAGGCAGAAATAGAGATCAAAGGGTACTGGGATGTACGCTGAGTGATCATTTATTCAGTCAACAAGCAACTTTACCTTTTTTGGAAGGTCGTTCAGATAAGGGCAACATCCGGTAGACTCTGAAGGCATTGTTTCCTTTCTTTATACTTCTATCCTTCACTTCCTCGATATCAGGCAAGGAATTCATGGCACATCGGAAGTTTGCTTTCCATGTTTTGGGATCAGGTTTATCTACTCCTGGTTGATGCTTTCCTAGCAAAATAGCCAAAGATAAAGAAAAAGCGGGGGGGGGGGGGGGGATGGGGGAGGGGACGGGACAATGGTGTCAGACCGGGGAAATGTCTAAAAGCAATACTGCCAGGGGTGGGGTGCAAAACTGTTTTGTTTCAGATACCTAAGAATCCCGCTTTGCCTGAAGCCAAGGCATTTCTAAGGTACTGGCAACTTATTTTAAATCCCTAGACAACGGATACTGGGACACTGGGACAAGCTGGTCACTCTGGCTTTACCATATAGTTTGAGGGGAAAATAAAAGGGTAGAATAAGAATCAAACTATTCCTAAGACTAGAAATCCAACAAGCAGAATCAAGTAGCTTCAAAGATCCACAGCTAAAGATCGCTCCCTGCAGCGATTTCTGTAATAAGTAAGTGTATTATGGTAAGTTAAAAGTGCTAAAGTTGCCCCAGTAACCATGAAGAACTTATTAGAATGTCACATCTATGGGGAATTTAAGGACCGGGGACCTCTGCGGTGGGTGGGACATCACTTCTGAATGATGCTACTTCTCATACATCACCTAGATGGACCTGGGACATCACCCAGGATTTTCAGCACTATTTTCATGAAGTCTTTTTTTTTTAAGATTTATTTATTTATTATTATGTATATAGTGCTCTCTGCCTGTATGTACACCTGCAGGCCAAAAGAGTGTATCAGATCACATTACAGATGCTTGTGAGCCACCATGTGGTTGCTGGGAATTGAACTCAGGACCTCTGGGAGAGCAGGCAGTGCTCTTAACCTCTGAGCCATCTCTCACAGCCCCTCTTTGTGAAGTCTTAAGCCAGGACATTCGTGTAATGGAAACAGAAACAAACAACAGCAGCCATGCAGAGGAAGAAGGCGAGGGTTAGTACCTGTATGGATGGCCCAGTTTCTGAAGAGTGGAGCATCCTTTTCTACATCCCACCCATGTCTCGCTGCGTGCATCCATGGGATCTGGAAAATCTTCTTTTCCTGAAATGAAAATCACACAGTCGAGTAAAAACTGAAGCTGTGGGGTTTGGCTGAAGAAAGGCGCCTGCTTCCACAGTTCTAGCGCTAAATCTCACAGCCAAGCAGAGCTGAGCGTGTTGAGCGTCTGCAGTGAAGGCGACTATAAAACAAGCCTGTGGGCTGGGAGATGGCCCAGTTGGCAAAGGTCTTGCCGTGTAAACATGAAGACCCTGATTCAAGCACCCACATTAAAAAAAAAAAGCCAGGGGTGGTGTATGTCGGTGTCTTAGTCAGGGATACTATTGCTTTGGTAAAACACCATGAGCAAAGCAACTAGGGGAGGAAAGGTGTTTTGGCCTACACTGCCGCATCACTGTTCATCATCAGAACAAGTCGGGACAGGGCCTCAAACAGAGCAGAACCTGGAAGCAGGAGCTGCCGCAGAGGCCACAGAGGGGTGCTGCTCACCGGCTTGCTCTTTATTGCTCGTTCAGCCTGCTTTCTTATAGAACCCAGGACCTCGAGCCCAGGGATGGCAACAACCACAATGGGCTGGACCCTCCCACATCACTAATTAAGTAAAGTCCTACAGCCCGATCTTTCTTAATTGAGGCTCCCTCTTCTCAGATGACATCAGCTTGTGACAAGTTGACATAGAACTGTCCAGACAGCCTGTAACCCTAGTGCTGGGAAAGTAGAGACCAGAAGATTCCTGGTGCATGCCCAAGCTTGCCCAGTCAGTAGGCTCCAAATTCAGTGAGAAACACTGTCTCAAAAAATAAGGTAGAGCGCTATTGATGAGAGCAACCAACATTATACAATGATAAACAAATGAGCACACTATATACATGCAACAGAGAGAGAGAGAGAGAGAGAGACAGAGAGACAGAGAGAGAGAGAGAGAGAGAGAGAGAGAGAGAGAGAGAGAGAGAGAGAGAGACTAATTTGAAGAAAACTTAATATATATATATATAAAATCCCACTGCCTCACTGGGTCCCTAATTCTCACAATCTCTCCAGGAGGAAATTCAGAAGAACTCACAGGCAGATCTCTGTGAGTTCGAGGCCAGCCTGGTCTACAGAGTGAGTTCCAGGACAGCCAAGGCTACACAGAGAGACCCTGTGTAAAGTCAAAGGTGAAGGTTTGTGCTACGATGATGAACTGCTCCGTGTTTTGTTTCCCTCCCCTTTCACACAGCCAGTGACAACTCGCCGCTGGCTGAAACACCTAGTGTGGATTTTATTACATATGTCTTCCTGTCACGCTGCTAAAGGGATGTCTAGTGTACTGCAGACCCTGGCACAGAACACAAGTATTTTCAGTTTTGCATGGTTATTTACCAAACAAGGGTGTGTGTGTGTGTGTGTGTGTGTGTAGGACATAATAGCAGGAAATGCAAAGATGTGTACTCTGGCAAAAATTTCAATATAAACTTTATACGAGATGTTTATCTTCCTTACCACCTAAGCACAATTCACAACTGCTTAAGTCAAATCTGAGCAAACACGTGTTCAGAAACCGATTCTCCAGAAAAAGGTCGGACTCATAGTGAAAACCTCATGTGTGAGAAGAAGGCTGCTCACCCCACCCTGTGACTGTGCCTGTGCACTGAGTGCCTGACTATGCATGTCCACATGGGGCTCGCTTTTGTTTCCTGCAATTGCCTTAAGGGGTTAAGCTTATAATTTCCATTTTACAAGTGAGAAACTGAAGAAAGGAATTCATTTCTTTCACCAAGGAACTTTTGGTTCAAAGCATCTAAAACCAAAGCCAAAGTTGTGTGATTCCCTGTTAACCCACATATTGCCTCTCGCCTTTTAGATTTGGATTCTCTGCCCTGTTGACTTGCCCTCTGTGGAGATTAAAGCCCAGGGCAGCAGTGGTGGTGGTGGCGCACATCTTTAATCTCAATATCAAGAGGCAGAAGCAGGCAGATCTTTGTGAGTTCGAGGCCAGCCTAGTCTACAGAGTGAGTTGCAGGATAGCCAAGGCTACACAGAGAAACTCTGTCTTAAAAAAACAAAAAACAAAACAGGAATGTGGCAGGGTTGGGTGTTTGTTTCTTTCTTTCTTTAAAGCTTTTAGATAGTACTGATGATGGCTAAGTCTTCGGGATACCCATATTAGACACCGTGGAAGGAAAAGGAAGGCCAACAGGGATTTTCCATCACTGGGTCTCACACAGTGAAATCTAAAAAGGGACTCAGCTGCCTCAAAGGGACTTGAGACCTCTAGACAGAACCACTCAAACAGGCCGAACTGACAACACTTCAACATGCTGAAGAGTTTCCAAAACTGTTATGGGGGGAGGGGGGCGGAATCTACTGTATTTGTAACAGTCAGTTAATAAAGAAGAACTGAAAGCGACAGACATTTTCATAACCTCTCCATTGTTCAGTGTGTGTCGCCCAGCCACAGGTGGGCCAACGAACAGGGGATCACAGGAAGGCTGAGTGGAATTTTAATTTTTTTTTTAACGTGCATGAAAATCAGAGAGCAAAATTATTTAATGCAGGTTTTTTTCCTTGTGAAAATGAATACAAATAAAAAGGAACTGATTTCATAGATATGTTTTCTCTGCTGACTAGATTTCAAAATGCTAGAAGGTACTACCAGGGTGCTGGGGGGGAGAAAGCACATCATCAATGGTCCAGCACTGGACTCTGCGTGCTGTAACACTGACCAGGCAGGCAAGTGTGTCCACTGCTGCAATAGTGGCATGGATGCTAGTAACTAACTTTTTTCTGGTTGCATTTGAGGCTTGTTCCACAGGTGGAAATCTGAGGCTGGTATTATAAACCTGGTCAGAAATCCATGACTGTGAAAGTAATAGATCCTACTTGGAAACCTGGTACAACTTTTTTGCTAAATCGACATGTTGCCAAACTGCCATCTAAGTACTTTTGTTTATGCCTATGCGATAGCGCTATTCTCAACCTTAGCTAGAGAAGTTCCTTTTGCAGCGGGCAGCATCCAATGCAGACTTGTAACTAGTCAAAGTGCTAAGAAGAAATGTCTATTCAGTGTTAGGCCCTAATGAGACATCTACATCAAATCCTCAAAACTCAGGGAACATCACAGAAGAAGGGGCAGAAAGACTGTAATAGTGGGAGTTTGGGGAGGAGTGTTCAGGGACGGGGGGCCATTTTTCTTTTGCAGCTGGTGGTGGCGGCTGTTAATGTATTACTTATGCTTTAGCTGATGGCCTCATACCGAGGCACATGTGGGAAGTAATCATAAAATCAGTGGGTGATTTAAAACAAGAAGAGCGTGCACGTGAAGGTTGGGGGGGGGGATCTGGGAGAAGTGAAAAGGAGAGTTAGGGATGGATACGATCAAAGTGTATTATTTACACGTATGAAAATATCAAAGAATAAATACAAAAATGTTCTTTAAAAAAAGAAAAAAAAAGGATTCCAGACACTTTTTTTTTTGCAGGAATTTCACCCCTATAATCTAAAGCTTCCTGATTAAAAACACAGACTCTGAAGAAAGGAGTTTATTTTATTTTTGTTTTTGCTTTCCCTAGATGGAAAATAAGTTCTGGTGTAACATAATCTGAATCCTACTCCACAAGACACAAAACAACATCTTCTCAAGCATTGTGGTCTGGATGTGTACTCAGAGAATTACAACACGTATTCAACAACAAAAACTGTGTGGATGTGCATACACTCACAAACCCCAAAGGTAGAGAAGCTGTCCAGATGCCCAAACTTGTGAGTCCATAAGCTAAGTGTGGCTTGTGCATGCAGCAGAGTCTCTATCATCCCACCCTATTTCATGTTTTGATTATCATTCCATTTCTACAGATCAGGAACGAGGTACTGACACATGCAACCACATGGGTAAACTTTGCAAAGATGGTGCTGACAAAAATAACACAGACATAAAGGAGCAAACACCAAATGGCCCCATCTGTATGGGATCCCTGGGACGGGCAATACTACGGAGACTGCGGGCAGCTCAGCAGTTGCCCGGAGCTAGAGGAGGAAGAAACTAACGGTGACTGCATAATAAATACAATGCTTTATCTGGGTGCGGTAAAAAGCTTTTTAAAAAACTACACACAGCTTTTAACTTGTTTTTCATATTACATAGAAAGCACTGCTAACTAAGTATATCCAAGAGCTTAAAAAAATACTTTGATGGAATAATACACTCTTTTAACTCCGGAACTATCTCTCCAGATCCAAGGTTCATTTGTAAATTGAGATTTTTTTTTTTTTAGCAAGTGTTCTTGTCAAAGATCCTTGTGCTTCAAGGGACAGGAACAGTTTTTCTACATGTCTGCTTAGACCCTGAGGCATCTGCAGGGTCCAGTGGCTCAGAATCCTTCACAGTCCTGCACACATGCTGAGTGTACACACTTCAGATGAGAAGACTTCATGGGGTTGAAGACTACATAGTTATAGTCTCACAATTAAATTGTTTAGGATGATAGACATTGACAGATAGTAAGATACTTTATACGAATGTAAGTCTTGCCTAATAATTTTAATAATTGTTATATATAGTTTGTTACTGTAAGAAAAGGAGCCTTTTATTAGGCTAAAAGAGGGAAATGTAGGCATAAAGTTATTGTGTAGTTTAAATTCTGATTTCCTGTCTAAATGTTGTATAAACTCGGCTTCTAGTTGTCCCCTGTTATGTCAATAAAGCAGCTAACAGCTAGTCAGTGAGCAGAGGAGAGAATAGGGCTGGACTTCCTGCCAGCCAGGGAGGAGGAGTTAGGAGAGGAAGCAGGGGATTCAGCCATGGGTCGAGGTCCAAGGAAGATCAGGAGGAAGGAACTTGGAGCCAAGGAAAGCTACAAAGTGCAAGTGTCTCTGGGATGTTTGCTGGGAGTAAGACAGGATAGCACAGAAGGTTAAGGACAGACTTAAGCTAAGCTCAAGACTGTTGTGAAGCTCATTTTAAAACAAGTATAAAAGAGTCAATTATTTGTGTGGTAGCCAGGTTAAGAAATACGCTAAGAGAAACAAACACTGTTACATAAAAATAACATCAACACCTGAGCCTTCTCCCACGTGTGACTATGAACAGACCTGCCCAACTGAGGAAGAACTGGCAGATACTCTTGTGAGCAGGGTGAAATGTACATACCTTGGTCCCCATGGAAACCAGTTGTTATCTCCCTCTGCTTCACCTCCCCCTACCACTGATAAGATGTTCTAATTAGTTTGTTCCTTCTGTTTGGACTTTTTACTCTCTGCAGAGATAGTCTGATATTTACCCAAATACAAGCCTGTTTCAAAGTGAGAAGAGAGAGAAAGGTCTTTGGTCTGAGGAGTGGCCAAGGTGCCTTGGTCTAAATGGATCTCTACTGTGAATACCAACAACCAGAATGGAAATAACACAGAGCTATGAGAGGAGTGATGGATACCTCCTTCATTCCTAAATCAATGGCCTGGGAAAAATCACAAGCAATCATACAGAAACATCTGGAACTAGCATGGATTCTCCAATGAACCAATGACAAGAAAGAAAGCAAAAACAGGAAGGGCACTTAATGCTCATAGAAGAGACTTAAAAATCATAAAACCAAACTTGCAAAGCAAACACAGATATATGTCAAAAAGATTATGCACCATAACCACGTTGGCTTTATCGCTGAGACACAGGGATAGTTCAACATATGCAAGTCAATGAATGTAACAAGCCACATAAACGGACTTAAAGACAACAAATATGTATCACAAAATCATCTCAATAGATGCAAAATCAGGGATGCCGTCATGTTAATAAATCATAGATAAAGTAGGCTAGGAATGTAATAAAGACTGTATGTGAGAAACTCAAGACAACATCATCCTACTGAAGAAAAGCTTACATCAATCCCACTGAAACCAGGAACAAGGCAGGATGTCCACCATCCCCACTCCTTCTCAATATCGTGCTCGAAGCATTGGCTGGAGTAATAAGGCAAGAGAATGAAATTAAAGGGAGATAAATAGGGAAAGAAGCAGCCAAACTATCTCTATCTGCAGACTGCGTGATACTATTCATTAGAGACCCCAAAACCTTTACCGAAAAACTCCTGGAAGTGACAAATTCAGAGATGTGTCAGGATACACAGTTGAGAAAGTTTCCTCAACAGTGGTGCTGGGGACACTGCCCACGTGCAGAAGAAAGAAACTAGACCTGTCTGTTTTACCTTCTGTGAAAACTAACTCCAAATCTCGATCAAAGACCTAAAGGTGAAACCGGAAGACCTGAAACTCCTGTAAGAATGCATAGGCGGGACCTACATGACACAGGTGTAGGAAATGACTCCCTGAATAAGGCCCCATTAGCTCAAGATTGAAGATCAACAGTTGACCAGCGGGATTTCATGAAACTAAAAGTCTTCCATGCAACTAGGGAAACAATCAATAGGGTGAGAGTAAGTCAGAGAATGGGTGAGACTCATTGTCAGCTACACATCTGATAGATGATTAACATCCAGTGTATAAAAAACAAGACAAAACAAACAAACAAACAAACAAAAAACCAAACAAAACCAAAACATCCATTCAAAATACAGACCTGAGTCTAAGTTCATCATCTCTAACAATTAGGAAAATCCAAACCAAAACAAGTCTGAGATTGAGTGGCACTCCAGTCAGAATGTCAAAGATCAACAAAGGATTGACAACAAACGCTAGAGAGAGGATGTGGAGAAAGAGGAACTCTTACTCGCTGTTGGTAGGACTGTAAACTGGTCCAACCACTCTGTAAATCATCGTGGGGAAGCTAAAAATAAATCTGCTGTGTGACTAAATGGTCAATGTCAAGCATAAATACAAGTAACATTATATATACTGAGCAGGTTTATGACTTAGGAATATTCATATATATTGCAAGTTAAGAAAAGAGGCCATGAATCTAAGACTGTGGTGGTGTGGGGGGTGGGGGGTGGGGGGTGGGGAGAGGTACAGAAGGAGAAAAGAGAAGGAGGAAATGATCTAAGTATATTTATAGTCTCCAAAAATAAACAAATTATTTTTAAAAGGTATCTCGGGAATACACAAGGCATCTGAATATAAGTGGGACAGTGATACTTAAGACAAAAAACAAAACAAAACTGACAATGTTCAACTAGCAATGATATATATATATATATATATATATATATATATATATATATATATATATATATATGTAGGTAAGAAAATATTCTTAAATCTTACAGATACACACTATCACCCCATGACTTTAAGATACCACCTCCTCCTACCTGCACAGAAAAGATAAAGCAAGACAGTAAGAAATCTAGATGTGGACATGTAAGAATTTGGTCTTCTAATGTCCCCTGGAGGGGGAGACCTGGTGGCACTCAGAGGAAGGACAGCAGGTTACCAAGAAGAGACTTGATACCCTATGAGCATATACAGGGGGAGGTAATCCCCCTCAGGAACAGTCATAGGGGAGGGGAATAAGGGGAAAATGGGAGGGAGGGAAGAATGGGAGGATACAAGGGATGGGATAACCATTGAGATGTAACAAGAATAAATTAATAAAGGAAAAAATTAAAAATTAAAAAAAATAAAAAGAATTTGGTCTTCTGTTCATTCTGGACATGTGACTCAGCCAAACTATGTCATTGGCAAATACTGTCAGAAAAGGTAGATGGTCCTTCCTGGGCCTCATTCCCAAGTGATAAGGATACTGCTTCGGCAACTTCTTAGATGCTCATTTGGACTCTTCTACAGTGGCTGAGCCCTGTCATATATGACAGGTCTCCTTCACTTTTATTAGAATTGGGAAATGGAAACAAATTAAAGCACAACTAATCACCTACTTGTGTCTTACTAAAAGTCCAGCCTTCACTGGCTGGACTCGTCCTTGGAGATAGACGTGATAGTGTCCAACCCATTAATCCTAACTTTAACTTCTATTGTTTTTCTTTCTTTCCTTCGTTTTTGTTGGCTTATTTTGATTTTTTTTTTTTTTTGAGGCAGGGTTTCCATAGGTAGCCAATTTGGATTCCAATGCTCAGCAATGCTGAGTATGAAGGCCACAGACATATTACCACCAAGCTTGTTAATTTTAGTGTAAAAAAAATAAAAAAGAAAAAAGAAACAGCCATGAATTTGGGTCCATTATCTTCATTCCCAGGTTCACTGGAGAGTCTCCTACTTGGTCCAGCACTAGGTCTGGCACCATGCATAGAGTGACGGGCGGGTAGCCACGCACTGTACCGACAGCTTCCAGGCATAGGTAAAAAAAAATGTATCCTGAGTGTCAACTGCTAGGGTTTGGCTGTGGCTCGAGTGTGTCTTACAAGACTTCCTTGGTCTGCGGCATGGATGCGCTGAGGTGACGGACCCTTGAAGTGATGGGTGTCCAGTGGAGAGTGATTAGATCATAAGCGCTGCCTTCATGAGTGGGTTGGTACTGTCTGGGGGAGTGGATCAGGTCTGGGAAGAATACCCTAGTTCCTTAAAGAACCTGCTGTTACTTTTTTTTAGCTGCAAGTTGGTCCCTGCCCAGGTCTTTTCCCCTAGTTTACAGATTGGCCTCTTCTGCTGTCAGCCATGTTGGAAAGCAGCCCTTACCAGAACTTGGGCTCCATGCTGTGCAGACACTTCAGCCACCTGGACTGTGAGTCTGATAATTCCATAGCATACAGTTTATCACATTCTGTCACAGCAACACAGATTGAACCAAGACACCAACTGTGCCGTAAGAGAGTCACAAAGTCTTAGGGGTGGTGAGTCTGTTTTCCTAGAATCCCAACAGTCTTCAACCGGAAACAAAATTTTGGAAAGACCTCAAACTACTCAACATACTAACGGGTTCTTTAGAGTGCCTGTGAATAGCAAAGGAAAAACAACAGGCTCTCGATGAAGTAATTTACGTCAACAGATGCATGCCAACCAGCCTAAGTTAGAAGAAACCTATATAAAGATGCCTGTGGGAGTTTAGGTATGGAGAGAAAATACCCAGACACATCTGAGGCCTTGTACCAACCATATGCACAGATACACAGCTGCTGTAGCTCAGCTCTTATGGATCACCTGCCTAAAAAGGACCGTCAGTCAGAGAGCAGCCTAGGCAGTCCTGTGTCAACACTGTCCTGAGAAGTGGAGGGAGCTAGATCTTGTACATGTCCCTTTCAATCAGATGGCCACAGGTCCAGCCTAGAAATGCTCAAGAGATGGCGAGGAGGGTCCTTCCCTGGTCTTCTCTGGAAAAACACTTGTGGTGCCACAGTGCAGAGAAGGGAAGCCCAGTAGGGAAGGGGCCCCTGAACACGCTAAGGGCTTGGTTATGCAAAAAGAAATCGCTGCCTCTGGCTCTAGAGTAGAAAAAAGTGAACAAGGCTGGGGGTGAGCCTCGGTGGCAGAGTGTTTGGCCAGTGTGCACAAGGCCTTTCCATCCCCAGCACTAGGGGTAATGGGTAGCAGATAATGAGGCTCCATGGAGAAGGAAGTACCTTAAAGGGTATACTTACTTCCTTAAGCTGTTGTGGTTGTTGTTGTTGTTGTTATTTTATAAAAAGACCATACCCTAAGTGACTTACAACATCAGAAATGCATTCTAACACAGTTCAGAAAGTCAGAAAACCAAAATCAAGGTGTTGGCAGCATTTCATTTCCCCCTTGAAATTTCTAGAAGAAAATTTCCCTCCCAACCCAGCTTCTGGTAGCACCAAGAGCTCCTTGGCTGGGGCTTCATCATCCCACCTCCTGTCATCATAGAGTTTCTTCTCTTTGTGTGTATCTTCTGTCTATTCTAAAGGAACCTGTCCTCGGACTTAGAGCCCAGGCAGATGGTCCAGATGCTCTCATCTTGAATTCCTTAGCTCCATCTCAAAACTCTTTTTCAAACAGGGCCACATTCCTGGGCTCTAGAGGTTGGGATTGGGTCACTGGAGGTGGAGACAACTGGTCAACCTCCTGCATGGACCACCCAACTACAGGTTACCAGTGCCTACTTGACACAATGACACCCGTGTTCTGCACATACGGATATGGTTTGGGACCAGCAAACTTGAGAAAAGAAAACTCTGGGGTTAGAAAAAGAAAATGTGGAAATAAACCACTTGCTTTTCTTGAGACTCGAGAGACACATCTTTTAACAGCACACCATGAATCTAAACTGGAATCCTCCTTATGTCTCTGTACCTCAGGTTCCTGGTCTGCAAGATGGAAAATAACAGCCTTTTCCCAGAGTGGAGACTAAGTGAGTTGACGTATGTAACGCCTTACTTAGAAGAGCAAGTGGCACTGATTACTTGACAAATGGCAGCAGCCATTGCTACAGTCTGCTACCCTTCACTGCCCTATACTGCTCTGAACTACCACCCCTCCCCTTCCTTATAGCTCTACTCGTACTGTGGTTCACTGAGCAATCAAGGGTGACTTGAGTTCTTGTTTGTGTTTTTAGAAGAGACTAACTATATACCGAAAACCTCAACTAACTACAGATGTTACAAGCTTAGACATAATATATTCCTTGCCACAAAACCTTCCGTTACATGACAGGACATGTGAAACAAGTATGGAGTGCATTTGTTTCTATTTTCTCTGTCTTCCACCTTATTTAAGAAAGGACTCAAATAGATATTCAATTGTGGTCATATTAGAGTCAAAATAAGTGGGCAAGAAGAACATCAAGATGTAAGAGGAATGAAACCAGAAGTGTTTTTGCCTTTTTTTTTTTCCTCCATAATATTTTTTTCACTCATTAAAAGCAGGCCACAATCTGCTCTCTGGTTTTTAAGCTCTTATACCTGGTGCAAAAATAAAGTCTGACCCATTAAATTATTCATCATGTCCTTAAGATTAAAAGATGCAGGGAGTAGAGTAGAGAAGAAAAAAGAGACATTTGCTTAGAATTCTTGGTGTTCTTGTTGAAAGGAAAAAAAAATTCTCCTTCCGGCCTCCTTAGAGAGGCATAATTCTACTTAGCTGGTCCTTTAGGCCAGAGGTCCTCAGCCTGTGGGTCCAGACCGCTTTGGGGTCACATGTCAGATATCTTGCATATCAAGTATTTATTACATTACAGTTCATAACTGTAACAAAATTGCAGTTTATGAAGTGGCAACAAAATAACTTTATGGTTGGGGTCACCACAACATGAGGAGCTGTATTAAAGGGTCACAGCAGTAGGGAAGTTGAGCACCTGAATTAAACTGTAACTGCACTTTTAGTTTAAAAACTAAATTGGCCACATTATTTCACCTTGATTCACTACTAATAGCTAGAACCAGTTAAATTGAAAGTGGTGAGGTTAACAAAGTAGGAGAATGTGTGTGCACATGCGTGTGTGCACGCGCGTGCGTGTGCGAGTGTTTTGGGGGAAATGTAAATGATTAACAACTACTTTGTTAGAGAAGGTAGGCAGACAAGTGGTGTTTCATAGAAAGACAGTATATATGTTTGTTTTGTTTGTTTGTTTTCTGAGGCAGGGTCTTGCTGTGTATTCTGACTGACTCAGAACTCACTCTGTCAGCCAGACTGGCCTCAGACTAACAGAGATCCTCATCTGACCGCCGCTACCTCCCAAGATCTGGGATTAAAGGCAAGCAACACCTCACCCAACATGACTTTTTTTTTTTTTTTTTTTTAAGAAAAGAGCAAAAATTCCTTACATAAAGAGCCTTTTAAAGGGCAGTGGTGGTGGTATGATGAAGCACTCCAGAGGCAGAGGCAGACAGATTTCTGTGGGTTCAAGACCAGCCTGATCTATAGAGTAAGTTCAAGGACAGCAAGGCCACACAGAGAAACCCCATCTCAAACAAACAAACAAAAAGCCAAAACTGGAACCTTTTAAAGGGTAAGATCTTCCTCTCAAATAAAAACAAACAAACAAACAAAACCCACCACCATGGAGCCCTGTGTCCTTTAGTGCTTGAGCAGTAGGAGAGGCAAAGACAGGAAGTGAGGCAGAGGGGGACTGTCGGTGGAGAACACAGAACAGGAGCCTCACAAAGTCACCTGGAAACCCAAGGCTACAACTGGTACTCAGGTTGGGGTGACAGTCTGAGAAGATGACAAAAAAAATTTTTTTAAATAATTAAAACTCTTGCAAGTGAAAAATGAGGTTAGCCAGACCCAAAGTCTATCCATTTCAATGAACTTTCGTACAGTGAGAACAGCCCTGCTGCAGCTGTGGGGCTCCATGATGGACTTTAGACTTTCACTGTCCATTATATTTTTATGTCCTTATCTACCACAAAGATAAGTACATTTTAAAAACTATAAAGCAGTGACAGTTAAAACTAGAAAAACAACTACCTCTGTACCCTCCTCCTTCATGGCCCACGTGTCCGTTACCCACACTCCATCCATCCTTCCTCATCACTGAACATTGACCCTTTCTCTGTGCCCCACTTCATTTCAGAAATGTGGCCAAAACCTTCTTGATAGGATAAGTTTGTGTTTTATAATCATTGTTACCTGGCTGTTTCCTGTATGAAGACTCTGAACAAAACTTTATTTGGTAGTCCAGTGGTACCAGTAAGAAACACCTCCCATCTCTTTTCTCTCCTCCTCTCCTCCTCCCTCTCCCCCTTCCCCCCTCCCCCTCTCTATCTTGGTCCCTCATTTCCCTCCAACTCAAATACACTCATACACACATGCACACACACACCCCCAACACACCTACCTTGTTCAGCCACTTTAGCCCTGGTATCGTATTTGAATTTATCTGTTCCTCCAGCCACGGGCGCATTCGCATTCTTTCCACCGGCATGGTACCCTGTGGCAGAAGAGAAGCATAGCATTTAGTATTTCTGTGACTGACTGTCTTATCTGCACCATGGAGTTCTACACCCCTGCCATGACCCTTTCCTGGCCTCCTCTTCCCAGGGAGGACTTGAGTATATCCAGCTCTCTGCTCTTTCACCTAACCTGATCTCCCAATGAACACCAAAAAGGACCAGGCCAGACACTCTCTATGCTCTCAGGTGACGGAAGTCTTCATGGACATTGCACGCCACTCAGCCAACTAGCTAGGGGCCCAGGACGGCTCTTAGTGACTTTGACTTAAGTAAATCTTTACTCCCTTCTCTCTGAGCTGTGCTTTATAGCAGAAACTGTCAGCATATCAGACATTCAAGGACCAGTATTTTACCTTCCAAAAGCCAAGCAAATGCCAGGCAAATGGTTCTGAGGCAAAGAGCTACAGTAACCAATGTATTCCTTGTGTGTAGATACTCTGACCTCTCAATACTGGCACTGATTAATTTGGTCCACTAAGGGTTTGTTACAGACTAGTCATTCCCTCTAGACTTACTTTATGTTATAAGCTCACCAGTAGCTTCCCCTGTTCTCCCCATCTTTGCTTCCATGTCCACCCTAGAACAGTCTCTTAGTTCCTGAATCCAGCATTTTCATCCTTGCTTCCACGTCCATCCTAGAACAATCTCTAAGTCCCTGCATCCAGCATTCTCTTTCGATACCAGCCTCTCTGCTCTGACCCAAGGCCGTGGCTTTCCCCTTTGCTCACGTTCCCTTTGACAACCACTGCATGGCTAGAATATCTTTCCTCCACCAGGCCACGCAGAGCCTCCCCTGCTCCCCGAGCCTCCCCCTCCCACCAGACTCCACAGCAGTCTTCCCGCTGCCCACCCAAGGGCAGCCACTGCGGAGTCACTGCTACAGCTGCCCCCAGCTCTCCACTACATCTTCATACTTGTGTCAGTACATTTACGTTCAATCTGACACCTGAAATTGAAGATGACATGGACTCAGGCTGCCTGAAGATGACACCGACTCAGGCCTCCACTCCCTAGGACAGTCACGGGCAATGTGACAATGTGACATCACAGTCCTCTCCGCAACCTGTAGCCGTCTGGCTTCTGTAACTCCTTCCCTCCAGGACTAACTGATGTACAGATGAATGTGGGTCACGATGATTCACGCCTCACAATTCTCTCTCCCGTCTTGCCAAGCCCTCCCCTGTGCCCTGTCCCAAGCTAGAGCCAAGAGGACGAACACCGTTACAGGAATCAGCAAGGGCCTCCCCTTTATACATGGGAGACACTCGCCTCTTTTCTGTACCAGTCCCCCCAAAGCTCAAGCCCACTGCACTTCCTGCTCACAGCAAGCTCCCCCTTCCTCCTAGGCCCTGTCAGTCTTTAGCCACCTTCCAAGACCTAGCCTCTGCACTTCCGCTCAAGAAGGGCACGCCAGCTCACCCCAGCCTGAAGCCAGCCTTCCTCTTCCAAGTCCTACAGCACGCACAGATCTTACCCTGATGATCTGAGAACCGGATCTTGCTGTAGGGCCGCTGTTTTAGAGTCTCGGCTTTCATCTCATCTCCTATTATGCCTATAAAGTTCTCAGCTGTGCACAGCCTCACTTCCCTGCCAATTGTGAGCTCTTTGAGAGGATGAACTCCACTCCCTACAGTAAAAGGTATAATCTTGCAAAGCCAAGTTCTGCCCTCTACACGGTAAATGCGCAACATCGGGACCAGGCAGGTTCTAAGCAAGCCAGGCAAAGCTGCCGGGGGAGGGGTGGGCTTGTGCGGCATCTGCGGGCTCCAGGTGGCCACTCTTTTGAGACAGTGATAAAAAACCTTGGAGCCATTACAAAAGGACATGGGATGATGAGCAGTCACCAATACAGCTGCTTTTCATGAATCTCCAATTTGTTCCATTCACGCATTCCGTCGCCGACTTATTCATCGCCTATCCATTCAGAGATCTGGGACTGAAAATGAGAGTCTAGGAGATGGATAGGATCAAACGTCTTGCTTCTCCCAGGACTCGGTAAAGAAGGGAAGTAACAACACGAAGAGTCCTGTGTACAGGGGTAAGGAGTTACCAAAGAGTTCTGGGAGCACTGGGAAAAGCCATACACACTGCTGCCACCATAAAGGTTCTGCCCTGTAGGGTAGTGACCACAACCTACTCAAACCCTCCCTTAGAAGAACACCTCAAGCCATGGGGTGGGGACAGAGTAGCAAAATCAGGGACAGTCACAGGAGTCATGTGTCGTCAGCAACGGTCTCTGGTTCTTCTGAGGCGACATAACAGAAGTGCTGCTGGCATGCCTAAACTCAGTGACAGGGGAGTCTGAGAAGCGCCTGAGTAACCTTGATTCTGGTGCAAAATCATCTTGCTGTGTTTCGGTCTATGCTTTCCCCCCACAAAATAGCCTATTTGGAGAAAAATGATAATCACCCGAAATACTTCATGAAGCTTTCTCTCATTTAAGCCAACAGTGCACAAGGAGAGTTATAGTTGAAATACATTATTTCCAAGTTCTGTACATGGGAATTATGCTACTAAAAATGTGTTTGCAACCGCAGAACGCATCGTTAGAATGCTTTCACGGTCAAACAGATTCGCGCAAAAGGGGGAAATGCAAGGTGCCTGGCACGAACGCACCTGACTGAAGTCAAACAGGGTGGCAGTCGGGATTCTTGCTGCCCTTCTCCTACTTAAGACTAAAGCCCCTTCCACACTCTTCTTATTATGACATTTTTTGCATCTCTGTGCTTTTTGCTGATCGTCTTGTCATTTAAAACACCCCCAAAAGTAGTACTGAAGTCCTGTGGGGTGTTTCTAAACACACACACACACACACACACACACACACACACACACACGACAGTGATGTGCAATATATGTAATCAAGAGACTCAGGCATGTTGAGTCCTAACGGTGTTACATATGTTTGGCTGTGAGTTCATTTGGTTGTTCCTGTTTATTTTTGAGACAGGGTCAGTCTATGTAGACCTGGCTGGCCTGGAACTCACTATATAGACCAAACTGGCCTCAAACTCAAAGAGCTCTGCATGCCTCTGCCTCCTGGGTGCTGGGATTTAAAGGAACATGCCACCTTGCTCAGTGTAAATTCAGTATTAATTAACAGCATTGTTAAACAAGGTATTGTAAAGCATTATATATATATATATATATATATATATATATATATATACATACACACACATATATATACATACATACACACACACACACACACACACACACACACACACACACTGACGAAAGTGTCCTGACCAGAGTCGCACTAGAGGCTGATGTCATTCTAAGAGGGAACTGAAGATACAAACATACACCAATAAGGAACTATGGATATAGACATGGAGAGAAGACAGCTACACAAAGGTAGCAACAGAGACCGGTGAATAGCCTCCCACCCCCCACCCCCCCACCCCCTCACCCCCACCCCACCCCGACCCCCCTGAACCAAGGCTTCCAGAATCTGGAAACAAACAAGGATGGAGCCTCTCCTCAAACCTTCAGAGCAAACAGGCACCTTGATTTCTTTTTTTACATGTGGTAGAACTGTGGCAAACACGCTGCCGGTGTTTTAAGCCACACATTTCCGGTATTTTGTTACGGCACCCACAAGGACTAACATAGGAGGGAGGAAACACAAAGACCTCAAAGGAGAAGGACCAGCAACCAGTCAACAGTAGGGAGGACTCGAGAGACCAGCCTGACCCTGCAGGTCCTGGCAGGCCATTGTGCAACAGCTTAATCCCAGAGAGAAAGCTGACAGGCTCCTAGGTCCTTGGACCATGCTCTGAGAAGCCAGGATCCGTACACCCTTTATTTTTTACACACAAAGTGCCTGGGTATTTGGTGGCATCCTACATTGTCTGGTCTTTCTGGCTGGCAGATCTTTTCCACTCATCTAACTGCCATGCCTTGCTGCTTTATCTGTCTGTCGGCCCATCACTAACAGGAATTCAGTTCAGCCCAGAGTCAAAGTTTCTCTCTCTTCTCTAGCCACGATACTATAGCGGATAGTTTTTTTTTTGCTTGCTTCTCAAAGGTCCATACGCTAGAAACTTGGTTCCTAGTGCGGTAGGGTGAGCTGGTGGAACCTCAAGAAGCAGAGGCTACTGCTAGGCGTGGGGTCTCCAATGTCCCGGGTAGAGTCACGCTGTCTCTGGAACAAGCGAGGCTCTAGGGGACTGCAGCTGTTCTTGAATAAATGGAGCTGGAGAGAAATGGCTCCATGCTTAAGAGCACTAGCTGCTCTTTCAGAGGACCAGAGTTTGGTCCCTAGCACCCACATGGCAGCTCACAGCAATCTGTAACTCCAGTTCCAAGGAATGGGATGCCTTCCTCTGGCTTTCCCCAGGCACTGCATGCAGGCAGGCAAATATCCACACACATTTTAAAATGAAAGTCAATTTTGCAAAAAGGCAGATGGGGGGCTTTTATGAACAAGCCTTGCGCCACCCCCTAAAACCTCGTTCTAACCATTCCCCGTCGCTGTGATGTCAGTTGCGAGAGGTCTCTACCTCCTCCATGCTCCTCAGCCTCCAAAACTAAAAATCTTTTCTTCGTGAAGACCCAACCTCATGTGTTTCATTTCCGGAACACAAAATAAAAAACTAAGATATGTGAATAGAGGCATAAAGACGTTTAAGAATTTTCTGAAATTCATTTTCATTTTTTTTTCTCCCCATCGCCAATAACATCTGTACAAAGACTATTATACTATTGACGGTTCATTCAGCCTGACACTCTAACAGAAGTATCTACTATCTCTAATAGCTACCTCTAAAAAGAAAGTGATGACATCATCCTTGCTTTTGTAATTACTTACAAAAACATTGCTAAATTTCTCCAATCAGGGTTTGCACAGGGCGGGAAAATACACTAACGTACAAACAGAGAACTGACTCCACAAAGCTGCCCTCTGGCCATCACATGTAGACCATGGCACAGGCTCTTATCTTTGAATAGGAAGAAAGTACTTTTTGGTTTCTTTCGGGCAACCTCACTGGTAGCTAGCCTCGTCACCCTTGCCCTAGGAGCACAGCTTAAATAAAATTAGTTACTTGAATGCAGTCAATGGAACATTGTGACAGCTAATCTGATAACTAAGATGATTCTAATGACAAGAAGCATACAACATGGATGCACAGGGCAGAGCCAAACGGAGCGTGAGATTTCCTCACTCCACTCAGCACACAGTGCATGATTTAAAACTTCATGTTTATTTGTGGAATTTTACATTTAATATTTAATATTATCAGAACACCATTGACCCCAGGGCAACAGAAACCACAGGAAGCAAAACCCGTGATAAGACAGAACCACTATTTGGTTATCAGTCCTGTCGAGGCCACTGCAATAAAGCCATGCAAGGCACTCGCTGTGATTAATATGCCATGAGTGGTCCCCATGAAGTCACCAATGCCATCATCCTGACCAGTGTCATTGGCAGCCATGCTTAGTTCCCAGCTAAATCACTGGCATTTGTTTCTTGGGAGACTGATGCAATTTATAATTGTAATACTATTTTCTGATGTGCCAGGTATTAACACCACAGTTTCATCGAGTCCTGTTATTTAAATGTTGCGGCCCTAGGAGATGGGGTGGGGGGTTGATTAGGATATACTTAACCCTACAGAGGGATAGGCTGAAAGGCAACCTGCTAGGGGGCTGAGATTCTATCAGGTGTCTGTGCTGGGAATCCCAGGCTCCACCTGTCACTCTAGGAAGCCCAAAGGTAGGGTGGCCTCTCTCTGAGTCTGCTGACCCTTCCTCCTCCAGGTTCCCTTTCTTATACACTACCAGCATATGCATCTTCCTACAATATAATTTCAATCCTGTTGAATTTATGTCCTTCTAGAGATGCCTAAACATCCCAGAGGCACAGGCTGACCCCTGGGAGGCCGTGGGGCCCAGAAGCTGACCAGGACTTAGGACACATTCAGGTGACTAAGCTGACAACTGGAGATCAGTACCCAACCAGGAAAAAGGAGGCCCTGGCTTATAAGTAATAAGCTTTATATAATATATTATATATTATATAAGCTTTATAAGTAATAAACTAAGAGAGGCTTGAGGTGTAACTTAGCAGTTAAGAGCACTCGCTGCTTTTTCAGAAGACCCAGGCTTGCTTCCCAGCACCCATGTTGGTGGCTTGCAACCACCTGTAACTCCAGCTCCAGGGGGATCTGACACCTCTAACTATCAAGGGCACCCGCACTTACCTGTATTACACACACACACACACACACACACACCAGGTACACACACATGCACACACAAACATACACACACATATACAGACATACACACACATACATACACACACTTAAAAATAAAAGCAAATGAAAGTAAATAAATAAAAATAAACATAAATGGATGGGCTCAGAAAGTGGCTCAGTCAATAGAGTACTTTCTGTGCAAGCATGAGGATCGTAGCTGAATTGCTGCAGCTGAAATTAAAAAAAACCACTATAAATAAAGAAAGTGCTGGGTTTGGCAGCACACATCTATATACATAGTTTTGGGAACATGAGCAGGAAGGATCTTTGGGGATTGCTTGTTGGCCAGCTAGTCTAGCAAAACCAATAAGCTCCAGGTTCAATAAGGGACTCTGTCTCAAAAAAATAAGAGAGAGAATGGCTGGGCAGTGTGAAGCACATCTTTAATCCCAGCACTTGGGAGGCAAAGGCAGGTGCAGATGGAACTCTGAATTTGAGGTCAGCCTGGTCTACAAAGTAGGGTCCAGGACAGCCAGGACTACACAGAGAAACCCTGTCTCAAAAATTCTAAATAAATAAATAAATAAATAAATAAAGCAACTGATAAAGACATGTGATGTTGACCTGAAGTTTCCATGTACCTACAGACACATGTGCCCACACTCCTGTGTGTAAGCATGCACACCAATGAGTGTGGAAACAGGCTAATACCTGATGGAAGCTCAGTTTTGAATCATCTCAACCTCTGATCAAATTAAACTAGCGTAGAGTTGCCAGAAAGTAAGTGTAAATCTTGTCCTGAAAAAGGTCACGTTAGCAAAGAGTTAACTGTACTCTCTGGAGCTCTCCTTATGTAGTCACCACATCCCATCAGCATAGGCAGGAACATGAGGATCAACAACACATGACCAAGGGAAACAGACCCATACGGTACAGACACAGGTCTTAAGCAAATGTAACAGTTTACCAAGACACACAGAGCAGGTGTCTTCAGGCTTTTATTTTAGACAGGGTTCTCACTATGTAGACCAAGATGGCCTCAAACTCACAGAGATCCACCTGTGTCTGCCTCCCAAATTCAGATTGAAAGCCTGAACCACCGCAGTCAACCCTCACACAGCTTTTAAAATAGCTGTATCTGGTATGTTTAGAAAAATAAAAGGCAAAGGTGGAAATTTTTGTCAGACAAACTATTTAAAAAATTAAAATTATAGAACTAATGGATGTTATTAAAATTAAGAACTCAATGGATGGGCCTAAAAATAGCATTGATACCTGGGAGTGTGGGGGAGATGGGGTGGGGGGAGCGAATACTATGTGAACCAGAAAACAGGTCAAAGGAAATATACAGAATGAAGCTGAAAGGCAGAAAGATGAAAGCATGTAAAAAGAAGAGCACAAATTCCACAGAGAATACACTGTAGAGTTTAAAATGTGGGTGATTTGAAAGTCTATGAAGGTGAGAAAAAAAAAGTGAGGAAAAAGAAGGCCACATCAGACATTTTCTAATCACAGATTAAAAGTCACTGAAAACCCAAACAGGCAAGCACAAATTTAAAAAAAAACACACACACCTAAACAAAACAAACAAACAACACCAGAAACCACCACCAAACATCCCAGACCTATAAGCTCTACAGCTCACTGCTGCACAGACGCAATGGTAAACAGAAGACCATCAGATGAAGCCCTGGGCCAGCATGGTTCAGCAGGCAAAGGCCAGAGCACCAAGCCAGGTAACTGTGTTCAGTCCTCACAGTGCCATGATGGAAGGAGAGAAACAATGCCACAAGTTGTCATCTGACCTACACGCACGCACGCACGCATGCACGCACACACACACACACTGTAAAAAATAGTATTAAAGGAAAATGACTGCCTTGTGGACTTTTATTCCTTCAAGAATAAAGATAAAATCAAGGCATTTTTTTATTCAGACAAAAACTTATAGATTCTCACCATACATTAAACATGGTGGAATGCGCTATAACCCCAGCACTCAGGAAGCCAAGGCAGGAATATTAAAGCTCAAGGTGAGCATGGGTTGCACAGTGAGACCCTGACTCAAAAACAAACAAATAAACAAGACCGTGGCAGGGGGTGGGGGGACTAAAATTAAAAACTCACAGACAGCTGTTACTTCTCCAGAACTTTCTATACACAGTTTATCAGCTCACTACAATATGAGTCATAGCAGACAGGTACAAGATGTAATGAAGGAAAGGTGGGGACTGAATTAGGGCTAAGTTTGAGTCTGTGTCCCAGAAGCTGACAATGGTCATGCCACGCCCTAGCTCTCCTACAGCTACGTCATTTAAAAAAAAAATGCTTGTGAGGGCTCTTGTCACTAACCAGCCCTCCTCACAGAGCCATGCCCCCCAGCCCCACTGGACGCTCTCATCTTCAAGGCACACAGTGTCTGGGTCTCTAGTTAGCCTCAACGGAGAGTTCTTAGCACGTGGTGTTACAGGGAACTGTGCCAATTGCTGTGGTGGGGGGTGGGAGTGCTCAAAGACATGTAAGATGTGACCACTACCCTCGGGGAACTCATAAGAGGACGTGAAGACATAAATCATTTAATGCTAACTAATAATTCTGTAATTATCATAATAAAACAAGGCAGTGGAGACCAGAGAGCAGTCTGTGATTAATTGCCAACTAAGTTAACTCGTTCGCAAGGAATATATAAATCACTATTAATTGGATTTCCAAGGAAAGCATTATGACAGAGGACGAGCATAGAGGATGGAAGGAAATGCCTGGCCAAAGAGAGTTCAAGAGGCAAGCTGGGTAAGATGAAAGAGGATCAGAGCGGGACCGGGAGGGGTGTGTTTCTGATGAGGACAGAGAAGTTGACTCCCCGCGCCATCACAGGTAAAACTCCGGAGTCGTCATCCTCACTGGAGAAATAAGTCCGGGATACGTAATGCTGATCTTCAGTAACACCCACGGCAGCCTTAACCGCTACATACCATTATTTCCATTTCGAGATGAGTCAAAGGAGCTAAAGGGAAACCCATCCCCAAATAATAATAATAAATTAAACAGAAAAATTAAAAGGAAAGGGGCATGGGGGGGCCAGGAAAGAAGAGATGATGTTCCGTCTGGAAATGGAAAGAGGGGGAAAAACCCTCCTGTAAAGTTAAGAGACTATAACAGAAACTTCCAGTAGTAATTCCTCCTTAGCATACAATAATCCTTCTTCAAGTCTGAGTTTAATTCTTTTTTTTTTAATTTTTTTATTCAATGAATTTATTCAGATTACATCTCTAATGGTTATCCCATCCTTTGTATCCTCCCTCCCTCCCCCTTTCATCCTATTCCCCTCCCCCTATGTCTGTGACCTAAGGGACCTCCTCCCCCACTCTATGGTCATAGGTTATCAAGTTTCATCTTGGTAGCCAGCTTATTCGTTCTTTGAGTGCCACCAGGAATCGAAGACCCAGAAATGAATCCACACACATATGGTCACTTGATTTTTTACAAAGAAGTCAAATCTATTAAATGGAAAAAGGATAGCATCTTTAACAAGTGGTGCTGGTCTAACTGGATGTCTACATGTAGGAAAATGTAATTACATCGGTATTTGTCACCGTGCACAAAACTCAAGTCTAGATGGATTAAAGACCTCAACATAAAACCAGAGACACTAAATCGGTTAGAAGAATAAGTGGGGAAGAGCCTGGAACATATTGGCACAGGAGAAAACTTCCTGAACAGAACTCCAATAGCTGAGGCTTTAACATTAACAATCAATAAATGGGACCTCATGAGGCTGAGAATCTTCTGTAAGGCAGGTGACACTGTCAAGAGAACAAAGCGACAGCCTACAGACTGGGAAAAGATCTTCACCAACCCTACATCTGACAAAAGTCTAATATCCAAAATATATAAAGAACTCAAGAAATTAAACACCACCAAACCAAATAACCCAATGAAGAAATGGGGCTCAGAACTAAAGCGAGTTCACTTCTTATATGACGTTCTATAGTCTTCACGCCGACGGTTGTGTGCTTCTCGGCAACACTGAGAACTTCCAGGAAGAATTACACAATGGGGAGAGAGCTGGAGCTGAGAAAAAAAAAAAAAGTCACCATGATTTCCCCACCGTATTCATTCCAGGGCTTACTAGGAGCTGAGTGCTTCCCACCCATGACTTCATTTAAGCTTCCAACAGGCCAAATGAGGACAGGGTCTCATCTCCATCTTGCAGCGGAGGAAATGAAGCCACTCACTTAGCTTGACCTCAGAGAAGTGACAGAGCTGAAGCTCAAACCCAGATCTCTCAGCCTCCAAAGGCCAGTCCAGAACCCAGATAGCTCTCTAAGGCAGGATGCAATCTGTTCTGGGGTTTTGTTGTTGTTTGTTTGTTTGTTTCTATTAAGATTGGTATTCTTGGTTTATAATCAGCGCCTTGAATATAATTTTAGTGAACTGAAGTATAAGATAAACAAAATATAAGAGGGCACTACAAGTAGAGTCAGCTTAATTTTAAGAACTTCCTTTTGTTTTGTATCTTATCATATATGGTGCTGTAGTATACTGTCTGAAACCAATTCAGTGGTTGATAGTTTTACAAGAATTACATTCAGACGAAACTACCCCTCAACAGTGAGTGTGTGTGTGTGTGTGTGTGTGTGTGTGTGTGTGTGTGTGTGTGTGTGTGTAACAAGAGGCAGAAAAAAAAAGGATACATGGAGACAAAAATAAATAAATCCATCCTTAGTAACCTACGGGCTACTGGGAGACAGAAATGAATATACAAGAGTTTACTGGCCTTTGCTTGCATAAAAATAGCACATCTGGAGCTAAGACAATATGACATGGCATGGTAAGGAGGAGGTAAGGAGCTGTGTTTCCTATTTCTCTGTCTGTGGCATTTGTACCTACTACTCCACTTATTCTGGTGGGATCCTGGAGGAGTAAGTCAACAACTGCCAGTCATGAAACCAGAAAGATGTTTTGATATTTCTAGTGGAGAGCCAGACACAGGAAAAAAAAATCCCAATGCTATCTACACCAAAACAAAGATGATTGAAGTCCAAGTTTTATTAAGCTTCATCTTTCTTTCATAATTCACTGTCTTATGAAACCCTTTAAGGGATGTATATCAGACACATCAAAGAGTACATTTCAGGCAGCTGGAGAAACGGCCCAGTCATTAAGAGCATTAAGACCTGGGTTAGCTCTCAGCACCCACAGTGGACAGCTCAGAGCCATCTGTAACTAGTTCCAGGGGATCTCATGTCCTCTTTGGCCACTGCATGCTCACGGCTCACATACATACATTCGGGCACACACAGATACACATAAAATAAGTTGTTTTAAAGTGTCAAGCCAAGAAGATGGCTCAGCAGTAAAGCACTTCTCACAAAAACCTGAGGAACTGGCCCCCACAACCCATGCTAAAAAAAAAAAAAAGCCAGGCACAAGAGCATCCATCTATAGTCCCCAGCTGAGGAGAGAGAAACAGGGTGATCCTGGAACAGGCTGGCCAGACAATCTAAGTGAACCAGCTCTAAGCTAAGTAAGGTATTCTATCTCAAAAATAGGGTAGATTTAAAAAAAAAAGGGGGGGGGAAGATAAGGAACATAGCCAATGACAACCTCTGGCCTACATTGGTGCACACTTATCCACACCTTGTGTGTGAGCACACAGTGAGGGGGAAGATGGGAGGGAGGGAGGGAGGGAGGGAAGGAGGGAGGGAGGGAGGGAGGGAGGGAGGGAGGGAGGGAGGGAGGGAGGGAGATTGAGACTTCAGTCTTTTATTTTCTCCACAAAGTTAAAAACAATTCTATCATTAATTCTATTACCAGGTAAATGGCGACCCCCAAAAGCAGCATGAGCATAGTCACCTTTTCTGTGCTGCATTTATCCCAGTCTCTACAGCTGCTGTACATGCAGTGCTATCATCTGGAGAATGCTGACAGAAAACCCCTTACTTAGCCCCAGTCTAGTGAGACTGTCCAGGGCTTGAGAACGAGGATCGCTTTCATTATCCTAGAGTAATCTCTATGTGCCACTAAATGGGGAAATCACTGTCGCTTAGTGCCTGTTAATCCAATGTCCTTCTGCATCCCTGATGTTTAACAGGCATCTCCCAAAGGGTCATGGGCCAAGGGGGAGGCTAAAGGATGAATGAGGTTCATTGCTAATGGAAAACAAATGCACATGAAATTAACTTTCCAAAATGCCTTCATCACAAAACAAGCTCCCCATGCTGAGAATCGTAAGGATTATAGTTTAATATACCTGCTTTCCACATTGAATTAGGTGATTTCTGGGCCCTTTTGGAGAGATATGCAGAAGATACCATAGCAAATTTACAAAAATGACTACTCCTCTGGTACCCAAAGAAGAAGCCTTAGCTTCTGATCGTAATGTATACTGTTGCCTCACCACCATAGACACACAGCAAAACTGCCTTAGGGTCTCCATATGAATGCTCTAAAGACACTAACATGTCGCCAGTGTGGGGTATGACAGGTGACATCGTGGTCATGCCAGAAAGGGAGTCGCATTGCAGCCTCCTAAGAACAGTTCCTCTGCCAGAGAGTAAGCCCCGAAGGTGCACGGAGCTTGTGATGCTATGCTCATGCATGTTGCTGAGAGGCCCCATTGGGCTTAAACAGCAGTTTGGAGACAAGTGTTCAGAAGCCCGGGTCAAGCACACTAACTGGAAAGCAGATAGACCTCTTTTTACATTTAATTAGCCCCTTTGTCCTTACCATTTGCTATTTGTCATTACCACTTCCCTCGCCCTCCCACCGACTGCCATGCCTAGCAGTCAGCTGCCATGGGGCTGCCCTGTGACCACACCCTCTCCATCTTTACCAGGACAGCCTCGTTAGTGATACTTCCTTCCTCACCTGGGTTGCCCAGCAATCCTGTAGAGGCCACTCTGCCTTCAGTGTGTTTCCATATTCCATTTGGCAATCTCAGAAACAAGTCTGGAGTGGTCACTCATAGGTTTAGAAAGCTTGCCATGACTTTCCAATTGATTTCTTTCAGAAAAAGTCCAGACATCTTATCATGACCCTCAAGGGCCCTTCCTAGGACTTCAGAATTCTCCAGAATCATTTTAGTATCTTGGAACTCTAGGATCCTGTGCCCCAGCTCTGCCCACTGAGCACAGCAACCTCAACTTGTCTTTCTGTGACTTGACCTGACTTTCTTGATTTCCCTCCCTAGAACATTCTATGGCCCCCTGTACATCCCAACACCATAGCTCTACCATTTCCTCCCTACAAATGGCTCTCACCACCTCTCCTTGCTTGCTCATGCTGCAAAAGGTCGTGATAGGCCTGATGAATGCTCCGTCACCTCCACTGATCTTTCAGAGCCTCCTCAGGTCTCACAGAAGTCATTTCAGCTTTCGCCTTCCTCAAGCCTCTGGATTCACCTCCACCTTCAACAGCAACAGATGATCTTGGAGGTGACTTCATGGAGAATACAGACACCGATGGGCTCTTCCTTCTAAATTCCTGACTCTCCTCCACCCTCAAACTTCTGTGGACTTCTGCGACCTCCTTTCCTCTGTTTTCAGATTGAGTCATTGCCACTCAGCTGCTACGAACCAGTGTGGCTTGAAGCCACGCCAAGGTTGACTTCCGGCCTAGTTTGGGATCTCCTTGGGACAGTCAAAATAATGTTGGATGGTCAATTAGATGCATGGGGCTGGAGCTTGGGGAAAGGTCCAATCAGGAAGTAGTCAACTGGCCATCCACAGATTATCAAATGCTATCTCTTCAACAATGTCTCTCCCCACAACTTAGGACTCAAAACAACCCCCCCTCCCCTCGAAGTCATATCACAACCTCCAACAGTTACTTAACGTGTGCTTACACTGCCTTCCAGTCTCTGTTTCATTTTCCTGCGCTTTAATCCATCAAGACAAAGGCCCCTCTGGTGCCGGAAGCCTGTGTTGACATCGCTACATGTGTAAATATGCATGACTACAGCCTTACACTTTGCACCTAAGAAGTGTACATCCATTCTACCCAGCAGACTTTGGCCACAGCCGACTGTCTACACAGTCCAAGAAGGTAACGGCTAGTCACTTATGGCCCGCCTAGCACCTCAAACGCAGCAGACATGAACCAGACGTTTCTTGTCTCCAAAGAAGGAAAGATAGTTTCCAGGCTAGATTCTAACCTTCCCCAGTCACGGTCACCCATCAGATACCTGGTGGAAACAAACTATCTGCACTGAGCACAGCTGTGGAGGTGCCAGAAGAGGCGGATTAGCTACCCCGCCCATTGAAAGTATACTATACTGAGAAGCTTTTTTTGAAAGGGGGGAAAAAAAAAAAGAAAGCCTGACTTGTATTCTTCAAGCTTAGTCACCTCTTAGAACACAACCTAATGCTAAGTGGGGGCCCCTGAGTGTGAATAAGCCAATGATCCAGGTCTAGACCTGCAAGTTTTCTGCAAACACCAGCATCTGTCAGCTCCAGTACTATTAACAATAGCCACCAAGTCCAAGAGCATAATGGTGTTGTGCAAGGCATCATCATCAGCCCAGTGCCTTCACAGGCACGAAGGCGCTGCTGGGGATTTCTGCTTTCCAGCTAAAGCAGCAGACGCTTGAGGTTAAACAAGGTGCCCACAGATACAGAGCTCCTGATCATTAAAGCTGGGACTTGAACAGCCATCTTAGACCCTTATTTAGTTACCCTTTGTGTAAGGAACACACACACTTGCAGGCCAGCCTTGGGTCCACAAGGGCTGGATGTCACCATCTGACACCCCCACCCCCATCCACATTGGGAGCCCGTGCTGCAGGGGCCACAGGTGGGGCAGTGGGAGGAAGGGGGCTGTTAGAGGGTGTTAGAGGCTGGAGCCATTTTCCAACCTCCTTTATCAAGCCCCCTCTGGTGCCTTCCTGGAAAATACAGATTAGCAGAAGTTACTCCACATCCGGAGCAACCACAGCG
Source organism: Acomys minous (assembly GCF_964271855.1). Lineage (NCBI taxonomy): Eukaryota > Metazoa > Chordata > Mammalia > Rodentia > Muridae > Acomys > Acomys minous. The sequence continues at coordinate 35,202,710 of NC_140497.1, read as the reverse complement.
TTACTTCTGTAGCTTGCCCAATGAAAACACGCCCTGTGTTCTAAGGCACAAGTACCTCCCTCCTCTGCAGCCCCTTCTCCATCCTTTCCTTAAGAACCAGGATGAGGAAAGAACCAGAGGGGGGTTTTCCCGTTGCATCACTTGAGAACATTCTTCAGTTGCTTCACTGTAGCTTGCTTCCTGGAACAGGGCCACCTGGCCAGGTGCGTATGCTTCCAGCTTCTCAAAAGGACTTGAAAGCAGAGAGGAAGAGGAGAGAGGAAGGGGGAGGGGAGGTGGGGGGGCGGGGAAGAGGCGCTCTGCCTGGCCCTGTTTCTGATTAACCTGGAGAGCTATTTCAGGAGCGGAAAGCAAGTCCCACTGAAAGCTCATGTTCCACCTCCCAGATGTTAATTTCACACTCACACTCACTTAAGGTGCTGAAAGGCACTAGAGGACTCAGCACTTTTTCTGTACCTGCCCTGGTCGCCACCTCCTGTCAGTTTGTAGGAGAAACAAGGAAGCTAGGAAGCCATGGTGCTGCCCACTCCAACATGATGAAGCCTTCACTTTGACAGCCCTGTAATTCTCAATACCACTTTACTTCTCTTGGCTTTCAAGTTCAAACCTTCCCCTCCCAGGAAAGTTTTTTTGGTTTTTTTTTTCCTTAATTTGTTGGGGGAGGGGGGAGTTGTTTGTTTTGTTTTGTTTGTTTTAGGGTGAGTGGAGTTCTGACTGTTTCAGTGGGACTTACTAATTTGATAGCACTAGGAAGCATCTGGATGCTAATGTCAAGTCATCTGTTCCCCTGCTCGTAGCTAATCAGTTTGATAACCTGGATATTGGTTTTGAGATAAGGGCTCACTAGGTTACCATGGAGATTAGTCTCAAACTCCTGATCCTCCTGGCTCCGTCTCCTGGGGATTGCGCAACATTCAGCAACATGGAGCTTTGGTGGATGCTGTTGTTGTTGTTGTTGTTGTTGTTGTTGAAGGGTATCATGCTGTGTAGTCAAGGATGACTTTAATATGATCCTCCTGCCTCTACCGCTTAAGCAGGCGAATTACAAAAGTGCACCACCACGCCCAATAGCCTCATGCATCAAGTACTCTTACCAGCTGCTGACCTCATCCCCAGCCCCGGCAAGGATGCACACACAGAGGCCAGAAGAAGGGCTCAAGTGTTCTCCATCTCTGCCTGTTCCTTTAAAATAAAGCCAGTCTTTCCTTGACCTGGGGGCTCATGTCTTCTTCTTGTGCTGGAAGTCAACAAGATCCCAAGATCCTCTTGTTTCTATCCCACTTGGAGCTGGAGTTCCAAGCGTGCACAGCTTTGTTACGTGGGTGCTGGGATACGAATGCTGGTCCTCAGAACTGTTCTCCAAGTCCTTTCAACCACTGATCCATTTCTCGAGCCCCAACATGGAACATCTTAACGTATCATTATGAGCTCCACAGGGCCCAGCTCTGATGTTAGTAATCATGGAGTAAGATGGTGGTCATAAAGCAGGGTACAAGATGATATTACTTAGTGTCTTAGCCACCAAGCTTCTAGGATCTCCTGGGTACCCAAAGGCAAAATGGGTACCAGGGAAGACCTCCTTAGCTCCTCTGTGTCTCCTAAGTGTGCAGAGTGAGCCTGTAGCTCATGCATCCCCTCCTGGGTACCCAAAGGCAAAATGGGTACCAGGGAAGACCTCCTTAGCTCCTCTGTGTCTCCTAAGTGTGCAGAGTGAGCCTGTAGCTCATGCATCTCTTTATTACTGTAACTTTTATCAGAAAAGAACTGGAGTTTTATACCTTAGTGAGAAATCAGCCTGCCCTTATAAAACCCGTCTCTCTTCTACTTTTTCCACAACTTAGAAGCTATTAGGTGGTGGGGAGCGGGGAGGGGGGGCCACTGTCAGCTGCAACTGTTTTCTAGAACGAGCGCGGCTGCAAGAACTAAATTCAGAGGGCAGCAGAAGCCCAAGGTCCTTAGGATTCTATTTTCCTCCCCTGAAAAACGGAACTCCCTCGGAGTCTGTGATGATGACGTTCCTAGCGCAGCTTCTGATAGGGAGCATTTAGTCACTCAATGTACTGTGCGTTCTACAGATATACAATTTGTGGTTAAAGACAGTTAAGGGGAGGCTGGAGCTGGAGCTCAGTTGTAGAGCACTTGTGTAGAAAGTACAAGGCCCCGGGTTCAGTCCACGGCTCCGGAAAAGAAAAAAAAATCCTTAAGGAACACTGTAATTTTGAAGCATTTAAGTTGATTGAAATAGCTAGACTCTAGGGATATGTTTAAATAAAATGTGGTAGAGCCTTGTAGTGAAATATTGGAAACACAAAAGTACAATTTGTATGGGAATGCTCAAAGCATTGCAGCGAAAAAGGAAGTGGAGGAAGAAGAAGGTTTTTCAGCTAGCAAAGTAATTAAAAGTCACACACACAAACTACAGGGAGGCAGGACAGCTCTGTGCCACAGCAGGTTGCCCCTTGGGTACTGTGGAAGGGGACAGTCATAACAGACCCATCACAAGTGCCCCAATAAATGGCACCAGTGGCACTCAGGAAACACACCTAGCTGGGAACTTGACCCAATGGACAGCTGTCTGGCTTCAAACTGGACAGCTAGGGGACGGGGCCACACCCTAACACCAATGCGGCCAGCACAGAAGGTGCAAACGTCTCCAGAATGGAGCAAAGGCTGCAGTAGCTTAAAGGCTGAAGCCCAGCGCCCTCAAAATGGACACCAGCCTGTGTTTCTCTGAGTCCTGAGTCCCCTCAACTGCTCTCACATCGTTGGCAGGCCTGAACTTTAGATGGGACAATAGGAATAATCCATCAGTAGAGGATACGCTCCTCAACACACTGGAAAGAGATTCCATCTCCCTGCCTTCCTCCCTCCTGCTCATCTCATGCAAATGACTTGGCCCACTGGGCAGAGCACAGCCAGCAGATATACTACCTTGAAAAGGCTTTCCCCAAACCCCCGGCCCCACAGCATTATCAACCACCAAAAGCTGTGAGTGTGATGTGTGTGTGTGTGTGTGAGAGAGAGGGGGGGGGGAGGGAGGGAGGGAGGGAGAGGAAGAGGGAGAGGGAGAGGGAGAGGGAGAGGGAGAAGGGTGTCTCTGCAGAGTACACACATTAAAAGCAGGCTATTCTGGATTAAAGCAGGCCTACCAGTGGGGGGGGGGGGGAGTTCCTTGTATTCTTCTAGACGCTTTGGCTGGGCTATGAATTAAGATGGCATAAGGCAGAATAGCAGGAGAAAAGCCATATCAAAAACCCTACCTAAACCATACACACAGGTGTCCCACTGAACGTGAGACGCAAGAAGAATCCAGTGGTTGAAGTGTAAACAGTATCCTGAGCCACAAAAGCATTTGGGGCTTGTGTAGGGTTGTGGTCACATATCTATGGAGGTGTGTGTGTGTGTGTGTGTGTGTGTGTGTGTGTGTGTGTGTGTGTTGAGTAAAACACTATTGGCCAGATACAGTCTTAAGTAATGACCAGCCATGACAACCCTCCCTGATACTAACACTCTCTCTAATGCATAGTTTTTAGATGTTATGTTTTGGGTTGCTTTCACAAAAGCATAGTTTCCCAGACCCACTTCTGTGCACGAGCTTCTGAGACACTCAGTTTAAAAAAATACCAAAAAAATATTCCTATAATACATTTGAGGTGCTGTAGACTGAGCCCCAACAGCAGAGAGAGAGAGAGAGAGAGAGAGAGAGAGAGAGAGAGAGAGAGAGAGAGAGAGAAGAGAGAGAGAGAGAGAGAGAGAGAGAGATTGAGATAGAAATAATCCATCTACAAACCCAGAGTCAAGACCTGCCAGCAACCACCAGAAAGAAGGCAGGGAGGTGCCCAGCATCTTCTCCCTTGGGGGTCCAGAAAGGAAGCAACTTGGTCAACACCTTGATCTCAGACTTCTGGCTTTAAGAACTGTGAGAGCATCCATGTCTGTCACTTTCAGCTGCACTGTATGTGGTCACTGGCATGTGACCAGTGAAGAAAGGCGGCCCAAATGGTGAGTGTGGGGACTGGCAGAGAGTGAGCTTCACCAGGGAGGAGAAGGCAGGTGCATCTTTGCACATGAAGGAAGGAAGGTCACGTGGCACACTGGGGACAGATCCAGGAAGGAAGCAGCTGCTGGAGACAGGTGACAGGGTTCCTCTACAGGAGACAGCAGTCCTGTGCAGGAGCCAATACCAGGAGCCACAGGACAAGAAAAACGTGCTGACTGAAGTCGGGCAACCATGGGACTTGACAGTAATATGTGCAGACAGCTAGGCAAGAATGCCTGCAGAATAAGTAGAAGGAAGTTACACAGACAGAAAGCTAGATTCATGGAGGGCACTGGGTTAGTAGAGAGAGAATTAGTTTGGATTCATGGGTTTCCACATAATACAATGCAGAGATAAATGTAGACGTGAAAAGCACATGTGTATAAGTATGCACACATACATACATATTATAAATATACACGTACGTGCATGCATATATGCATCCTCTATCCTTGTCTTCTCAGAGGACCTGGGATGAGTAACAAACATGCCAAGGGCAATAAGCACATCTCTTGCTCAGATCTTAGTTTCTGAATACTCCACTAACCAGAACTAATGGCTGGTTCCAAAGCCAGGCCAGGGAACACAAAAGACAATCCCTAACCAAAATGTTTACTTATTTATTTGGGGCAATAAAATAGGAAAGTCTTCAAAGGATAACAGGACACATAAAAAAACAAAAACAAAAACAAAACAAAACAAAACAAAAAAAACATAGCAGCAACCTTCAGCTTAAGGGGCTTGCACTGGCCCAATCAGACAGAATATGTGCACCAAATAAGTAATAATAAAAAGGCAAGAATCCATGAAGAAGTAAACAGAGAGTAAGCCTTCCCATAAAGCAGAATGTCAGTCGACAAACATAGAACACGGGCAACCAGAGATTAACATTCGGTGCCCAGCAGAGTCGGAACCCTTCAAGTCAGAAGCATCAGTGAAAAGTGGGGTATGTCGTCACAGCCTGTATAGACTCAGCACCTGGGAGGCTGAGGCAGGAGCATCACCACAAGTTCAAGGCCTACAAGGGCTACATAGCAAGTCTGAAGCCAGCCTGGGCTATATCGTGAAATCTTGTCTCAAGCCAAGAGTAAATAGGGCTAATGAGCTGGCTCGGTGGGGAAAGGCACTGGCTGCCAAGCCTGATGGCCTGAGTCAATCCCCAGAACGCACGGTAGAAAAACAGAACTGACCATGGCAAGTTACCCGCTGGCTTCCACACACCCATCCTAGCACATAACCCCAATAGATGTAAGAATGAAGAAAAAGGAAGAGGAGGAGGCGGAAGATTGATAAATCCTAAGCCGTGAGGGAAAAGATAAGTAGGGCATCTGCATAGTCTTTTTTTTTTTTGTATTTATCAGTTCTTTTCTTTTCTTTTTTTAATTTTTTTCTCCTTTATTAATTTATTCTTGTTACATCTCAATGGTTATCCCATCCCTTGTATCCTCCCATTCTTCCCTCCCTCCCATTTTCCCCTTATTCCCCTCCCCTATGACTGTTCCTGAGGGGGATTACCTCCCCCTGTATATGTTCATAGGGTATCAAGACTTCACAAAATATGTTTACTACAAAGGGGAAAATAACTTCACAACAACAACAACAACAAAAAACCTAACAACTCCTTAATGAGGTGATGAAAGGAGTATCACCAGCAAAGGGACAAGTCAGAGTCACCTATAACCCACAAGGAAACTAGATGAGGGTGTCACGCCTCTGATGAGGTTATTTAAAAGCACACAACCTGAATAACGTCAGGAGGAAATGCCCCATGAGGCCAGATTGGCAGATACTCTATAGGACAATTAGCCTCTAATTGTCAAAATTGTCAAATTCACACAAGCTGAGTATAGATTAAAATCGAAGGATTCCTGGACGCAATGCCTGGGCCCTGGATTAGAGATTTGCCCAATGTGAATGGGTCTGTGCATCGCCTGGTGCTGGTGGTCATGCTGTGGTGATGAGGAAGGATGTCTCTGATGTAGGAAAGGCCCACTCAAGTATTCAGGAGACATAGGACAGCAGAGTAAAGAGTAACTCTGAGGGTTCTGGGAGTAGGGGCGGGGTGTGTGTGTGTGTGTAGGGGAAAGGATTCTTTTTACTATTCTTGTAACTTCAGTCTAAGTCTGAAATTAGTTCAAAAGAAAAAGACTTGGCAGAGAAGACAAAAGCAAAGCATGCAAATAACTTACAAGGCAGGAGGGAAACAAATTTCTGCAAATGTAACAAACCCTAGAAAACCCTCTTCCCGGTGCCTCAGGGAAGCTGCTGACCACCGTGTCTTCCTATTCCAGGCACTGAGACCCTACTGAGCACATACCCCACACTTCCCACCTACCCTGCCTGTTTTCAGGGGCCACCCAACGAAGCCCCGATTATCTGACCAATGAACCTCTGAGCTTCATTTCCTGGGGAAGCTGAGCAGTGCCAGTTCACAATTCACTTAAACCGTTAGGATGCGTGGAAAATTAAAGATGGCCAAAGAGGGTGCCTGCTGTTTGCTCAGGGAGTCTCTCAAACTTACACCTCGAAGACACTCATACCTCCATTGAAATTCCTATACTAACACGGAAAGGTGGTTTTTAACATATTAAAGCACCGCTGATTTCCCAGAAGCACTGTTGCCTAGCACAGGTCCCATATCTTAGAAGTCCCCACACCCAGAAGCCCCAGCAGTGAACTTCTCAACACCTCTCCACCTTCCGCCAGTCCCTAAAGTTATCCTTCTCCCAGCATCCTTTGATTTTTCTAGCCTGACAACAGTTCCCACTCCCACAGCCTTTCGGGCACTTGGCTCCACAAAGGCCCACCATGAGTAAGGGCTCCACTCTCTGTTTCTCATTTGCAACTTTTCCTCATTTGCAGAAGGAAGCCCTGAAAGAACCTTCAGTTCTACTTTGTCCCAGGCAGGCTGGAAACTGCAGTCAACTGCGCTGACCTCAGAGAGCCAAGGCGAGCACATATAACTATTGTCCTCCACGGGGGAACAGCTCAGACTCTGTGAGCCTGAGAAGTGAAGCCAGCAGCTCAAGAACAATTGCTTCCTTCTACAAAGACTGTACCAAGCAGCCACCCCGACTGCCCTCCACCGCCCACAGCTCTGCCCGGGCTCTGCAGCCAGACCCGCTCTCTAAAAACACAAGACCTTGCCGCTCTGCTGAAAGCACACTGCACTGACTCCCTTCCAGCCCCTGTATTTGCTCCCCAAACTGATGAAGGACAGGGAGTGTCTGCCCCCTGCCCTGCCTCTTTATCTGTTGTCTCTCAGCCTCTGCAATGTCCTCACAGTTGCTGCTATGGTTTGAGAAAGTGACGTGTCCTCCACTGGTTCCTGTGTCTGGGCACTTAGTTCCCACTGGTGGGGCTGTGGGTTCAGGAAGTCTAGGGGGTTGCTCTTTGGAACCCTCAGGAGGGAGCACTTGGCTGGAGACTCTGGGTTTCTAGCCCAGCCCCACCTGCTGTCCCCTCAGTGCTGACTGATACAACTGGATGTGCGCCAGCAGCCTATTGCTACAGCAAGCAGCCATGTCCACTGCCAGGACCTTTTGCCTCAATGAACTCGGTATCTAAATGTCAGTCAAAATACACATTTATTCTCTAGTTTCTTGCCAGGTACACACAGCAACAAAAAAAGTAACTAAGACCAGGTAGGGTGGCATCCGCCTCTAATCCCAGAACCTGAGACAGACAGGTCTCCGTGAGCACAAGGTCAGCCTGGTCTACATTGCGAGTTCCAGACCAGCTAGGACAACATAGTGTCTGTAAGTAATTAAGTAAGTAAATAGTATGCATTAGCTTGCTCAGTTTTCTGATTTAGCTTCAAAACTACTCCCTAAGCAAGATTTCCCAGACACCCCCCTCAAAGAAAGCCCCCCCAAATCTGTGTGCTCCAACAGTCAAGAACTCTCCATGAACAAGACTAATTCTTTTATTATTGTGTCCCTACACCTTGGATAGAGTATGGCAAGAGCCAAAGGTTAACAAATATTTGTAAATAAATAACCAGTAACTTCCTACAGCAGTCTCCCTTGCCCGTTGCTTCCATGGTTTCAATTACTGGAAGGCAACGGAAAGATTAAATGGAAGTTCCAGAAATAATTCATAAATTTAAAATAACCCGTTATGCTATATTGTTGGAACTGTCCTATTTTATTATTGCAGTTCTTTACTTCTTTTGTACTGTTAATCTGGGTGCACGTATGTGTCTCTGTGGGAGCGTATGTGCACATGAGTGCAGGTAGCTTGCAAAGGACACAAGAGGCCATCAGATCCCCTGGACTTGGAGCTACAGTGGTCATAAGCCGTTGAAACCATCCAGGGCCTTCGGGAAGAACAGCAAGCACTCTTAACTTCTGAGCCACCCCTCTAGCGCTTGTTACTGATATCCTCTTGATATTCTATGCCTAGCTCATAATCAAACTTAAGAGGTATGCAGGCACAGGAAAAATTTACCATGCACAGTTCCAAAGTCTCACTGGAAATCTTGCAAAGTGGCCCCAGTAGGTATGTGAGCACCATGGCATTAGCGTCAAGCATCACAATGACAAGACCAAAAAAAAGAAAGAAAGAAAGAAAAAGGGAAAGAAAATTCATAGACAATAGCCATAAGGAAAGTGATAAACCACTACGAAAAGAAATATCTGTTATATATCTGCCTATATGTGATGTAGGGAATTCTGCCTAAGAAGGCAGTAGGGAATATATTTAAAAATTACTTCTTATAAGTAATATGTTATAATATTTTAGGCTTACAAGATATAATCAGAATCTTGCTTGTTTTAAATTCCACATGCAGGGATCTACCAGGAACTCAGTCACCCTCACCAGCAGCACCACGGCGCTCTAACCGGCAGTGCGTGCTGGTCAGCATGGGGATCATGTAATCCACTGGCCGCGCTAGGACAGTTTTGAGTACAGATAGAGCACTGATGGTACATATCAGCGGGCTAGCCTGGAAGCAGATATAAAGAGGGACTATCCTCAACAGCATCAAAGTAAGTCTAGCCTGGGCTACATAGGTGCGACCTTGTCTAAGGGGGAAAATGGAGCTGTTCTTGGGAGGATCCTCTGACTGTAAAAAAAAAACTATTGTGCTGAGACAAGCTACCATCTTTCATTCAAGGTCTTTGGGCTAGGAATGTTCCCGAATCTGAAGTGTTTAGATTTTGAAAGATAATGAGGTATACATTTCTATGGAACACAAGACCCCTGGTTGTGTTTAGGGTAGACCCTCTTAATCCAGCAAAATAATATTTAGTAGAAAAATATATAATACATCCACACTGTCCGGGACAAATTAAAGCTATGTGTAGCTTCAGGGCAGACTATACAGCCAGAGGAGTCCTGACAGTAACTTCCAGGCTTCCATACTCTTTGGATAACAAGTGAAGGCAGCAGATTTCAAGTTATTTCCATCCTGGGAATATCCTGGTCATTAAACTGTACTCACATTTACAAATTCATCTGGCACACAACTAAGCTTAACTTAGTGAACAACAGCATTTTTTTTTTTTAGTTCTAACATACAAGAACTTAATGCAAACTCTGCCCCCATTTGAAAGTGGGAAATTATGTTTCCTGAATACTTTTACAAAATTTGAATCTTAAGTAACCATTTAAATGATTACTTCCTTTGAATCAAGTTTACCTAGCAATGTGAATTTAAACTACCCCTTTATTAATCTAATGCATGAAATGTTTGTTTATAAAATAAGAATTAAACAAGCTTCAAAATGTCCTAAACCCTCTTTATAACGGCATTTGCTTGTTCTCCTACGACATTTAATACTGGATTTGGGGCGAGCAAGATGGCTGAGCAAGTAAAAGGCACTTGCTGCCACAGCTGAAACCCCAAGTCTGATTCTTGCAGCCCACATTGTGAAAGACAGAATGGACGCTAAGAAGTTATCCTTTGATCTACACACACACACACCACACACACACACACACACACACACACACACACACACACACCAAACAAATGTAAACATTCTATTCCAAAAAGTTGTTATAAAGGTAATTTACTAAAATTGGATGCTGTTTATAACAAATTAGAATGAGTTTATTATTTGCTTCTGTATACATTTGGGTGAGGTCCTCATCTCGTATGGAAAGTGAAAGCTACGCTTCTAACACTGGGATAAGCCTTACTCCTCCGCAGAGCTGTGGTAAGAAACTAAAACTAAACGTGGATAGTAGGATTGGTGAATTTTTACACCATTTAGGAAAAAAAAAGCCTAGAAAGCTTACTGGCTGCATTTCTTTTATCATCAGGTTTGACTGAATGGAAAAGGACATCATCACAATGCGGGAAGAGTGACACGCGCCAGAGCGCTTCGTGTTCCGTGACATCCGTGAGCACGCAGTGCTCGGAGTGGTACAAAAAATTAACACTAAAGGAAGTCAAGGTGAAGGATCCTCAAGACTCCTTCTGAAAGGGCCCAAACACTTAAACTATGAAACGAACAGCTTACAAATGGATACATGCCAAAGCCAAAACTTGCCTCAAAACATGCTCTCCGTATCCCTTGGTGATGGCAGCGGGGTGGAGGGGGTGAGTCACAGCAGCAGTGACCAGACACTGAGCATCTGCCATTCAACTTGGCATGGGTTCTCACTGAACCCCAGTCACCTTGGGAGGTCACCGCCATTGCCTCCTTTATTTAAAGAAAATTGTGTCTTAGTGCCTCAGTGTCTGTGTCACACCCGATGCAGATGCAGGAGCACCAAGCTCCATTAGGGTAAGTACCCAAAACTGACCTTCAACCTTCAGAGGTAACACTGCTAACGGGAAATTGCCAGGGGACAGTCGTTTCCCACAGGTGCCCTTTGGGTCCTCCAACACCCATGCTGGGAAGTGGAGCGTTCAGACATCTCTCCAGCTGCGGCAGCTGTCTCCCCAGGTCTGGAACCTGAAATGTATCACCCTCTTCCAAGTCTACATACTGCACAGAACACACAGGCCCACACTATTCATTGTGCCCAATGCTTTTTAGCTTTGTTTACATTGAAGGGCAGACAATTTTAAAAATGCAATCACCCACAAACAGATAAGCGAGCTGTCTGGGACTTTTTCCTAAAAGAGGAAGTCTTGTGACCCTACATAACCCTGGGATTGTGCAGATTAAAAAACAAACATTTTTTTTTCAATCCTCACAACAAATCCAGCAGCAAAGGTTGGCTTTAAAGCCTGGAATCCCCCAGCACCCTCTGCGGCATCCATCTAGAGGACAGACTGAGCCAAGAGGGGCCACCTGCACTCACCCTGCCCATTTGGGCTTTGGCTGAGAAACAGGCAGGAAGAGAGAAGCCAGAAGTCAGCCATAGCTCCGTCCTCTGCTTGTCCTGGCCTGGCAGCCGGTAGAAAAGGGAAAGAGGGAGTGTGGGGACACCGCCCAGGGACTTGCTCTCCAAACTGGCTTTTGATTCTTTCCAAAAGAACACTTTGCAAGTGACAATTTCCCTACAACCAGAGGTTTGTTAGATTTGGTTGGTTGGTTTTGGTTTTGGTTTGGAGTTTTTTTGGTTTGGTTTGGTTTTGAGATGTATTTTTACGTGTGTGTGTGTGTGTGTGTGTGTGTGTGTGTGTGTGTGTAGATGTCCTCAGGCCAAGAGAGGGCTTCTGGTCCCCGGAAGCAGAGGCACTTGTGAGGTGAGCAATATGGAGGCTGGGAACTGAACTCAGGTCCTCTGGAAGAGCAGCAAGCACCCTTATAGCATCCTTCCAGCCCGAGGCCAAAGGTTTTGCTCTAGGAAAATCATTCTATCCCTAGCCTACCAGGAGCATGGAAGAGAGTTAAAAGGCAAGGCCATATCCATGCTCAGAGGCTCTGGAAGAAAGACAAAGTTTTGTCACAGCATCATGTTGTTAGTTTATACCCCCTGCCCCAGAAATGATAGCTTATTAGGTAACAGCAACGTGGGGCTTGCCAGCCAGCCAGCCTAATGAAGAAGTCAGCCAATGAGACACCCTGTCTCAAAATCCAAGTTCTTTCTCAGCCAGGGAAACCCTTCTTCTAGGGATAATGGCTCTGAGATTAAGGGCACCTCTGAACTCAGATTTGGTTCCCAGAAACCCACGTGGCAACTCACAACTGTCTATAACTCCAGTTTTAGGGTATCTGGTGCCATCTCCATGGGCACTTAACACACATGGTTCACAAGCACACATGCAGTCTAACACTCATACACATAAAATAAAAATAAGCAAACCTTTAAACTTAAGTTATAAGGCACCTGAAGAATCACACTCAAGGTTGGTACACACACACACACACACACACACACACACACACACACACACATCAAAAAAGGGAAAAATATGAGAATACTGTACATCTCACATGCACTATGGACTATAAATAGGTACAAATTTTCCAAATAGAAACTTGGCAGTAAGCACCAAAAAATTTAAATGACACTAGTAAACTCAGCACTGTCACTTCTAGGAATGCTTCTCAAGTAATTTAGTCATGTGTGAAACATATTTTCCTTTTTAAAACATCTATGGTTATCACTGAATTTGTTACAGGTACAAATGTAATAATTTTGCAAAAATAAAAAGATTTTTTTAAAATAAAGCTACATGGGGTTGCACAAATAAAGTATTGTCCATATACAACTAAATTACAAAATTTTCTATTGTATTCCATCAGTTTTTAAAATAACTATTTTCTAGAACAATTGTCTACCTAGTGTTTTGAGAACGTTAAAAGCGTGCTAGATTACCAAGTGTGTTTGGCCCCCAGTCCCAGAACCTAGATGACACCCACTTTGCACAATTCATCAGGAAAAGTTCCACAGCCAGAATGCTAAGCGTATGAATTCAAGCTCGCTGCACTTGCAAGTCTTTTCTCTGTGTGGAGAACAGGGGGGGGGACCCTACTTCCCCCCAACGCCCATCTTCTCTGAATAGTCAGTGTCTCACAGAAGAGAAGAAAGGAAGCTCTGAGGCCCAGTGTCTCATCCTAGGAGTTGAAAGGAGGGCCATGCAAGACGTCTCTTCTCCTTTCTGAAACGAAGGTATTCTGGTACCAACTGCTTAAGTCAGCAAGGCCGGGAAGGATTGTTTTGTTGTCATGCACACCCCTAAATAAAAGAAAAATAGCAAGATGCTCTTCAGCTCTCAAGGAGGGTGCACCCCAACAAGCCCTGGTCAAGTTGAAAATACATCCTTGTCACACCTAACCTAATGCACCACAGTTCAGCCACACAGCATACTGCAGCATGCTGATAGACTTTCATGTGGTTCTGTAGCTAGCTGAACAGGAGCTGTGGCTAGCTGCACTGTCTACAGTCGTGAGAAAATATACCGGTGCATATCACTACCCCAGGAAAAAGGAGCATCATTAGGTCAACAAATCATAAATCAAACCATCATAAGTCAGGGGAAAGTATATTAAGTACATTAAGATGGTACATGAGGGGGCTGGACAGATGGTTCCCAAGTCAAAAAGCAATTACTGCTCTTCCAAAGGTCCCAGGTTCTATTCCCAACACCCAGGTAGCAGCTCACAACCATTTCTAATTCCAGTTTCAGGGGATGTGACACCTTCTTCTAGTCTCTTCTGGCACTAAGGATGCATTGATGCACAGGCGCACATGCATGCAAAACACCTACATGTGGAAAATAAAAATAAAGAGGAGAAAGAAATGCTAATCCTAATGGATTTGCTTTTTTAAAGAAAGGTACATGAGGAAAAAGGGGCGTGAACTTAAGAGGTTGAGGAGGAGAGCATGGCAGCATATAGGCAGAATTTAAGTGATCTGAACTATTCATGGGCCCACTTCGTCCTTGTACTTATCAGATCAAATAAAAGGTCTGTTTAGGGCTCCAGCTAGCTCAGCGGCAGAGCAATTGCTTAGCACTCATGAGGCCTTGGGTTCAATTCCTGCCACCTCAAAGATAAAGAAAAATAAATAAATAACAGGGGCTAGAGAGATGGCTCAGCAGTGAAGAACACTGTCTGCTCTCGCAAAGGGCCCAGGTTCAATCCCCAGAAACCACATGGCTGCTCACACCCAGCAATTCCAGTTCCAGAGGATGCAGCCCACTCTTCTAGACTTTTCTGCCACTAGGCTTGCATGTGGTGCACAGACATGCGTGCAGGCAAAACACCTGCACACATTAGAAAGAAATACAGAGGGAAAGGGTGTGTTTTGAGGGGAGCAATCTTCAATATTAATATGTTCAGTATGTTGGTTAGAAAAGACAAAAAACAGGATGCTCAGAAGGGCCACTGAAACCTGATGAAACTTTGCAGAAAGCTACAGTTTGTTTTCTGCTATCTTATTTCATGGTTATTGCTTGCAGAGCGCCTTGGAAACAAATGGCTTCCCAAATACAGAGAAATAACCTGCTCTAGAAAAGAGCAGTTGTGCTGCCCTCCTGTGAGATTAAATGATTCTCTTCGTCACTTCACATCCAAGTTCGCAGCCACCTCCTTCTTGCCAGAATCCCTCCAAAGGTTTCCTTTAAGCTGCACTTATTTAGTGTACTTAACTACCCAATAAAGGGTGATTGTGGTTGTCAATTTTATCATTGTCACATGTAACACAGCTCCTTATGTTCAGATAAAGTTTGGCTCCAACATGCACATACGAAACTTGGGCGCTGAGTTTTCAGCGTGTGAGTCTATTCTTGGGAGAGAAACCATCATCATTACCAATGAGTTCCAGCAGTAAAGATCTAAAATCGCTCCCTCCTCTCGGTGCAGGGATCTGACACAGGAGCACACTCTTTCCTGTAAGCAGGACTGTCTTGGCAGACTTTTAAAACATACTCACTGGCTGCTGGTTTCCAAACAGTTGCCGCAAATGACAGCGGTGAGCACTGCATGGCTGCCAAGGTCTCCTCTGAGGCAAACCCCTTCCAGAACCACAAGGAGGTTAGCAAGACGGCTCAGTGGGCAGAGGCCCCGGCCTGCTGGCAAGCCCGAGGACCCCAGGTCATCCCTAAATCCCAGATAGTGGAAGGAGAGGTGTGACTACTGTGAGGTGTCCTTTGACCTCCATATATGCAGTGTGCAGCGTGACCCCCACAAACACATACATACACACAATAATTAAATGCAATTTTGAAAGCTTTAAGTGCTTTTAAAACCCACAGTGGTTTCCTTCTTTCTTTTTATTAAAACATAACATGGTAGAAACAGGTCAGGTTTGGTGTCAAGCACACCACATACAGCCTGTAAGTGTGTTTACAGTCCTCACCCACCAACCGGAATAATAAGAGAATCATGGCAGAACTGATGTGAGACTGCCCCGGTCTCCTCTAAGATTTCTCCAAGGAAATCCAATGACAGAGCGGGTTCTACCTAACAGAGAGAAGACAAAGACAGATTCTCCACAGAGTGGAAGAGGGCATCCAAGGCCCATTTTCTGGAGCAGACATATATCCCCTGTCCTGCACAGGGATGACAACATTAATGTCCCCAACACCTCCTTGCTCGAAATCTTTGAAACGCTCCACAGTGTGGACTAACACTCTCACCCCAGCCACTATAACTCACCTTCCGTCCTCCGACCCCTTCCACCCAATGACACCAACATTCACACCAAGCACTTGAAAGCAGCCTTATCGCTGTACAAAGTCCTTGTGAGCAAAGAGTCATCGCTTACACATTGTTGAACACCCTCTCAAGTTATCAAGCGTAGCACCTTGTACATAATGATATATAGTGATTATTCTTCAATAAGGAAGTAGATGAATCCCTTTTGGAGAACAGATGGGACAGGGAGGGAAAGGCGTGTCAACACATTAACTCTGTGCCGTGATGAATGGATCATGTGTGAATGATAAGGAAAATAAAATAATTGCAAAAAGCATAAAGGCTAAAAAATTAACCAGTTTACTATTTGCACATTATGCAGGGAATTCAGCCTAAGTATACTAACAAACTTTCTAATGTATTCAACATTTTTCAATTAAAAAAAAAAAAGGTCTTCACTGACTCCTGCACCATGACGAATGCTATGCACCAAGCATTAGGAAGAGCTCTGTGAAGGACCCAAAGACTGTACAGACACCGTAGCCCAAGAAGGAACAGAACAGTGAAAGAGCCAGGCACACCCAAGCCAAGCCAAGTCATGATGTCCTAAAGGTGTCACTGGAGAAGCATACCGGGGGTGGCGGAGTGATGCTGATGTCTCTCCCTCTACAGTGCATTCCCAGGGTGGGCATTTAACACAGCAGCGGCCCAGCTTAACCTCCAGGTGACACCACCTCCATTGTTTCACATGCACTTCGCAAGACCGAAATCCCGTGTTTTCTACAGGTGGGTTGTTTGGAAACTGTGTTGAGAGGGTTTTACTTTCTTACATAAAAGCTCAGAAGAAAAGAAGGTCTCTAGAAGGTTTCGAAGAAGAGGAGGCATTTGAACCAATCATGAAAGACAGATGATTCTTGGGTGATAAGGAAGGAAAACTACTCTAGGAGAGAGAGGGGGGAGGGCGGGGGAGACAAGAGGGAGGAGGCATAATGATGCATTTGAACCATTCTTTCTTTCTTTCTTTCTTTCTTTTTTTTTTTTTTTTTTTTTTTTTTTGGTTTTTCGAGACAGGGTCTCTCTGTGTAGCCTTGGCTGTCCTAGACTCACTTTGTAGACCAGGCTGGCCTCGAACTCACAGCGATCCGCCTGCCTCTGCCTCCCAAGTGCTGGGATTAAAGGCGTGCGCCACCACCGCCCGACTGCATTTGAACCATTCTTAGTAAGAGAAGCTTTGTCACTGGGTAATGGACAGACGGAGAAACAGCTGCAAGCCTTGGCTGGGTATGGCTACCGGAGAGCACGTGGTCCTTGCACCTTATGGAATCCTGGTGGATTGGTAGAAGGAAACGCCCAACCCAGCCAATGCATGTACAGTTAGATGTGGCTGTCATGCTTTCCTACCCACTGCCTGCTCTGTGTCCCTCTCCAGGAAGCACAGGCCACGCATGACCTCTACTAGCCCTAACCTAGAGTGGACACGTAATAAGAACTGGGCAACTAATCCAGCCACCACAGCTGAACTCAACGCACATTTGTAGAAAACGTCTATGCAAGCTGCTTTGTTCTGCCCTGTGAAAAGCACTTCACTGCCCTCCAGAATTCATAACTGGTTCCAAATGGCAGTTACTTGTAATTGAGTGCAGAATGAAATAAACTGAAATAAGCCCCCAGAAACAGCTAAGGCCTCTAAGTAAGATCTTCACATCTTCCTCTTCCTAAAGTGAAGAGTTCAGCAAATAAGCTAATAAATGCTCTCGCTGCAGCCCATCAAGCTGGGCGTTCTACCACAGTCAAGGGCAAAACCATTTTTACCTCCATCACACTTGGGGCGGGGGAAGGAATGCATGGGAAACAGTCTCAACCACATGACAGCCAACGTAGGGGGCATCTTCCTCCAGTCTGCTAGGGTTTAAACCTGAACACAGGAGGTGTTCCTCCTGCCGTTCTATGGCCTGGCATGGTGTGGACTTAGGAAGAAAGCCTCATGCAGAACGACTGCTGGGAAGACTGGCCAAATGACTCGCCGGAGCAAAGGAAGCCCCATCCGACACATGTCGGCCCTGCTAAGGTCTTGCCTGGGAGCACTGCCCCTTCAGCTTCCCAACTGCGTTTCTCATCCGAATTTGAGACTCTGTCCTTATCTGCTCTTCACTTTGAATATTATAAACCTACTCACAATCACTTTACTTTTTAATGAATCCATTCAAAACAAAAGAGAGTACAAAAAATATTTTTCCACCTTTGTATTACTTCCCCTTAGAAAGATAAAAGGCGGTCGCGCTGGAGTGTTCTTCAGTGGGGGTGTTTGCTTTGTGTGTGCAAAGCCTCTGGTTTTTACCCAAATGACTATGTCAGGAAGGGAGGGAGGGAGAGAGGGAGGGAAGGAGGGAGGGGAGGGGAGAGGGAGGGAGAGGAGGGGAGGGGAGGGGAGGGGAACCAATCTGAAGGTAGAGCCTAGTTATTATCACAGCCAGGATCCAGTCCTTTCTGCATTGCCCATCAAGTAAGTCTGTGGCCTACAAACACACACACCCTCTTGCCACTTCTCACACATTCCAGGTTCAGAGAGACAGAGAGAGAGAAAAGGAAAAAGTTTGTTCTCGGCCCAGATAAGACCTTTCCTAACTGGGGAACTGGAATGCATGCCATCACTCACACGTATGTGGCCACCGCGCAGCGCACTGACTGTGACAATTCCCGGCTGACTGACTCATCTGCTCAGCCACACTGGACAGCTCTCCAGGATCCGGCCGTGTAAGGAATTTACAGCCTCCCCTGTCTTCCTTTAGTCTCTATGTCCTTTCAACCACAATTGCCTCGCCCTTGCTCGCCCATTAGTTACCAGCTGACAGTGTCTCTCTCTCCTTCCAGAAGCTGTGAAGAAAGCACACTCCAAGTTCTCGCCTCCTTCCTCTCTCCTCCCTTAGCTTTGTACTTTTACACATCTCTGATGCTCATATGTCTTTTTTTTAATTCACCACAGATGGTTCTATTACCTGCTTCTTCCATCGGTAAACTATAAGATCTTGGGGAATATGGCTGGGAAGCTTCGGCTTTACATCTTTGCAGCACAGTGTGCCTGTCGCACACAGCTGCTCCCAAGCATCTGCGAGGGGACTCATTCCAGTGAGGGTTTTCTTTAAACTGTTTGCAGCGATGTCTTCATCTTAATTTCATCACTGTCATATTTGTTTTCACAGAACTTAGAGCTAATTTTAGGGATTCTTGGCAGGGGGCAGTTGCCCCTTTGGCTTAAAAAAAAAATGACAATTCAGAACAGAGGCTGCTTTTGCAGAGGACCAGAGCTTGGTTCCTAGCACCCACACAGTTGCTCACAACCATCCATAACCCTGTTTCCAGGAGGTCTGATGCCCACTTCTGGCCTCTATGGGCACTGCGGGCACATAGTCCACACATACATACATGCAGACACATACAAATAAAAATAAATACATATCCTTAGCAAGGTGGCTGGGGGCGGGGAGAATGGATAAAAAGTTCTATGGCTTCTTTTACTACCCCACCTTGTGTGTGTCAGATAGACCATAGTGTATCTTTCCCCACATTTACAATATACAATGCAGAGTTATCATCTGCATCAACTTGCCAGGCTATATATATTTTTCAGGCTATATTATTTAATAAAAGCAAATTTCCAGAAAGAATGAATGGAATGAAAATCTGAGCAGACCATAAATGTCAACTAACAATGAATTTCCTATGATACAATTAAGATTTCACCCAATGCCTTCATCTGCCTTAGCTCTTGTAAGAAAGGTGACAAATGCCTCATTCTGGAACTGTGCATTGAATCCACACCTGCGGATGGATGCTGAGGTAGGAGAGAGATTTTGAGGGTTTGAGGTTCATATTTACTGTCATCTGGAGCCTACCAAGAGAATGACTTGATCTAACAACTGAGCATCCAGGAAACAAACAATTTAAAACCAGGCATAGGGTTTGTGTAGTGCAAAGTTTTAGTGTCATTAAAAACTGAGTTATGGCTGGGTACGGTGACACGCGCCTTTAATCCCAGCACTCCGGAGGCAGAGGCAGGCGGATCTCTGTGAGTTCGAGGCCAGCCTGGTCCACAAAGCAAGTCCAGGACAGCCAAGGCTACACAGAGAAACTCTGTCCCGAAAATCAAAAGCTCAGTTATGTTACGTAAAACATGTTTTTGTTTTAATCGCAGGTGTGGGATAACAGGCTGATTCAGATTAGCCACAGCAGCAAACTATTTGCCTCGTGCAGGCTCCGAGAGAGGCTCCTTGCCAGCTGCAGATACTTTGATTCTGAGGACTCTGGAAAGGGAATAAATGTCAGAGCCCAGAAGGAGAGATGGGGCTCCAAGAAAGAAGAAGCCTGGTGCTTCCCCTCGAGCCCTCCCCCATCCCACTGCTGCTCCTGGTTGCTGTTGGTGCAGTTTGATGAGAAAAAAGTTGCAGATATCCTGAAACGAAGATTGGACTTGCCCGGAGGAACCCAACAACCCTAACCAACAGGAAGTAGCTGAGGAAAACTCCACCCCCTTTCCCTTCTAACCTTCATTCTCTCCTACCTAGTGTTCTAAAGTTGGGGTGTTGGAAGGGATTGGGGTGGAGAAGGAAGAAAGGAAGAGGCAATTTAAACACACACACACACACACACACACACACACACACTTAAAATAGAGTAAAAACCAGCGGCTACCGGTTGGAATAGGTATTTCTCATTGTGAAAATACGTTCTCCCTCGACATGGTTACCACAGAACTGAAAATCAAAAATCATAATGAGAAATCCCTCACATCCATTAGAATTATTTTAAAAGAAGAAATAACCCTTAAAAAGTAACAAATGTTGGTAAAGACGTAAAGCCTGTGGGACCGGTGCGCACTCCTGGTGGTTGCATGAAAGTGGCACCGCAACTGTGCAAACCAGTCCAGCGGTTGCTGGGACTTTACGTTCCAGCCTCTTTGTTGATGATGATAAGGAACAACTACAATAAGGGGCAAAGTAATCCCTTCGGTACCTGGGGGGTCACTGTCAGGGTCCGGGAAGGAAGGCCGAAATGTTGGTCCAGGGCTGGGAAGGGAGAGGCGTGCAGCCTGGGAGACACGTATTGCACTCACTGCCTGGCTCTGCAGAACACACAGGGCTCGGGACCTTCAGGCAGCTTTGGTGCCAGCAGTCTGCAGCTGATCGGAAACATGCTGGGACAGATAGAGGCTGGGGACAGAAGGGAGGATTAAGGAGCTTGGGGGGAAATGTTTACCTTGGGTGTATATTTGA
Organism: Acomys minous; assembly: GCF_964271855.1. Classification (NCBI taxonomy): domain Eukaryota; kingdom Metazoa; phylum Chordata; class Mammalia; order Rodentia; family Muridae; genus Acomys; species Acomys minous. The sequence goes on along the minus strand of NC_140497.1, from coordinate 35,181,915 downwards.
AACTTCCAGGTCCATGGTCCTGGTAGTTGGGAGTAGGATTCACAAAACTAGGGGGAGAGAGAGAGAGAGAGATCCTACTTCAGGAATAGGCAGGTGGGGAAACTGAGGCTGTTGCTTGACAGGAGTCCTTATCTGGAACCTGTCTGATATGTGACAGGTGAATACAAGTCACAACTTCCTGAAGCTTACAAGAATGGTTTTAAGTTAAATGTTTTAGACACATAAGCATCTACTGAAATCCACATTGGAGAAAAAACAGTTGGCTCATGCCTTTGAGTCATAGCAAAAGCTCTGGTTTGGGGTTAAAAGCATGAGCTCTCTTTCCGCTGTCCAGGGGGCTGGATATACAGGGCTGGACAGACAGTGCTGGACAGACAGGGCTAGACAGACAGGGCTGGACAGCGACATTTTCAGCACAATGAGAAGCATTTTAAATCTACGCTTAGAAGACAACAAAGGAAATGTAAACTTTTGCTTGTGATTATGATAAGAGCAGCAGTACTTTACCGGAACTCCCACTGACTAATGTTCAAACTCTGAGTTTCTGGAGTCTTAATACAACAGTAGAATAGGGAGGAGAGAAATTGGAAACATTTCTCATTTTTCACATACCTTAAATCACTTCCTTGGACCTTAACAACCTGCATTAGCACACCTTAAATCGCCTTCTTAGGCCCTCACAACTTACTTAAGCTTTCACATCCTCGGACCTTTAGAACTTGCACTTACATACCTTGAGTTGCTTTCTTAGACCCTCGCAATTTACACTAAACGTTAAATCTTTTCTTTCTATTCAGTCATTTACCATGAGACACAGGTGGTTCATGACTAAGCGCGCAGTCATGGCAAATCAAGTTCCTTTAAATAAATAGTAAAAAGTTACATCGAAGCCTGTTTTGTGAGTTTATCTTCTTCTGTGTGAAGCCTTCCAGCGAGGTAAACTATGTCTGCGTCTGCCTCTTGTAGCATCAGACCTAGTACCTCTAACAAAAGGTTAGATTTTCCTGAGGCCTGATCATTCATATAAAATAAACTGACCAAGGCGGCGGCATTCTTGGGGGGAGGAGCTTTTTTGTTTGCTGCTGTTAAACTGATAAAATCTAGATAGCAGTCAACACCATCAGAGATCTGAGATGAATAAATTGTAGCAGGAAGTATAATCCTTATGGTCTACATATCAATTAATATGACAGAGACTTACCAGCAAGCCACCTTAGGCTTCTAGATGGTTTTGTTAGGGGCAGAGGTTGGTCTTTAGCTGCCACACTGGACAACATAGGCCTTGGGCTGCCGGCCCCAGAAGGTCAGAGATTTTCCTGTGAAGGAGGAACTTGGGAAAACTGACCTACATTGGTAAGGAAGAGTGGAGCTCTCAAGCCAACACTGTCTACAGTTTGGGTAGAGGCCAGGCAGCAGGTGAGGCATGGGGCAGCTCTAGGTCCAGTGGTCAGGGTGAGGCATGGGGCAGCTCTAGGTCCAGTGGCTAGGGTGAGGCATGGGGCAGCTCTAGGTCCAGTGGTCAGGGTGAGGCATGGGACAGCTCTAGGTGCAATGGCTAGGGTAAGGCATGGGGCAGCTCTAGGTCCAGTGGTCAGGGTGAGGCATGGGGCAGCTCTAGGTCCAGTGGTCAGGGTGAGGCATGGGGCAGCTCTAGGTGCAGTGGTTAGGGTAAGGCATGGGGCAGCTCTAGGTCCAGTGGTTAGTATTACCACGTCCAGGTGGAGTCTTCTCTGCCCCGTCATCTTCTTTAGAGACCTTAGTGTCATCACTAGGAGTTAGCATTTCTGTCTGCCATGGCAGGTTCTTTTTACATTAAACACGTTAAATGCCACATTCAGCAGATCTCTGAAGAGCCCGAGGACCATTATCTATTAAGTATACCTGACTTTAAACACACATTGGCTTTAGTTACTTGTTTTATTTAGGCTGGACCTTGAAAACACATACAGGAAGCTAAATAAAGCTTGCTGCTGCCAATGAATTACATTTGTACTTAGCCTGAGTGTGAACATATTTCTGAGCACATTGAAGAATTTAAACATTTATAAGGTGACTGAGCATTAACTTGCATGTCTTAATTATCTTTAAGAGTTTTCAACAAGTTAATAAATTTTACAAAATTAGGCTTTTAAAAGCTTTATCCCCACTTAAGTTTGATTCTTAAAATTTGAGTTGAAGATTTCATTGAAGATCCTTTAACATCAAAATGAAACTTTAAACCATAAATTCAGTCCATACACAAACTGGGAACTTTACCAGACCAGAAAGAAAGTTCTCACTGCGACTGGAAATGTTACTTTTCTGATTATTTCTTAGTGCACCAATACAGAATATCATAGTTTCTTGGATGACTCAATGTATCCTGATAGCTAAAGCTTAACAAAGTTAGCAAAGACAAAGAGGCTATACGTAGAGCCTTAAGAAAGTGACTATTAGCCTGGGTAGACCTTAAGAATTTATAAACCTCTGAGTGCCACCAGGTCTCCCCCTCCAGGGGACATGGTCAAAGGTGAGGCACCAGAGTATGTGAGAAAGTAACATCCCACTCTCCACTCAGGAACAGTCATAGAGGAGGGGAATAAGGGGAAAAGAGGAGGGAGGGAAGAATGGGAGGATACAAGGGATGGGATAACCATTGAGATGTAACAAGTATAAATTAATAAAGGAAAAAAAGAATTTATAAACCTTATTTATCAAACATCTTTCTTATCTAACATATGTTGTCCTTCATCTAAACATTTTTAGAAGTCTGGTGTTGAGCAATCAGCCAAGACATAGTAAGTAGTTCAACATACCCCTCTCAGTCAGTTTCTGTTAACCTGGGTAATACCTTTATAACTTTGAGGAGTTATAAACCTTGAGCAAACATACTTTATTCAACAAGTCTGTTGTTCCTTATCTAAAATTTTATAAAATCCTGGTTTGGAATAGTTAGTAAAAGAATAACTTTTAGGCATATATCTCTAAGTCAGTTTCTATTAAATTGAGAATATCTTTATAAACTTGAGGATTTATCATCATAGAAAAATCCATCCTAGAGCTGGGCATGGTGGCACACACCTTTAATCCCAGCACCCAGGGAGGCAGAGGCAGGCAGATCTCTGTGAGTTCGAAGCCAGCCTGGTATATAAAGGGAGTCCAGGGAAACTCTGTCTCAAAAACAAACAGAAAGAAAGAAAGAAAGAAAGAAAGAAAGAAAGAAAGAAAGAAAGAAAGAAAGAAAGAAAGAAAGATCTACCCTAATCCAAGATATTCTGGAGACCTCCTCTTGCTGCCTTAGTCTACAAGAAGGCACAATAAATAACAGAGGGACTAGGACATTTTATAAGTGTTGCCTTGTTGGTTTCTATCACATGGTCATCTTAAGAGAGACACTGGTGACGTTGCATGGCACGTCCTCTTTTAACCTTAGTAAAGATGACTGCTACCCGCATAGTTGCTCCCATCTCGATGAGGTCATCAGCCAAGATGGAGGCGAGCCACATGAATGCTATTTAAAATCTGTTTTCCTAGTAGATCTATTTTTTAAACAAGAGATGAATCCAAGTTACAAATTAACTAATTAAGAGTTGTAGCAAATAAAGACTGCTTTTGCATACATTTTTAACTATGAGCCTTTTGTTATAAGTTTAAGACAAATTTCATTTCGTATTTTTAATCATATCCTATGAACTTACAAATCCTAAGACAGTTCACAATATAGTCTTAAAAGATTTTTTTTTAGATCAAAGAAAAAAGAAATTGTAGAGATAAAAGATTTTTAAGAGTGGAAAGTAGAAAAACCTTAGAGAGTAAGAGACTTTCAGAAGCGTAGAGCAGAGAAAATTTGGATGTGAGAGATTGGGGGGAGGGGTCATTTGCTTGTGCAGTGGCTGGAGCTGTTACTACACGGAAGAATCTGCACATCAAGTGTGCCAATTTTTAGCCACTGATGGAGCTGTGCCGAGGCCAAGGCATCTACAGTCAGATAAGGAGGCTTTAACAAAAGCTCTGGGTCCAAGGAGGGAAAGAGAAAGTGTCCTATGAGGCCCAGGAGGTTTTCGGGAAGCTAGAGTCCCAGAGGGCATAAGGAAGCAGTGGGAAGACAGACAGACAGACAGACAGACAGACAGACAGACAGGAGTGAGTGACAGAGGGACCGGGTCAAGATAGGAACTCCATCTGAGAGAGGATTCCAGTATCATAGAGGCCCAGCTGTGAGCTGGGCAGTGGTGGAACACACGTTTAATACCAGCACTCGGGAGGCGGATCTCTGTGAGTTCGAGGCTAGCCTGGTCTACAGAGGGAGTCCAGGACAGCCAAGGTTACCACAGAGAAACCCTGTCTTGAAAAACGAAAGAAAGAAAGAAAGAAAGAAAGAAAGAAAGAAAGAAAGAAAGAAAGGAAGGCTGTGTTACTTCAGCTCCTAGGGTGAATCAAGGAAGCTCCATGAGGGAGCAGTGGGGGTTAAGTGCCTGGTGACAAGATTTTCAATTTGGGGCTTCCGCAAGCAGACTGAGAGGCTTATCAGCCAGAAATGTCCCAAATCATACAGGAGAGGTGTCCCTTTTCAAGTGACAGAGGCCAAATAGGGTGAAAGGAGCTTTCTCACACACCACTGTGGCATTTGTAGTACTAACAGCTGACAGAGCAGGCAGCTTACTCAGGAGAGAAGGTGAGACAAGTGGTTAGAGCAGGCAGAAGAGAAACAGCTGAAGAGCTGGGCTCGGGGAGGCCCTTGGGAAAGGGGAGGGCTCCAACAGAGAAGGAGGGGTGTCTTAGAAGGGAGATGCAGGGGGGGCGGGGGGAGATAGCAAACCATGCAGAGCGGGCTGGCCTCGAACTCACAGCAACCCACCTGCCACTGCCTCCCTGAGTGTTGAGATTAAAGGTGGGCCCCACCACGCCCAGCTCCTCAAACAGATTTATTTTATTTTTTTAACAACAATATTCAAAACAGCATTGCTTACGAGAGCCAAAAGGTTAAAAACAAAAACAAAAAAACAAAACAAAAAACCAGTGTCCAGATGAATGGAGTAACAAAATACGGGAGCATCTTTTAGTATAAACTCAAGATGAATTCTGACACAAGCCAGAGCAAAGACAGCATGCTTCTGAGTGAAGTGTGCCGGACACAAAAAGGCAAATGTGGTATGCGTCCACTAGCATTAAGAGTCAAGTCCGCTGAGAAAACAGAATGGTGGTTTTCGGGGACTGAGACAAATGAAGTGACTGTTACATATGAGTTGAGTTTCCGGTTGAGATGATTTTTTTTTCTTCTTCTTAATCCAGGAAATGGTTCGTGGTGATGGTTGCGCAACACGGTAAATGAACTTAACGCCACTGAGCTAACCGCCCACTTGAAGCTGATTGGAACTGCAAATTTTTATGTCTTAAATTTTGCAACAGAAAAGAAAGAACGAGAAGACACGCTATTTATCTATGAAGTCACCACTTGCTGCCAGGGTTTTCTTCAGTCCTCTTTGAGGAACAGTAATTATTTTTAACACAGGTGACTTAAAGTAGTCACTGTAGACAGACAGACAGACAGACAGACAGACACACACACACACACACACACACACACACACACACGGAGGGAGGGAGAGAGGGAGGGAGGGAGGGAGGGAGGGAGAAAGAGGGATTGAGATTGATTCAGGGCAGTGACTGCATCTAAAGTGAGCCTCATTTAGTCATATGAGTTTTCCTCAATGAAGTCAGGCCCCTGAAAGGAGCACTCCAGGCCACAGCTGCATGCGGAGGTACCATGGGACAACACTGGTAACATCAAAACAGTCTATGGTTTCAGGCCTGTTGTACAATCTACCAGTCATCTTGCTTCTAGTGAGATACATGCACCTGGTCAGAAGTCAGCCCCGTGCTCACTGTGGTTTCCCCCGACAAGGTGAGATAACCATGACGTGGCCTGTGGACTTGCAGATGATCTCTAGCGGCTGCTAAAACTCTTCTCTTAGCTGCCTAGCTGCTTGGCCCTGCTGTAGATGAAGCTCCTCAATATGGAGAATGGAAGTGACCTAGCTAGGTCACTTCCATTCTCAGCACCATACGACGCCCAAGTAAATGACTCAATGCATGATGAAAACAGGTGCTTCTTTTCTGTCGGACGTCTTCCTTGATCCCATCTACCAAACTGTGGATGTACTGATATCCAAGAAATACAAAATCAATCAATGATATTTTGATGCCCCAAAGCTGCCTGCTCCTACCAACTCCTCTCTTATACTGTTCTTTAGCCACTCGGAATGCACGTGTCATCAGCACGTCACACCTCAGAGTGGGAGAAGCCGTCAATCCACGGTCCCTACGCGGGCCTCCTTCCTTGGCTCCCCAAGCTTTCACCTTCATTCTACAGTACGGAGAAGAAAAGGGAGCCTTGAACACACGGTGGCAGGTGCCCCTGCCCCACATCCCTAGACACGGGCTCTTGGGACAACAGCGTCAAGCCTGGCTTCCCTATTACAGTTTTTCCTTCCAATTTAAGAGGTCCTTAACTTGGAAGGTGAAGCCAACCGTGCATGGAAGTTGGTTACCCTCTCCCAAACAAGGAAAATCCCAGTACCCCTAAGAACGACTCATTACATAGACTTGACTCCTGTATTATTATTTTAAAGCAAGATTATATTTTTCTGTTCTCCTGACAGTTGCAAATCCCCAAACCAACTCGAATTCACTTAAAGCTAATCTGCTGTGTTTTTATTGGAAGAGAATAATCAGGAAAGTTCTGCCCCGCCGAACAGCTGGGAATTTTGTTGCTGAACGCTTTGGTTTAGTCTTTGTTTTTCTAGCTGCTGGCCCTGCTAACAGGATTCCAGGAAGGTCACATTTAATCTTGCAGCGACAAGCTACCTAAGCATTTCTTAGGTTGGCTTCAGTAAAAATAAATTGCCTCAGCTCTGTGGAAGGGCCTGGCGCTTCAGCGCGACAATTAAAGTCAAAGAGAACAAATGAAGGCAGCCGTAAAACACCGCACTTGGTTTTCAAAAGAATTTCCCTGCACAGGTCAAGGGCCGGAAGTCTGTGTTAACAGCAATAGCAAAGGCATAGCTAGTTTAATCCATGGAGAAGACAGCAATTCTCCCAAGCCCAATTCCAGTTTACTACCAAATAGATTTATATTCATAAAAAGGTGTAAATATCACTGTTGGGAATGAAATGTCAGGTTCTTTCCCAAGTCTCGGTATGGAAGAGAAAAGGTGAACAATTTTTCACCTTCTGGGTGTTGAACCTCCTCAATATAGTGACAAGTCCCCTTGCTAAGTGACAAGACTGCATGCCTATGTGCCAGATGCATGTACCAGTAGGTTTCCAAAACAAAACAGACCTAGGCAAGCCCTTCTGAGCTGAATTTCGGCTTTCTGAGCTAACCTCTGCCTTCAACTGAGAATCAAAGCAACAAATATTTATCTAGTTCTTACAGCGTATCAAGTACCCACGAGGAATGCAAAGAAAGACAGGATCCAGGCTCTCAAATAGCATGCCATGGAGGCGAGGGAAATAAAAAGGTCCGAATAACCAAAGCTTTTCACAGCACGCCGAGAGGCCCACAAACACTCAGGTATACACACAACTCGTGGCCATAGGAATACTGCGGGCTGCACACTGCATTTGTGGGCATTCAGAAAATTTATTGTTTTCAGACTGAAAAAATATCAGGTAAGGCTTATGATGAGAGGCCAAAGGAGCGTCATGAGATTCTGGTCAAAATAGAAGACTTCCTTTGGTCCTTTTAGGCTCCATTTCTTGCATTAAAAGTGTCAACAGATCTCTCTCTCTCTCTCTCTCTCTCTCTCTCTCTCTCTCTCTCTCTCTCTGTGTGTGTGTGTGGGGGGGGGGGTATTTTTGTGAAGGGATGTGGATGTGTGGATGGATTGTGTGTGGGTATGTGGTTGTGCACGCACATGTGTGTGGATATATGTGTGTGAATGGATTATGTTTGGGGGTTGTGTGCGCACACGTGTGTGGATGTGTATATGGATGTGTGTGACTGTGTATGTGTGTATAGGGGTGTGTGTGTGTGTGTGTGTGTGTGTGTGTGTGTGTGTGTGTGTGTGCGCGCATATCAGGGGATAACCTCATCATCACTCCTCTAGTACAGTCTACCGTTTTTGATACAAGGGCTGTCCCTGGCAACCCCTCCTGTCCTGGGATTACTAATGTGGACCACGAGGCCTAGCCTTTATGTGGTGCTGGGGATCAGTCTCTGGTCCTCAGGCTGGTGCTGCAGGTGCTGGACCAACTGAGCACCTTCCAGGCACATCTCTTGGCACCTTTCATCTGCTGTACTATCTAATATGGTAGCTGCTAGACCTGTGTGCCTACTGAGCACGCAGAATGTTGGTAGGTAGAGATAAGACAAAAACAACACAGTGGGCTTTAAAGACTTCCCACGTAAAAGGGATGTAAACCAACATTGCTTTTACACCAATGATATTAAAATGATAATGATTGGGAAGGGATGAGTTAAACAAGTTGTATTACTAATCTCACCTGTTTCTTTTGCTTTTCGATACAGACACTAAGAACAAGATATAAGCAGGTGGCTCACACTGTACTTGTACTGAACAGTGTCCTCCTTGTTAATCCCGCCCACATTTGGCCTTGTCCTTCAGTCTCTGGACTAGTAACCGATGCACCCAACCTTAGCTTCAGCACAATCGTAAAATAAGTCTGTGCTCATAACTGGAGTGAAACTATTCTAATATTTCGTCAGATAAAAATCAGGCAGGTGGAGTCTTCCTCCATTTTGAAAACTCCGAGCTCACAGTGTGACTACGCCTTCCTAAGTGACTGTCCATGAGGAGATCTGCAAAGCGGGTATAGAGGGAGCACAGTGCCCTTGGATTGTTTAGGACTCCTGAAAACTTCCCCACCCTCCTGAGACCGAGAGAACAGATCTGACATGAAGTCAACCGGGAAGGTATAGGATGTAAAGGGAGGGGGTGTTCACTAGACCTCTTCCTTTGCATACGCCCCAAGACTTAGACATGTGGCCATCAGTCTAAATTAACTGCTCTTCAGCCGGGCAGAGTTGGCACATGCCTTTAGTCCCAGCACTCGGGAGGCAGAGGCAGGCGGGTCGCTGTGAGTTTGAGGCCAGCCTGGTCTACAAAGTGAGTCCAGGACAGCCAAGGCTACACAGAGAGACCCTGTCTCAGAAAAAAAAAATTAACTGCTCTTCTTATCTCCTCAACAGGATCAAATAATGCAGCCTGGTCCAGACCTCTTGCTTAATCAGGGTCCCGAGTTGCTAAAGCTAAGAGGACCCCCTATCTGCCCAAGCAGGATAGAGGATAGGGGACAAACAGGGAACACATCACAGTCTCTTATGTGTCAGAAGAACCCTGAATCCTTTCCACTCATCTCAAAGGAGCTAAAGTTCTCTCTCTGCATCTCTCTCTCTCTCCTCTCCCTCCCTCCTTCCCTCCTTTCCTCCCTCCCTCTTCCTCCCTATAAGGAGGAGAAAGGAACAGTTTCTCTATAGAATGAAATGCCCCCACTGCGATCCATCAGGTCTAGGTGTGGTGGACCAACACTGCAATGATCCTTTTGTGGACTTGCTTGTAAATATCAATGAGTAAGTCTCATCTCCTGCTCCAGTGTTACATGTTTCTAGGGTATTTACGATCACAGAAGGCAGAAGTGTCCAGTGGGGTAACATCTTAGACCATTACTAATTCTTGGCATAATAAGGCAATGGTGTCTCCCAGCCTTGGCTAGGAGAGCCCAGTTCTAGAGCCTGGATCTGCACAAGGAAGCCAAGTGAGCTGCAAGCTGGCTAAGTCTATTTGTAGCATCCTTAGTAACATCCAATTTCTTTTTTCTTTCTATTTTTTGTGAGGGTGTGGGGGGGTGGGGGGGGGTTGAGCTGGGGTTTCTCCATGCTGCCCTGGCTGCCCTGGAACTTGCTCTGTAGATCATGCTGGCCTAGCGCTCACAGAGAACCTGCCACCACCACCGCCTGGCCTAATTTCCTTTTTCTAATCTCACACTTGCTAGAGATGGATCAGTGGAGACACAGGAGCAGTGTCTTGAGAGCATCTCTCTAGGTATGAGGGTAACTACGGTTGATTCAAATTTGGAAAATAAATACAAAGTGTCTCAGTGGGCATTTTTTTAAAAAATCAAATACAATCCTACTATCAAACTGTTTCCTTTGAGCATTTTTAATATTGCATAAACAAAATACACACGATTTAAAAAATGAGAGTGGAGGCATAATCTAATATCCTCTTCTCCCGGCCAGCCAAGATGTGGTAAATATTTGAATAAACACTATTCAAAGGGATGAATTTTTTAAACTACCTATTTTCCAGATATACCATAATTTACATGTGTTTTTCTTGTTAGATATTCAAAGGGCTGCTAGTCTTCTATATAGTGAAGTCCAAGTCAATAAACATCCTTCCTTATACATGAATCCTGGTTCTAACCTGTAGTCACCTCAAGGAAATAGGTTCCTAGAAGTACTGTTAATGGAAGAGAAAGTTTAACTCTTGTTTGATTGAGGTTTGTTTGCTTTGAAAACAAAGTATCATGGCAGATTCAAGCTAGCCTTGCGCTCACTATGCAGGACCACCTCAATTTTTCAGCACTCCTTCCTGCCTCAGTTTCTCTTGTGTTAGGACCTCCAGCTTGCATCACTGTGACTGCCTGGCTTGAACAGTTAACATTTTTACCACTGTAAGCATATACCACCAAGTGCAACACCGGAAAAATTCCTCTCTGTGTAAAGCCTCAACTACAGCTTGTTACAGTAGGTTTCCCAACAGTGGGTGACCTGTGGAAGAGCGTCAAGCTCAGTGGTTAAGAATGTCTGACGCAGCTGTGCGTGGTGGCGAATGCCTTTAATCCCAGCACTTGGGGGGCAGAGACAGGTGGATCACTGTGAGTTCGAGGGGCCAGCTTGGTCTACAAAGTGAGTCCAGGACAGCCAGGGCTGCATAGAGAAACCCTGTCTCGAAAAACCAAAAAAAAAAAAAAAAAAAAGAATGTTTGGCACTCTTCCAGAAAAGCCATGTTCAGTTCCCAGGAACCACACGGAGACTCACAACCATCTGTAACTCCAGTTCCAGGGGATCTGGCACCCTTGTCTGGCCTCTACAGGCACCAGGCATGCACATGGCACACAGACATACGTGCAGGAAAATCAGTCATACATATGAAATAAAAATAAATGGTAACCATCCAAGCCAGATGTGGCAGGACATAGAGAGGACGTCTGCCTGCCAAACTGCCTCTTCCTTCTCTTCCTGTACCAAGAACCCAGTTTTAGCTTTTCTCCTTCTCCTCTCTCTCTCCAACTCTCCCTCTGCCGTACCCTCCCTAGTCCCTACCCCACCACCCTACCAACACCCTACTGAGGTGTTAGGACACTCTCTTCTCATCCCTGTTCTTGCTGTCACCTTCAACAGATCTAGGATAGCGAGAGCAAAATTTAAAATACCTGATATTGGCTGAAACAATGCAATTTGTATGCAGCTCCTTCTTCCTTCAAAATGTCACCCAAGTGGAGTACGGAGTAAGTCAAGGATTTTTGAAGCTCACAGGGCCAAAACCGACTGTCCCTGAACCTGACAGGTATAAGCTCACTAAGGACAAATTAAAGTGTAGGTTCGCTTTCCTTTGGTCATCCAAGGCGTGAACACCAGACACTGTTACAAAAACAACAGTAGATGCATACGTACATTTGAAAATAAATTATTTAGGGAAATGACATGGGAAGTGCTTATCACTCAAATAAATTGTGCTTAATGAAAACTGGACAGGCTTTTATCATACAAAATTCTAAACTAAGATTTCTGTTCAACCACATTGGTTGTGCTCTCAGCATTTAAAAAAAATGCTTGGGAAGTTCACTCAAGGACCTATTATTTCTCCTGTGTGTCTCCACACTTCTCTTTGCTCAACTCTAGTTCTTTCTGGCTTATCAGAGCTCATAAAAGGAAGTATAAACCAGAACAGAAACAAAACAAGTCAGGAAAAATAACCCATAACTATGTCAGAACTATCTATGACATTCTTACACAAGGAGACAACACTGTGCCACAGTCTGCCTTGACTCTAAAATGGAAAAGTCAGAGTCAAAAACCATGATGTGAATACCGCTTTTGGCATGCTAAGGCCAACATAGACAGCACCAACACAGGGAAGCTCTATTCAAAGCAATACGTAAACTGTAGAAGCAAATGGCTTTCCATTGCTGTTTGCTTGGCATAGCCCCTAAGCCAAGGCCCAGAGCAAAGACTTACCCTGGGAAGAGACCCTTGAATAGGGAGTGCTTCTGTACCTGGTCCCTGACCATGCAATCGAGGGAGGCTAGAGTGAAGGGCCTGGCACACTCTAGGGAACAAGAGGCTCATAAGGGAGAGAAAAGGAGATATACTGTAAAGTATTATAACACTATAGATTGTAGCCAGTCTCAAATCAAAAGGATTTAGACACGAGGAATGTAGTCAGCCTCAAATCTAAAGAACCCCGGACGCTTTCTAAATGTTCCTTTCCCCTGGTGATTTAATAATAAACAAATGTACTGCCTGGTCCCCTAAGGACTGCAGAACTATCTGCTTGTATTTTATGGGATTAAGGTCCCAAAAGGGGAAGTTACTAAAAGAATGTATAAAAGATATAAAAGTCAACTCCAAGGCGTGGGGTGTAGCTTAGTGACAGTAGCATGCTCTCAGGGCACGTGTGTGTGTGTGTGTGTGTGTGTGTGTGTGTGTGTGTGGTGACTTCTAGACTTCTGAGCCCATTCACCATACACAAATCCTTGTGCACGGCCAGCTGTCCACAAATGTTTAATAAGTGAATATGTTTGTGGATGACCACATCTTTAGCTACTCACCTGAAGCAGTGTTATGAGGTGCTGGATGTTCTGAGGGAAGGGCCTCAGCTGGTTCCAGAACCTCAAGCCTGAAAGTTCAACACAGACATGCCCAGGAGGCCAGTGCGTGGGTTTCCCTAGGTTTGGGTTAGAATGAGACTGACTAGACTTGAGGAGAATAGCTTTTTTTCAAGTTGGCCAGGAGTTCTGACTGGAAGCCACAGGTATCTAAGTAGTGAAAAAGATGTCACACGAGGGCTTCCTAAATGAACATACTTTGTTTCAGAGACTCTGTCCTAAGAGGAATCTTGTCAGTGGCCAGATCGAGTTAAAGGGCTCCCAGACGGTCGAAAGCAGGCAATCATAAGCCTGCTGCTTGCTCAGAATTCAAAGACAGTCTGAGGACTTTTCACAACATGGCCGCAGTCGGGTGTCAGCTGCCTGAGGTGTGTGCTTTTCTGGGTAGTGTTTTCCTTGGTATTTTATCTTAAAATAATGGCTTCGGGTTTAAATCTGAGACTTAGATATAATTTATTATTCTTTTGGGGCTAAATCAATGCCTGATCAAACGTCCTTAGCTACCATCTCCGCCAGCTAACACACCTACTCAGCTTAGGCCATTACACATTGAACTGGTATTCTTAACTAAATGTTAATCCATGCAAGTCAGAGAGTAGGCCATGGATGAGGCAGAGCAAGGTAGAAAGTCCTGCTCATCTCGTGCCCCTGTTCAGGAGAGAATGTGGAGTGCCATACAGACGAAAATAATTGGCTTTACCATTAATATCTCTTGTTATTTTACAGCAATCTATCTGTGCACGGTAGTGTGTACTTTACATGCATTATAAATATGTACTGTTGGTGCTTCTTTTCACCTGTGATGTCATATCATCTTTACATATAGAGCGTTGAGCACTCCGGCAGTCAGTAAACGCAGGGCAGCCAAGTCGCTTCCATGGGGATGCAATAGAATACAGCATAGAGCTGAGCCATGTCTCTAATAGCAATAACTTAACCAGTCTGACACAATGGCGAAGAAAGGTCAGGCCCACACACACTGCCACCTGTGTATTCTACTACAAAAAGGGGAAACATGTTGTCTCTCATACTCAGACCCTAGCCTGTAATACATGTGTGTGTGCACAGCTGCAAGCGTGGCCAAGGGATGGCAGTATTAGGTGACGGGGAAGGACAGGATGGAGGCACAGGAGCCCTGACTCATGAAAGAGGATATCAAGCCAACCCTGTTTCTAGTTTCAACCCTGTTATAGGTTTTCATTTTAGTGGCAGGTAAGGGCATTTTTTAAAAAAAATGCAATTAATAGCAAAGCGTAAACCCCCAAGTGACACTCCATGACTTCAAGAAGGCCATTCTAAGCGCACAGAAGGTCACAGAGACGCACAGAGTTTGCGACTGAGCAAGTGTTTGAGTGGGTACCCTTAACCTAGTTGTATGATGTTTTTATGCGTGAGCTTATTACAATAAAGTAATTTAATTAATATATAAATAAACTGGGGGGAAACACTCATCCAAACCAGTTATTCCCATATCACTTGGTCTCCATGGAAACCACTTAACTTTTCTCCTATCGCGCGTGTGCGCGCGCACACACACACACACACACACAATATTCATTCACACATTTCACTGTTAATATTTTCTTCATACTTTCTATATAATGGTTATCCAGGACATAATTCTTTGTCATTATTTATGTACCCTCAGAAGTACATAATCCTAATTGTGATTTCCCCACTTTTATTTTAAAGACAGGAGCTCAGTCTGTATCTGAATTTGAAGTCACAATTCTCCTGCCTCAGCCTCCCTAATGCTGGGGTTAGAGGTATGTGCCTGGACACTTCACCTCTTTTTTTTTTTCTAACAATAATCTAAAAGATTTATAAAGTTAATGTGTGACACATTTGTGGGTTGCTATATTTTACACAATGCTCTTTCATACACAGTATCACACAACTGTTCCCAAGGCAGCCCTGTAAGTATAATATATTATTACCTTCCTTAGACTAACCCCCAAAGGTAATTACTGTATTTATTTTTGGTTGTTGTCAGCTCGCAGCTAGAATGCAACCTTTGTATAAACCTAAAAAGGCTGCCTTTCTTGGTTCTTGTTGAATCCACACAGCCTACCACTGAGTCTGGTAGTTCATGTCCCACAAATATTTGTCAAATATATAAATAAGTTCTCTAGATTGCCATGAGCCCATATGGTAGAAGGCAGATAAGGGACCCATGATGAGATACCCATGTACAGTTCAGTAGTCTGTTTGCTTAAAAAAAAAAATGAAGTGAAAATGCTGGAGAAAACTACAGTTTTTACTAAATAAAACTGAGATTAAAAGGGCAGTTCTCTTGGGTATATGAGGAAATCGATGTATATCAAATGTTGAATAACCAAAGTTTCAAGTCTTCCACTCCTACAGGCAAACAGCTTTCACTAGCTCTGGTATATTAAATATTTGCTTAATGAGTATCTCAGAAGGCGGGGTAGGGAAAAAGTGTGGCCATAGTTCAAAGGGCGTTCGGGACTTTAGGACAATTGCTCCTTAATTTGCTTCCAAGTTGATTACAAGCCCTCAATTTTTTTCCCCATAAAGATGACATTTTTACAGGTAAGTCAGTCTGAAACATGTGGAACTCTTCCTAACTTTTGAAGGACAACCAGAAAAAAATAAAAAGACAACTCATTGAGACTGAAATATGTAAATGTTTAATTTTAAGAAGCAGTAACAAATCGTAACAGACAAAATCTCTTGGATCTAAGTGCGGGCCAAAATCTAACTTCTTACACAACAAGCTAAGCTGTAAATTATAATCATTCACCAATTACAGTGAAATTCCGGACTTTGCCCCATCAATCAATAAGTGTTCCAATCTTACCCCTTAGAGATGCCAACTCAAGCCCTAAATATTCCATTTGCTTGAAGCCACCTTAGAAAAAGCCAAATTCCAAGACTTTACTGGTTTCTATTTTACACACACACACACACACACACACACACACACACACACACACCAACAGAAAAAGAATGAGAGTGGAGACAAATCATAGAATCGTAATCGTGAACTTGTGCGAGTGATTAAGTTAAACAGGGCGACCTCTGGGACCCTGCCTGGTCCAGGCAAGTGTACATCTGTCTCCTATCCACCTTCTGTAAACAGTAGGCTAACAGACCCGTCCCTGCACCTGCCCTTAAGCGCCAGAAGTGCAGACTGCTAACTTCAAATGCCTCTTGCAGTTAGTCGATGTGAAAAAAGAAAAAGAAAACAACTAATAAATGACTTTATGCACAACAGGAGATGTAACTATCCTCCAACCCTCCGGAACCATTCATCAAAGCACTCCGGAGTCCCAGGCACAGGGAGGTCAGTGACAGAAAACTAACACAGACAACACCTTGCCTCCCTGGCACAGACACGACCAAGGACAAGGAGTGCCCACACCGGAGGGAGAAGGGGACGACTGGGAGCATGTCCCCAAACCGGCCCGCAGACAAGTGACAACCTCGACTACCAATCCCGGGGGTCTAATTTCCAGCCGACCACCACCAACTGATCCGGGCGTCTCACCTGGTGCCCGAGCACAGTCCTGGCTCGCGGCTTAGGCTGCCAGCCTCCTTCCCTTTCCTGCTCCTAAGGGGCGAAGGGTTGAGGGTGGCAAACGGTCGCAGACCTGGGGCCCAGAGGACGGCGTCCGAGGAGCCGGGGGTCCGGGGAGCCGCGCCCGGGCCCTGCGCTCTCGCGAAGGCTTCCCGGGCTGCTCAGGGGCGCCGGCCCCCAAGGCCGGGCGGCGGGGACTAACCGGGCACCGCGATTGGCCGCGGCCGGCATCGCTCGCCCAGAGAACCGGGCCGGCGGGGCGGAGAGGAAGTGGTGGCTGCCGCCCTGCACCAACCATGTTCGGCCGGCGGGCGAATGTCACCAGGCTCCCAGAGCGGGTCGGAGGGCACGGGGCGGGCACTCGGATCTCCCCACAGCGTCCCCGAGACCCCCCAGGGCTCGACAGTCCCCCTCTGCCCGCCCGCGGGGCGCCGCTCCGTCCCTGGAGGCTCCCCGCCCCCACACCTCGCCCGCTCCGTAGCCAAGGCGGGTCGGGCCCAGCGCGCCAGGCCGGCCCGGGGGCGCCCGCAGGGACCCGGAGGCGCTCTCAGCTAGGCCGCGCCGGAGTGGTTGACCCCTGCGCTCGGAGCCCTCCCAGGACGCGCCTCCCTGGCGCCTAGTGCGCTGGGACAAGTGCAGTGACAAAGCCCGGAGGCCAGGCCAGCCCTGGCCGGCGGGCAGGAGGACGCGACGTCCCTGGCGAGTGGCGGCGGCCCAGCCCCCAGGAAGCCGGGCGCGCCGGCCAGGCCCGCGCCCAGCCGCGCGCGGAACCCGCCCGGCCCGAGTGGCCGCTGGCACCCAACGCTCGTCACCCGACCCCGAGCCCTGCGGGCGAGCGCATTCTGGGACCGCCTTATGGCACCCTTCAAGTTTACTGTGGCCACTGCCCGGACACGGGCATCTGGGGACCGCGGGTGCCAGTCTATTTACACCGGGGACTGCCCGGGAGAGAAGGGCCGCTAGGCACCGAGAAGAACCCGGTTCCCTTCTTCGGACCTGGTGGCGACAGTGTCTGTAAACACACCAAACACACAAACACACTATCTTATTTTAAATGAGGCCCGACTCCAGCGGATCTGCACCCACAACGCACGACACCTGGGGCGCAGAATCACAGAGCAGATCTGTGTCCATGGAGCCACCTCATCGCATCTGCAAATCCAAAAGTGAAATTAAACCTCCACTAACCTCCTCCTCCCTCTCTACCTCCTCCTCCTCCTCCTCGCAGCCTCAGCAGCCCCAGCACCAGCAGCAACAGCAGCAGACCCCTGCTTCCCCTAAAATCAGATGATCCATAACTGCGCCGACTCTTCCTCCAAAAATCGGTATTAATATTTATGAACCCCGGCATTTTCCGTCTGCAAAACATCGTGTCAAAGCATCAGGACGCACATACATACATAGCTCCTCCTGTCCCCCATCAACATGCCCTCGAGAGAAAACACACGCACAGTCACAACTATTATTTGAAAAAATGTTACCTCTCAGTGTGCTTTTTTTCACGCTACCAATACAATCCCGCAAGGTGTAAATGTTGTTAGGGTGTGTAAAATGGAAATGAAAGCCCGTCAGTTGAATAATCGCAGGAGCAAAACTAAAAGTTACTCCCCGGCTTGCCTGAGAACAGTCCAGATCGAAAGCAAAACAAGGAGAGGAAACTGCGAGGAGCCGAGGCTGGAAATCCCCCCACCCCCGCCCTCTGCCGGCCCCGCTCCCTCCCTCGCTCCCCCTCCGCCCTCCTCCCTCCCCGCCCTTCCTCCCCAGTGTTTGTTTCAAGCTTGTGCAACCCGGAGGTGGAGGCAGAGGGAGGGCTCCAGCCGCCAGCCGGGAGGTGCGGAAGTTCGCCGCCGCTGTTCATTGGCGGGCAGCGCGGCTTTCATCATTTCTCAGAAAAGTCAATTTCATTTTCACTTCCCTATGTCGCGGCTGCGGGGAGCAACAAGCGGCAACGCGTGAGTGTGTGGCTCGCGCGGAGCGGCGCTCGCTTTTCGCTCTCCGTGCCGGCTTCAGAAGTGGCGGGCCAGGCACAGGCTTGAGAACTGGCGACCAACTAGTGGCCGAGAAGGAAGGAGGTACCTGACTCTGCACCCTACCTGAAGGCGGAGACCGACCGGGAGGGCGCCCGGGGAAGCCCAGGGACCCTTCCTGAGCCGTGGGTTCAGTGTTCAGAACCACTGTGCTCTGGCGGCTTAGAAAAACTCATCTTGGAAAGTCGCCCGCTGCAAAGGAATGTAGGAAGTTGGCTGAAAAGAGGGCATTACTTGCGCCCTACTTTATTGGATCTCTTACTGGGGGGAGTCCGGGGAGGGGTGCGGTTGAAGGGCCAGCCTGGCATTGTGTGGAAGCTAGGATGATTAGGAAGGCCTTTCCCAGTAAGTCACCCTCCACTGTTTCTTCATGCCTGTGCCATACCTGTTCCTTCCTGCCAGATGAGATGGGCAAGGTTGAGTTTTTCTTAAACTCGGATGCCTTGATTGGGGCTGGTCTTGGAGGGAAAGCTTAAAACGCTGCCAATTAACTTCGGTCCAAGTTCAAATCTGACCTCCTTATTAGCTGGACATCCCTGGCTGCTGCCTTCCACGCTGTTCAATGGCGATAAGAAAGAATGCAAGAAGACGATCGGGTACCTACGACAGGTGCAGCGGCTGTTCTTGACTTATAGGCTGTATTAAGCCAGCTCGCTTGGAACCTCCTCCTCCTCCTCCTTGGTCACCTAGGTTACATTCCATGTTTCTTCCCTGGCTTACAGTTTTATCAGCCTTCTAACAGCCTTCTCTACCCCCCTAGAGAAAGTTCCTCCCTAGCCGACTCTAACAGTGTGTAAACATCTGAAAGGTAGTTCTACCTCGTCTTCATCACAGAATGACTGGATTCCACAGTCAGCAAAAAGGACAGTATCCATGCACCTGTGCAAAGAAATTAGGTGGCATTAAGAACCCCATCTTGTGGCCTCAGAAACAGATCCCTTGTGCACACACTGTCCTTTATTCCTCCCATAATAACACTATGCAGTCCTTGCTTTCATGTATCAATAACCACAAGAGTATACAAATTGCAAAATGGTTGTTTCTCTTTTTCTACCTGGCACCTAAGTTAAAAATCTAATAACCATCAGTCTTTTTTCTTTCTTTCTTTCTTTCTTTTCTTTTCTTTTTTTTTTTTTTTTGTGTGTGTGTGTGTCTGTGGGTGCGTGTGGTACATGGATGCCTGTGTACAAGGCATGTTCTCACAGAGGCCAGAGTGTCTTCGCCCTGTCGTTTCTCTACAGTATTGCTTTGAGACAGGGTTCCTCGCGGAACCTAGAACTAGGCCGGCAGCTGCCCCACAATCTTCATGTCTCTGCCAGCCACAGCTCTGGAATTCGTTGGGCACATAGCCAGGCGTGGCTTTTCAGGGGAGTACTGGGGATTTGAACTCAACTCCCTGTGCCTGCCAGACAAGCACTCCAAGGGCCCTCTTCTGTCTGCTGTTCTTTCCTTTGCTGCTGTTGCTCTGCTGCTCTGCTGCTCTTGTTTTTGTTTGTCCATTTTTAGACAGGATCTTCCTGTGAAGTCCAAGGTAGCCTGGAATTGCAGGCATGTGCTTTCTGTATTTGCTTATTTTCACCTCCGCCCAAACCATTGTCTTCTTGTCCCTAGAACAGGGAGAGGAAGCAAAGAATGTTTCTTTCTGAACTTCTTGCTCATTCCAGTTTGAGTATCTTTTTTGTTTTTGTTTTGTTGTTTTGGTTTGGTTTTGGTTTTTCGAGACAGGGTTTCTCTGTGTAGCCTTGGTTGTCCTGGACTCGCTTTGTAGACCAGGCTGGCCTCGAACTCACAGCGATCCGCCTTCCTCTGCCTCCCGAGCTGGGATTAAAGGCGTGCGCCACCACACCCAGCTCCAATCTCAGTATATTTTATGTACAGGCTCAAGGAGCGAAAGAAACAATGAGGTCTTGTGGGACCAACCCATGTCTCCTTCTTGATATCTATGACAGAAGCTGCCTTACTGGTGGAAACTCAGGGGAGCCAGGCAGGGATGCCCGCAAGTCTCGACTCCGAATCCTAATCCCCTATAGCCATACACGGAGGCTAGTCCTGGAAACCCCATTGCTAGGTGCAGAAAGCACCCCAACTACATGCTTCTCTGATGATTGGCCTCCCATTTGTGTGATTTCACTAGATTCTCTACCAAGAAATGGGCCTGCCTGCTGTGAGTGCCGCATGATCTCACTCTTTCAGAAAGCCATACCTTAGTTATGCATGGTCTTTGGTAAGCAACAAAAAGTTTGCTTGGACTGTTTAGGCTTTCTCAGTTGTCCTCGGTACCTTCCTTCACACAACAGCCATCAGTCCATCCATCCAATTAGTCATATCAGTGTAATACCCCTTTTATCTACTTTATTTTGCTTTGGTTTCTTAATGCCTCTACTTCCCTTCAAAGCCCTGAATGTTAGAAGGTACAGGGATCATAGACCTCTTTAGACTTAGTTCTGACTTGTTAGGGTTGCGTGATTCTTTGGGAATATACCAAACTCAGTCGCAAGGGCATCTAGCAGTCCAGCGGAGCAAGCTGCCTTCTTCTTTTTTCCGCCCATCTCCTCGAGGCCACCTCTCCCCCTACCCCCCTCTCAGATCCTTGTTGGAAGTGTCCTTTGAAGCATCCTTTCTCTCTCTGAGCTCTGATACTTATATCCTCTCCGAGTCCTCAGAATTCCATTAACTGCAGCTGGTAAAGGTCACGCCCCTCTCTGAGCCAGAAGGACACACTTTACAGCTGCGGGCAAACTAAAAGCAGCCACATATATTCCACACTGGGATTAAAAGGAAAACATATCATGTAGAACCCAAAACTTCCCACTACATATCAGTATCCATCCAGTCGCAGCCAGCTGTGTCCTATTCACAGGTCAATGTGACTGACACCCCAGTGTCTCAGGGTAGCACCTTTAGCATAACCTTCAGTCATTGCAGTTCTTGAGAACTGTGCCCAGTCACCCCCACCTTCCTGGGTTCTTCCACACCAATAGACACATTGTTACCCAAGATAAACAGAAACTTACTTCACTTAAAGCCCAATTCTAGTGTTCTCTCTCTCTCTCTCTCTCTCTCTGTCTCTCTCTGTCTCTCTCTGTCTCTCTCTCTCTCTCTCTCTCTCTCTCTCTGTCTCTCTCTCCCTCTCTCTCTCTCTCCCTCTCTCTCCCCCTCCCCTTCCCCTCCCCCCACTTCCTCCCTCTCTCTCTCTCCCTCCCCCTCCCCCTCCCCCCATCCCTGCCCTCAGAATCCATCTGGAGCTTTCAGAATAAAGGTGATTCTGGCTCTAAGACATAAAGTCAGCTTGACATGGTGGCAGACCACCATCCAGCTACACGTGCTGTGCTGCCAGTGCACCCGCCCTGCAAGGCCTACATCCCACCCTTTCAAGCCAGCTGGCTTCCTTTATTTGTAGAGCATCACATTCATTCTCACATTCCTTACTTATCATTAGCCTGGGGCCCAGCACATAAAGAGTCAAATATTTTTTAATTCACAGTTCCTTGCTCCTTTCTCTGAGTTCTTGCAGAATAGTCTAGGCTTTCTCAGAGCATTTGCTTTATGTATCAACTACACTTTAAAAGATTCATTTATTTTATTGTATGTGTATGAGTGAGCTGCTTGCATGTATGTATGTGGACTAGATGTGTGCCTGGAGAGCACAGGAGTCATAAGAGGACATCAGGTTTCCTGGAACTAGAGTATGGTTGTAGGTTTCCATTTGGAAACTGTGCCTAAGTCCATTACAAAAGGAGTAAGGGCTCTTAGCTGTTGCGCTATCACTCCAGACCCCTTTAATAGCAGTCTAATACAAACGTAACTGATTACCATTATACAGAAGTCAGAAAATATAGAGACGTTGAAAGAAAATAGTGTTGCTGAGCGTGGTAGCACACAGCTGTAATCCCAGCATTTGTGAGGCTGAGGGACGCTAATGCTGAGTTCAAGGCAAGCCTGGGCTACATTGGGAGACCTTGTTTAAAAAGAAACAAGATTGAAGATATAGCTCTGTTGTTAGTGTTTTCTTAATGTGAATCTGGCCCGCCACCATGTGCATGAATGTGTTCACACACACACACACACACACACACACACACACACACACACACACACACGGGGCAGTCCTGAAATTTTATCCTCAGTTATAGATCTACTGATATTTGTATGTGCTTCCAATTAGTAATTTTTGAAGTGTGCCATTTCCAATCCTCATCTGCTCATCGTTTCGTTGTGCGGACTGCACTTCCCATCCTCCTCTGGGCTTATGTGATGTCTTCCTGTCCTGTACCACTTCTTGGCTGGCTCCTCTTTTGCTGCCAGCCCCCTAAATTATGGTGTTTCCAAGCATTCTGTCTTCAACCCTCTTATTTTCTCATTTTATATGCTCTTTCTCTTTGGGTGCTCTCGTCCACGCCCAAAGCCTCAGATATCGCTACAGATGGTCCTCAACTTAACATTCCTTCTACTTACAATTTTCCAATTACACAGTGGCACGGAAAGCAACAAGGACTCAGTAGAAACCATACTGAGAATTCTGAATGTTGGTCTTGTCTTTGTTTGTTTGTTTGTTTGTTTTTCAAGACAGGATTTCTCTGTAGCTTTGGCTGTCCTGGCCTCACTTTGTAGACCAGGCTAGTCTTGAATTCACAAAGATCCATCTGCCTCTGCCTCCCAACTGCTGGCATTAAAGGCGTCTTTTCCTGGGCTAGCACTGTGTGATATAATACTTCGTTGCCGTGTTGGGCAGTGGCAGACATCCTTATCTCCTAGTCAACCACAAGGTCACCAGGTGAAATGGCCCCCACCCTGCAACATGCCAGTTGCTAAACCATAGCCTTCCCCATGCTAGGTATATCAAATGCATTTTAGGACGCAGTACTTCCACTTGTGATGGGTTCGTGAGGGTCAAGCCCCTCACAAGATGAAAAGCATCTATATTTGGTGAGGATTTCAAAGTAAAACTCTGAGCTGCACACATGTATTACCTCCTAGATGTTGGTGAGATCCTTATATATTCCAAATTCAGGTCAATGCTCATACTGGGAAAATACAGACAGGGTCTCACTATGTAGCCCAGGCTGCCTTGGAGTCAGGATCCGACTCACACGGCCTCACCAGATCTGGGAGTACAGTCTAAAAGTAAACTCGTAACGTCTCTTCCTACACACATCATTCCATGGAAAGCCAGGAATCTAGGAAACATCACAGTGCCCGCCCACCTCCCCACCCCTCCCACCCCCCCAACCCCCCCCCACGCGCATACACACACACACACACACACACACACACACACACACACACACCTTGTCTGAGCCCCTGAAGCTCCCCTAGATATAGGTGCAGTTTGCAATTTTCCAGGCCCTTAAACTCATAAAACCTAGGATGAATAGCACTGTGTTCTTATGCCTTTGATGAAATGTCACTGTAGATCAGAGATATAAATATGACTCAGAACATCCACAATAACAAAATATTTCTTGGCTCTTTGATCTCACACACACACACACACAAATAAACCTCTGTGGAAAATTAATCAATATAGCAAAATGCAATCTTTTTGGTAGTCTGTGAAAAGAAAAAGTACCATTTGCTTAATGGTAAAATTAGAACATTTTCTCAGAGATTGCACTTTTTCATTTCATCTGCCGCGTGGACACCCTACAGAATCCTCCTGGGCACAGTGACAGTGATGTCTTTCTCATCAGGAGAGTTGAGTAAAGACAGTGGTTCCAATATGAGCAGGCCTCTCTATGAGTAGATCTTCACTAACGGGGGAAAAAACTCGAATATGCACCTCAAAGTGAACCCCTTTTTAAAATGGGCATTTAATGGTATCCTCCAGATAAATGAGAGACTTTAATAACATCATCACTCAATTAGCAAATCTCTGCCAGATGTCCAGAAACGCTTCTTAGCGCTGGCTATCTAGCAGTGAACCAAAGGAATAAAAAACCACTGTCATCTGGGACAGTTTTTTTTTTCTCTTACAGACTAGTCAATCACCATGTTCATTTGCACTGTAGCATCTCAGTCATGGCGGGCAGGGTCATCGCCTCTAGCCATTAGGCAGCCCCTAGAATTGTACATCCCATTTCTAAGACGGGGCAATATATAACTCAGAGACCCTCACCAGACTGTCAGCAAATGCTACAGTCCTGTCTACAGAGTCTCTGCAACCACTTCTGTGCTGGCCACTGGGGGTCTCCTCCATGGTTCAAAAATTCGGGGGGAGGTGGATAAGATGGCTACGTAGTGAGGGTTCTACACTTACTAGAACACATGATCAGTATATAGCTAAGTCCTGCACTGCAAAGAACATTCTGGTTAAGTCCAAAATGAATCAAGACAACCGGGTGAAAGGCCAGATTCTAGCAAAGACAACAGGACTGCAGTGCCCTGCAAAGCCTTGAATGGAGTTCTGTGAAACTGGTAACACGTTGGAGAAGGTTTTGAGCATGTTTGTTCATTGCTCCTATTTCACTAAAAACAGAAACCAAGTTTAGTTTGTTACAAAATCATGAAGAGTTTACATTGGGTAATATATTGCCTAATGCTTAGTAATAAATATTCTGGTGAATAAAAGGGAAACATAACTCTAAATTTTCCAGGCTAGCTCTCCATCCTGTCTGTCTGTCTGTCTGTCTGTCTGTCATTCTGTCTGTCTGTCTGTCTGTCTGTCTGTCTGTCTCTCTCTCTCTCTCTCTCTCTCTCTCTCTCTCTCTCTCTCTGTGTGTGTGTGTGTGTGTCTGTCTGTCTGTCTCTGTCTCTCTCTCCCTCCCTCCCTCCCTCCCTCCCTCCCCCCATCCCACTCTCTCCTCTCCTGTGTGTGATAAGGCTTCTTGTCCGAAGGGAAGTCTTTCAAATTCTAAAACTGCTATGAGTTGGTTTTCAGGATCATTTCCCAAGCTTCTTTAAAGCTAAGTGAAACGTGTCCATAGCTTTAGCTTGACGTCCATCCTAAAGGACCACTGTAATGCCTTTGGGGATTAAGGAAAGAAATTTCAAATGTGCAACCTAAACTCAGCGAAGTGGAGCTGGAGATGTGGCTCAGCCTGTAAAGTGCTTGACGTGAAAGGAAACAGAGTTCAGATCCTCAGCCTGTAATCCCAGCAGGCAAGTCTCTTGATTTGGAGGCTAGCCTGGTCTACACAGAGATCTGGGCTAGCCAGGGCTACATAGTAAGTAAGACCCTGTTTCTAAATAAATAAGTAAGTAAATCCAAGGTCACGTCATGGGTGCTGGCAGCATGTAAACGGCATGGAAAACATGATTTAACCCATAGCATCATTCCCAGTTAAGGATGAAATGCCTGAGCAAAGGAACAAGTTGGGACAGATGCACCAGGAGTCAGAGGCCTGGAATCTTCTGCGAGTTGACAGGAAGAGTTGGGAGGATATGGAATGTGGGGTGGGCAGAGATAGATCAAGAAGTCTGGATTTTATTCTAAGAGCAGTGGGAATTATGGAATCCACCTATGGTTTCAAAAATCATGCAATAAATTTCCAAATTGCCTGTTCAACATCAAAGACGCACAAAGATTTCTTAACTTGCTGGCCTTCTGTAGTAATTTGCAACTGTTCCCTCATTGCCTCTCAGCTGGGAAACATGCTGATCTCCGGTCAGTGTTCTTAATTCTATTTTATAAGTTCTTCAGTCAAAGTTTTCATTTCTGTCTAGCTTCGCCTCTGGTTTCTTTCTTCATGGGCAAATAAAGTGGATTTAGTTAATGACTTTTACAGCATATAACCAAAGCATCTTATGGGAGGGTGGGTGCATACAGACTTGAGACATATACTAGTGTCTGGAGGTTTTTGGATAGAAAATGATAATTTTTCAAGATTGTGTC
Organism: Acomys minous; assembly: GCF_964271855.1. Lineage (NCBI taxonomy): Eukaryota > Metazoa > Chordata > Mammalia > Rodentia > Muridae > Acomys > Acomys minous. The sequence continues at coordinate 35,155,618 of NC_140497.1, read as the reverse complement.
ATGATAAAAAAAAAAACATTCATTCCAGAATTGTAATGGCTCTGGACACATTTGGGTTTTGATTTCTAACATTCTTCAGATTTTTTTTAATGAAAAACTTCTTTTGTAATAGTTTCTAAAATTTTTAAGATTTATTGGCATGTGGGAAACTTCATAACTGAACATCTATTAAACAGTCTTGTTGTGGTTGTTTGTTTGTTTGTTGTCTGTTTTTGAACTTGAAATTATGGATCCTGGTTTTAGACTCCACTCTTTATATTTGTTTTTCAAATTGGGTCGAGAGCAGGTCAAACTGGCCTCATATTTGCTAGCTACTGAGGCTGGCCTCAAACTCTTTTCGGCGTTCCGGCTTCCATGCCTCTATGGCCTCTCAGGCGTCCCTCTGTCCTAACCAACGAGGTTTCCTTTTTAACCTTTTTAACCTCTTTGATACTTTGAAGTTCTGGGCTGGGGAAGAGAGTCTGCTGATTGAAAAGGAGAAGGGAGATAACAGTTACTGTCACACTTATCACTGGAGATAAGGAAGAAAACGCAACCAGCCGTGTTCAAGACACCAGAGAAGACCGAAGGAAGCTTCTGGACCAACCGCGCAAGGCTCTGCAAGCACGGGCACCGCTGGTGGAGTTCCATCAGCGTGAAGCTGACTGAATTCACGCCGTGAGCCCGGCCGTGTCAGGGACACCAACCTCTTGGGCCCATCATTAGTCAAGACAGTCTCAAATTATCTCCATGGTATTTTTCATTTCCTTCCCTGCTGAGGACTTTTCACTGACGTAAGACTGGCTGCGTTATAGCCTCGTGTTCCACAAGGCATAGGGCTGACGCCAGCTTGCTTCCGTGAGGCACCCCGATGGCCCTTTATTTCCTGACTGAGAAATTGGCGGAATCGTATCACTTGCCCTGTCATCTCTCACAGTGCTTACCTCTGATCACATAGACACTTTTTTATTTGTGGATTTTATGTTTGTTACGAACTTAAGTGTGGCAATGGACACTATTCATACCACACATGGAAGATAAAAGAAAATTAAGCTTTCATATGAACACAGTATGAACACCTCAATGGCATCATGAATAAGACCCAAAGGAAATACTTCAAAATGGCAGTCATAGTTATGTTTGATAAGTTAGTTCTTTCTCTTTCTGGCTGGAACTTTCCTATCTGCTCCTCATACCATCTACTTGCCTGATGATTTCCATGTATAATGGAAGTTAATCTTGTCTAGAGCCGGGTGAGGTGGCGCGCGCCTTTAATCCCAGCACTTGGGAGGCAGAGTCAGGCGGATCGATGTGAGTTCGAGGCCAGCCTGGTCTACAAAAGTGAGTCCAGAACAGCCAGGATGGTTACATAGAGAAACCCTGCCTCAAAAAACCAAAAAAGAAAGAAAGAAAGAAAGAAATACTTGATTATAGATTTCATTTTTGTCCATGTAAAATTTGGAATGCTTTTTGCAGGTGGTTTCAGGGATTTAATTCTTGCTACTTTCATAAATTATGTATTAACTCCCTAAAATTTTTGTTTTTCCATAGTGTTTCAGGAAGAAAGCCCTGAATTCCCACATCTAGTATACCATGAGCATGAACACAGTATTTAAGGATTTTTAAAAATCTATGTATCTTCACATTTCATTGAAGATTACTTTTTCCTATAAATGCTTTGTGATTTCTTAGTATTTTCCCCAAAATGTTTGTTTTCAAAATAGTTTGGTTTTAGTCATTTAAATATCCGCTCTCAAAGGAGCGTATGCAGCGTGAGAAATAGATACAGAAGAGCAGAGATTCTGGAATTCGGTGCTCACAAGATATGGAAATAACATCATTCACGGGCTAGTTGGGAACGGTCAAGAGTTCAAAGAAAGCTAATAACAGGTAAAAAGCCTTCTCTAGTTTTTAATTTCATTTCACTCATGTGAAAGTTCAATTACGATGTTCTCTGAAGTCCACTTCAAGGGGCCAACAAGATGGCTTGGCAAGTGGGGGCACATGCCCCCCGGACCTGCCAACCCATTTCAGCCGACCCATTCCTTGAAGCTGCCATGGAGGGCGAACCCTGACTTCTGAGAGAAATTCCCTGACTTCCACATACATGCCATTGCGTACCCCGAACCCTCACATACATCATGCACGCAGGTGCACACAGTAATAAAGAATAAGCTTTTAAAAGATGTTTTTCTATTTATGTGTCCGTGTGTGGGTGCTTGCCATGCATATAGGGGACGTATCTGAGGGAGCCAGAAAAGTGCATCAGGTCTGCTGGAGCTGGAATTCATGGCAGGTGTAATCTGTTGGATGCGCGTGCTGAAAACCAAACTTGCGTCCTCTGCAAAAAGCAGCAAAGGCTCTTAATCTCTGAGCCATTTCTCTAGTCCAAATAACCATGTATTTTAGAGACAGGGTCTTACTAGGTAGCTCTGCCTGGTGTGGACCTCACTGTGTTGACAAGGTTGGCCTCAAACTCAGAGACCCACCTGCCTCTGCCTTCCGAGTGCTGGCATTAAAGGCATAACCCACCATGCCCAGCTCAGATATATAATTGTTTTAAAGTCCATATCAGAGCCTCACAGATGGCTCAGTGAGTGGTTAAGAGTACTTGCTGATTTTGCAGAAGACCTGGGTTCAGTTCCCAGCACCCCCCACGGAGGTTCACAACTATCTATAACTCTGGTTCCAGCAGATCTGACACCCGCCCCTGACCTCCATGGGCGTTAGGTGTCTAGGTGGTACCCAGACACAGATACAGCCAAAACAGCCCTAGAAATCATCTTTAAAGACCACCTTGGTGTCCTGCTCAGACAATGCAATTGCGGGAAGGAAGCAAACAGCTGGTAGAGTTCAGTACCTTCCCGCTCAGAACCTCACAACCCAGTCATCAGATCTGGACAATTACTCACAAGGAGATAGATGTTCCTTTTATTGATGTAACATTCATCAAGCCGGAAGCTAAACAGCCCACAGAGAGGAAGCTGGTTTGGCTTTACCTTTAGCGTGTGTGTGTGTGTGTGTGTGTGTGTGTGTGTGTGTGTGTGTATGCATCCTCCCCCTACCCCAGCTCCTAGCCATAGGCTTATGTGCTGGCAAACTTGGTCCCAGGTTGACACTGGTGTGATTTGGTGAAGCTGATTTGGTCCTAGTTGCCAACTTTAGGAGTTAAAGTGGTTCTTTTGGGACCCTAATTGGTTCCAAATACAATGGGTTGTCATAAGGAAGCAAAGCAAGCCTGTGCCTGGGTCTGGCTGGCTTCCCTGTCATGCTGTGTCATCACTTTCTTGTGTGACTTTCAGCATTAATGCCGTTTGTCCTATTATGATGTGCCTAGAAGTCTTGCCCTGAACCGAACAGTTGCTAGAACCTCCTCTTGCATGAGCAGAACTGTGAGTTAAATAATAAAATGCTTTATTTTTTCATTTCTGTTTTTTTGTTCAGTCTTTTTGTTCACTTAAGTGTAGGTGTTCCAGGAAGCTTTGCACTGTAGAGCTGAAGTTACAGGAGGCTGAGGCACCCACATGCTGGAAATAGAAACTTAACCACTGAGAAATCGCTCCCCACACACACCGCGCCCCCCAATACCTTGTTTTTTTTTTATAAAGTATTGACTGCTGAGTATTCTATCATAGCAGCAAATGCCAACCTCATACAGATAGTAAACGTCATTGTTTTGCAGAGCAAAACGCTGCAAAGGAAAGGTTTGTCAGGGTTCCAGCACGGAGTGGAACATGATCTTAGTCTTAAAGAAGAGCTGAAAAGTAAACAGCAGAGTAATTAAAAAAGGATTTATATGTGCATCATCAATTATTTAATACCCAGCATTTAAAAACCGTGACAGAAGCTTTCAGACTTGTAAAGAGCCTCCACAAAGAACACCGACTTGACAAACTGATTTGGTACCACAGTCCAGTACAGTTAACAGTTTTAAACTAAAGCTATGTTGTTGACGTATATATTCAAAATATTAGTAGAGATGTGAGTGTGGTGTTTGTTTGTTTCCAATTAAAAGTTGGAACTGGGAGGAAGAGACCTGGAGCCAACGTGGGACAGATGTGTGCCTTTAAAAAAAAAAAAAGATCTGTAATACATCTCTTAGCCCCTGAGACCATAGATTGAAAACAGTTTCCTTGTGACACTTCAACTGAATTCCCAAGAATGAAAGGGAAGTGTCACAGTCACCAGATGAATGCCGGAAGATGAGAATTCCTGGGCTCGCTTAGGGCGTTCATTAGTAGACGGGCAGCTGTAATGACAGTGGTGGCCTCGCTCGTGCTCACATTCAGGATGAATGGAAGATTAGCCTCAAGTTATTTGTTAACTCAGCATTTCGCTCACAAGTTACTTTAATTACATGCCCGTGTCTATTCCTTAACAACAAACATCTGGTGGAAACTGAAGAAAATATCTTCTATCCAGATGTTTAGCTTATGGCCATGGAGGCAGAACACCTGTGTACTAAAATAGCATTTTACCAGATGTTTGATATTATATGTCTGGAGACCAGCTCCAGCTCTGGGTACAGGCTGCCACAAGGTGTCCAGGCCACCGTGAGGGCTCCACATAAAGGCTCATTATGCTTACCAAGGTGAGGACAGAAGGACTTTTATAACTCCTAGGCTGTGAGGTACACCTGGGCCTGGTGTCTGCCCTCCTGTACTATTTGTACAAATAAACCTGAAATACAGAAAAAGTAAGTAACCAAATGTTACTATAAGCTTAGCAATTTTGATCTCTCAATACACTTTAATCAGCAGAGTAAGTTTCACTGTGTCATAGGCCTCAACAAACATATTCATATCTTAATGTGGCCTATGCATACATATGCATATCAGTGTATATATATATGTGTGTGTGTATATATACACATGCATGCATATGCACGTAGATACTGTGTGTGTGTGTGTGTGTGTGTGTGTGTGTGTGTGTGTATACAAGGAAGGAGGTATTTATTACAAGTACCGGCTCACATGATTAAGAAGTCTCACCACCTGTCATTTACAACTAAAGACCCCGGGAATCGAACCCCAGACCCAAGCTGGTGGTGGAAATGAGCCTAAGAACCTAACAGGTTCATGTGTATGTGCTGGCCTCAGCCTGAAAGCCTACAGACCAGGAGCACTGTATCCTAAGTTGGATGGAGAAGCTGAATTTACCATTTTCCTTTGTGTTTTATTCTAACCTCCCCTCAACAGATGGGACTATTCTCTACCCCGTCACTGAGGCATATCTCTCTTCTCCAGTCTGCTAATTCAAGAGATAGTCCTTGCACAGAGGGAAAAATAAACAAAATACACTGGTATGAATTCATGAAAACATCATAATGAACCCATTACGTCATATATGACCTTTTTCACAAGAGCCAATGCTCAGCATGCTTTTGTCACCCAAAAACACTACTAGACACACCCAAAAACAATGTGCCTGGAGCACTCCAGGTACCTTTACCTCTGTGAAGTTGATGTATGATCCTGACCATCGTATGTGTGTGCGTGCATAGGAATGTGTGGGGTCATTAACAAAGCTTAAGCGCATGTGTGTTCATTTTCATTATTAACATTTCACTTTTTGTAGATTGACCTCAGCGCCAGCTCTCCCAACTACTTGAGATGGTGGTGGTGAGGGCATCACTGCCACACCCAAGATACCTCATGGCAGCCAAGTGGTGGGGTCAGCTCTCCCACACTCTCATCATCAGGGTTGGCTCACCTGTGCCCCCTCGACCAAGGCCAGCACTTCTGTGCTGCCCAGGAGAGATGCAAGGCCCCATCTCCTGAGTGTTGTAGCCATGAAGGGACAGGGATAGCTCATCTGCTCTCATGACCCCAAGGCTGGCTCTCCCAACTCCCTCCTTCTGTACCACGCTGCCTGGATTTTATTTGATTTTTATATGTCCTAAGCATAAAAGAGCTTTGACCACCAAGCCAGGCATCAAGCTAGGATGAGTCAGGCTCTGCCCATACCTGAAATAAGAACACCACCAACAAGGTGTCTCTTTGCCAGGACCTACTGTGTCTGTTTTTAACACTTTATCCTCCTAGTCAGTTCCTTGAGGGCTGAGGGTCTAATGCCCACTGGGTATGTTATCCTCTCTTCTGAACTATAGGAACAAGCTCTGTTTGTTTGACTGCTTATTTGTTGTTTCATTTTTCAAGACAGGGTTCCTCTGTCTTGGCCCTTTTTCAGGGGACAGATGAGGCAACCCTGATGATGTGAGTGTGGAAGAGATGCCCCCACTACTTGGCTGCCATGAGGTATCTTGGGTGTGGTAGTGATGCCCTCTCCTCCTCCTCACAAGTAGTTGGGAGAGCTGGCCCTGAGGTATGAGAGTGGGAGAGCTAGCTGTACTAAAAACTTGCTTTGTTGACCAGGCCAGCCTCAAACTCACAGAGATCCACCTGACCCTGCCTCCCCGAGTGCTGGGATCAAAGGCAATGTGCCACCACCGCCAGGCTGGGTACAAGTTCTTAACTGGTGTCTCTGTTGCTGCTGTTGTTTCCAAACAGTTGGCTCTGTTCAGATGCACCATAGTGTTATTGAAATATATCAAGTGGTCCACATGTAGTCCACTACACTGTACAGGCAAAGTCTAGCTGAGTGCTTGTTTTTGTATAGATATCCCTTGAAGAAGTATTTTTACATTTTTTTTAAATAGCTGGGGGCGGAGGGACTCAAATGAACAATATTTCAAAACACATGAAGATTATGTGTAATTCACATTTCAGTATCTATAACCAAAGTTGTAGAGCAGCACAGCCGTACTTCTCTGTACATGTCTTGTCCGGGGTTGCCTCTGTGCCCAAATAACAGAGCTGAGCAGCTGCAACCAAGGCTGCATGGCACACAGAGCTTAAAACACTCACCCGTCAGTTCTTTGCAAAAGAAGTTTGCTACCTCTTGCTTCTGCCACACTGGCTTCCTTCCTCTGCCTACAAATCCAGCCTGTGCAGTCCTTCATCCTGGAATGCTGTTTCCAGGCCTTTTTCCTTCTAGAATGTTCTTCTCTAGCATTCCCCATGGGTTTGGTTTTCGTGTGGTCTCATTGAATTTTCACAAAACCATCAGAAAGTCACATGACCGGAATGCATGCCTTTACACCTAGGGATGTGTTTCTAAATCCTGGATGGAGAGGTTCGGTTTGAGATTTTTTTTTTTTTAATTCCTCCCCAGCAGTAGCCAGGGAATGAGGTGCTCTTGTGAGAGCATGGTTGGCTCTGAATTCCATTAGCGTGGTGGCACCTTCTGCAGAGAGTGTGAACTGCTGTCCCCTCTCACACGGAACACACATGTAAAAGCTGAAGGAAAACACAGCATATTCCAAGACCCAGATTTTTATGTTTTATAAAAAGAAATAAGAAAAAAAAAAGAAATAAGATAACAAGATACCAGATGCCAGATATTAGATTATATGAGGTTTATTAAGTGAGCATGGGGAGAGAAGGAAAGGGGGAGGAGAGAGAGAGAGAGAGAGAGAGAGAGAGAGAGAGAGAGAGGAGAGAGAGAGAGAGAGGAAGCGGGGGGGGGGGGGGAGACTAGGGGCGTAAGAGAGGGAAGAACAAGGTGGGCCTATCCTTTTATATACTGGGCAGGGCCACGCCCCTATGGCAGGTAAGCAATGGCATCACAGGTAGGCAGACTGAAGCAGAATTCTAACATTCCTCTCTTTTCCTATAATTAAACAATGAGGAACGCTGGATTGTTTTTATACAAGGTCAGTTAAAGTATATAAATGTAGATAAGGGAGAAAAGAGAGAGAAAAGGTAATAGCAACAAAGTGTCCAGATGATATGGTGAAGGGGAAGGGAAAGCTCTGTCCTGAAAGTTCAAGGTAGAGGGCAGGCTATGTCAGCCACGCCCTGCAGCAGACAGGGACTGAGGTGTGCTGGGAGAACCTGGAGCTGTTTGTCCCAGGCCTGGAGCACACCATTTCACCCTTTTGTAAATGGATAAGGGGTGAAGTAATCATCTTAACTGCTTCCTGTAGACAGTGGGGCGGTGACAGAGGGTCAAAAGGCTGAAATGTTGGCCAGGTTCCGGAAAAACAGGCTGGTGCATTTGCTATCCAGGGTCTGAGAACATCTGGGAGTGGGAGGGACAATGCAGGTCCAGCTGACATGATCTGTGAGGTAGGACTGGAGCAACTGTATAATCTAATATCTGGCATTTGGTATCTTCTTATCTTATTTCTTATTATAAAACGTAAAATTGGTGCCTGAAACCCGAAACGGTTAATCCAAAGTGCCAAATCCCTCTCTCTCCGTACTTTTGCTGCTTTCCCACTTCCTGCTGCCTGGCCGGAGCCACCTGTGAGGAGGCCTTCCCAACCAGCTTTTCAAGACTGCCACTGAGACTGTGATTCTAAAATGAGGTAAATTTCTACTGCTTTGTTCACTTCTGTTACCCAAAGCAAAGCACATGTGATTCACTCTGCCTCATGGCTGGGCACCCCCTCCCCCCAAGGGCGCTGTTTGAAATGAACCCCGGTGTGGACTAGTGGACTGCCAGACCATCTATTATTGGTAAACAAATGCCCACAGAAGAGTGTGACCAATTTTGTGTTCCTGTGGTGCAAGTGACTCTGAGCTGGCCGCTTGCAGGTAACTCTCTGCCTATCGCTACACTGTACCAACTAGCCTCTCACACCCTACACCCCACCCCACCCCACCCCACCCCTCCCCCAGGGGCGCATCTCAGGTAATCCTCCTGGTTTGGGTTATTCCTCGAACACTGCACTCAGCCACCCTGACTCACTGCAGCCTGATAGCATTTTCAAATCTGCCGGCGAAGCGCCATCCTTAAGGGCAACCACATCACTAGCCGCCATCTTTAAGGACAACCATGTGACTGCTGCCTGCTTCCTGGCATGGCCCCAACCCCTCCTCCTTTCCCATAGCGGGTCTAGGGGGACAGCAGAGTCAGGAAGGGTGCATGTACAGTCTCTACACTCGGGGTTTTGCCTGCCTGCCGACAGGCCAGAAAAAACCACGCTCTGCACTCAGTGACTGGCTCCAGGCCCTAGAGCCACTGCTAGTTGTGCTAGTTCACTAAATTGTGGGCTAAAAGAGTCAAATATGCCTGGCTCTCAACTAAAAATAAAAATTGTCTCTGATTTCTTTTTCTGCCCTCAAAAAATAAAAATCAAAATAAGATGTACAATTGTTTATTGAGTGTGATGTTTAGACCTTATATAAAACTTAACCTCTGTTTGCCTCCTTTTAGATTTAAAAAAAAAAAAAACCAACAAGTGTCATTTTATTATACTCTGGTTCAAAATGTTTCTTATTTCAAGGTTATAAAGGTCTATTTCAAGATTATTTTTACCCTGATCCAAAATGTTTTTATTTCTAAATTATGTCTTTACTAATTCCTAGACAAGTAAATAAATGCTATTCCTCCTGTCACCCGCAGCTACCCTAAATTCAACTGTAGGCTTCCTGGCTAGTGGGTTTATATGATTTTTTAAATTACTCTATAATGTTCTGCTGTATTAATAATGTCCATTTGTTTACAATGCTAAAACTTGATTGTTATGCTCTACCTTCATTCTCAAAGCCTAAAAATCACTGCCTTAAAACATGTTTGGTTAGCTGGGTGGTGGTGGTGCATACCTTTAATACCAGCACTTGGGAGGCAGAGGCAGGTGACTCTCTGAGTTCAAGGCCAGCCTGGTCTACAGAGCAAGTTCCAGGACAGCCAAGGCTACACAGAGAAACTCTGACTCGAAAAACCAAAAGAAAAAAGAAGGAAAAAAAAAGTTTGACTTTATTTTCTAAAGAAACTGTTCTCTCTGTGTTTATGTTTTTAAGGCTCCAACTTAACAGGGATAAAACTTAAACTCCTAGTCTTAAGTCTTTAGTTGTTAAGGTATTATAAATGATCAAATCCTTTAACATGTTCAAAAATGTATTTTTAGTCGTGCTGAGAACCAATGTGATTAATTATAGTTTCAAGGTCAAACATAGAATGAAATCATAACATTCTAATTTGTGTTTACAAAGAATAGTTTAGAACAGATAACTAGATACAAAGATTGCTTAACTAAAATATGTTATCCCTCAAACTTGTCAAAAATCTGCTGAATATGGCACTTAACATGTGTTAATTTATTATAAAAAACAGAGATTCCCAGATCATAACAGTAGTTCCCCAAGGTCTCAGAAGATTTGGGCACAAGGACAGGTGACTTCAACCCTGGATTGTGGTATCCTGAATACCAAGCAAAACTGCTCCCAATGTCTCGCCCTCTGCTGTGGATCAGCCTGACTGTGGACAAACTGGACACCCAGGGATGTCAGCTTCTTCCATGTTCACCTTCCACAGAAACAGCCTCTCGCCTTCTGTGCCTGATGCAAGACTGTCTCTGCCCACGGTGCCATGGGAGACAACTGTTTATTTACTGCGATATGACTAACTAGTCATCTCTGTCATTTTTATTAATACATAGATTCCTTTAGGTTACAATTTATCCTTCTCAGGTCTCTGGTCACATTGACAGCTAAGCTGATGTTAGCTTGATAGCTAGAAAACAGGCAATTAGCTCCTTAGCCCAAAATAACCTGCCATGTTAGTTCATTGGTCAACTCATTAGCTAGTTAAAAATACTAGATACTAAATCTCTTATTTAAAAGGACAAACAGATTTGCCTTACTCACAGACCTCAGGTTAAAAATAAACAGGCTTTTTCCCTCTGTTTAGGTACTGGATAATTTAAGCACAATTAGAGACATTTTGAGAAAAAGACAAACCAAAGGAAATTTAAAATTTTGAGTTTGGAACTATGATAGGATCATATAGTGGAATGTTTTACCATAGTTAGATTAATACGTCAGAGCTCTATTGAGTAGTGTCAACACCCTGAACAGTTAATACAACAATAGCACCACCAATTTTATGATTAAGAATAAAAAAAATAATAATAGGAAGATACTATATGCCAGGCAACAGATATTAGAATATATGAGGTTTATTAAATGAGCGTGGGGAGAGAAGGAAAGGAGTAAGGGGTACCCCAGAGAAAGAGACACAGAGATGGGGGGGGGGGGGGAAGGGTAAGGTTGTAAGAGAGAAAGGGGTGAGGCAGGTCTGTCCTTTTATATATTGAGCAGGGCCACGGCTCCATGGCAGGTAGGCAATGACATCATAGGTAGGCAATGACATCACAGGTAGGCCGACCGAAGCAGAATTCTAACACAGATTCAGGAAGCCAAAGCATATATTAGTGAAATTTTTACATGCCCTTTCATCTGTACCTCCAGCCCATGATCCCAGCAAGGAAGGCAACATAGCCTAGTGTTGTTGTTGTTGTTGTTGTTGTTGTTGTTGTTGAGTCTTTATTGTAACTGGGCAGATGGACCCTCCAACATTACAGCAGACTGACCTCCTGAAGAAGGGAACAGGAAACCCCTAGCCTACAGTGTCCTCAGTTTGCACGGATCTGAGATGTCCTCTCTCCACACAGTCTGGACTGTACCTGTGATCCACACCAGTCATTGGCCCACTGAACCTTTTTCCTCGCCTAAAAAAATGAACTCACATAATCCTCTGAGAGACGAGGTAAAATCAGTTGAGAACATCCCTGCAACGCTGCTTTTAAACCCAAATGTTAAAGGAATAAGTGACATTTACCTGATTCTCCCCAAATCATGAAACAGCGATACAAAATTCTACATAAGGAATACACCCACAATGCACACACCCCTGCACCACACACACACACACACACACACACACACACACACACACACACAAAACACACATACACTATCAAAGATCTTAATGAAATTCAACTAAGCTTCCGCATTCTTTTGCGTATACTTTGTATTTTAAAATACAGGCAGAAAAGAGAAGGGACATTTTGAGGTCACAAATACACTCAGTGAGATGCACGGTGCTGCCTGTCCTAGGCAGAGGCGAGAAGTAGAAATACTGAAAGTGGCAAACAGCACAGGTCAAAGATCAAGGCCAAGCCAGAGAGACCCCTCTGTAGAACAGTTTTGATTTATAAATCACGTAATTCCCAGGGGTGTCTGTAGGAACTGTTTCAATGTCACTGAGAGTGGCAGATACCAGGGGCAGCATTCAGACAGAGGCTTTTCGAGAACCTTCGACCTGGGACCGAGAAGAAAGCAGTCGGGTGAGAGTGACAAGCAGGCTGTGCTGAGGAGTGCTTTTAGCACCTATAGAGGCTGGTGTGGAGGCCTCATGGTGCCTTGGGGCTTGGAGTTAGGATGTGTGAGCCTATTTCGGTGCTCTAACACACTAGCTGTATGCTCTTGCTCTCTGAGGGGCAGTTTTCTCTTCTATAAAATAAACACACACACATACTACATATTTCTTTTGAGACAGGGTCTCATGTTGTCCAGGCTGGCCTCAAACTTACTATATAGCTGAGGATGACCTTGAACTCCTGATCTTCTTACCAGCAGTTTATGTGGTGCTAGGAACTAACTCAGGGCTCTACAACACTAGACAAGCATTCTACCCACTATCTTCAACTCCAGCCTCAGAACCATATACTCTTTTCTCCATGGTGAGTAAAGCTAATGTCCAGAAAGCACCAACCCTCATAGCCTCAGTAAGGGAAGCTGTAGGTACTGCTCCGATTTGACAGCTCAGTCACTGTCAAGGCTTCATTACCACCAAGCCAACATCCTTAGACTGCTAAACCTTAGTGCAGATGTGTAGATGTTATCATGAGCCGATAGATTCTCTCCAGACATCTGGAGGTGACTCGTGAGAAATGCACGGCAGAAACAGAGAGGTCCACCTGCTGACATGGGTACCCAGACAACACCCAGAATCTTTAGTTGGCTGAAGAGTAGAAGCAAGTCCCGGGTCTGAGTCAGAGAACTGGTGCAAGCCAATGCCAGAGGAAGAATTCGCAATGAGGCACCAGAGACGACAGAGAACTTGACCACTATGGGCAAGAAGGAGAGGCAAAGTTGGAGCTAGAATGCTGGTTTGAGCATAGGTGGGATGGGCAGAGGTGGAAGACAGAAAGTAGGCCAGTGGGCAGGGGATGCCTAAACGGTGACAGACATGGCTGCTGTAGGATATTTGGTGCTAGGGTGTGGCAGAGGATCCAGTGTCGGATTAGTTTGGTGTCTGAAGCCAGTGCCCCTTATCACAGCCACTTGTTCCTGCCAAGGCCTCCTGATGTGTGTCCCTGCCCAGCTGATCCCCATTTCAGTGGCCGCCACAAGTCTGCAGAGAATGAGAGAACAAACGCACAGTAGAAATTAGGCCAAGTGGGAGGCTAGCACCTACAAGTAAGCAAGAAATTCCTGACGTCCAGCAATCTAGAAAGTTCTCTTGGAACAGATGGAAGAGTCAAGTCCACCTGGCGAGGGCCGACTGTCATATCCACTTATGAATCCCATTCTCCCAAAGTTTGAAGCTTAAAGGTGCCAAGACCAACATGACTTCTAATAGGACACAGACCCCAATTGTAGTTCATCCCCTTCAGGTTCCAGCCGATGCATGATCTGTGGTATTTAGTGCTGTACCTTCCCTTCTTGCCTGTCTTTAAGCATGGTCCCTCAGAGGCTCAAAGTCCGTGTATTAAAGGAGGTCGCTTCCTGATCAATAATATATAAACTAGAAAGCAGCGTGGAGGAAATTACGAATGGTTTTCACGTTTTGTAACATTTCAATTCATTTTTGTTTGCCTTTAAGAATAAGAGAGCATGCAGAGTTCTCAAACTTAATTGTCCTGCAGAAAATATTAGAGTCTAAATTTTGCCCCTCGTGCCTAAATTTATATGTTGACTCTCCCACCCAAGCACCTCAGAATGTGACTATACTGAGAGACGAGGAGGTAATTAAGATAATAAGGGGTCATTCGGGTGAGCTCTAATCCAGTATAACGTGTGACCTTGCAAGGCATAAGATTAGGACACAGAGATAGACACAAGACAGGTGCACACACAGATAATGCCTGTGTGAGCCCTCAGTTGAAGAGTAGCCATTTAAGAACCTAGAGGAAGCAAACACTCCACGCCCTTCTTTGCAAACCCCAAGCTTCCTACACAGCAAGACAACCAATTTCTGTTGTGTACGCCACCCAGCTTTATTTTGTTATGGCAGCCCTTAACAGCCTGATGGAGGCAACACATCAACATCCCAGAGATCCACTGGGGTGTGCTGGGATACTAGCAACACTTGTTTCAGTACCGTTTTATTAAAAACATATCCTAGGGCCAATAAGATGGGTCTATGGGTAAAGGGAATTGCTAGGCAAGCCAGGCCACCTGAGTCCAGAGCCTTGTGAAAGAACCAGCTCCACAAAGTTGTGCTCTGACCTCCACAGGTGTACCATGACAAGCACACACGTGTTCTCCCTCCCTCCCTCTCTCTCCCCCCCCCTCTCTCTCTGTCTGTCTGTCTCTCTCTCTGTCTCTCTCTCTCTCTGTCTCTCTCTCTCTCTCTGTCTCTCTCTGTCTGTCTCTCTCTCTCTCTGTCTCTCTGTCTCTGTCTCTGTCTCTGTCTCTCTCTCTCTCTAAGTAAAGCTTTTTAAAAATGTATTGTAAAGCCCTTATCCTAGACATATAAACATTTGCTTATTCTTATTTATTTGTTACCTATTATTGCTGATTTGTGAACTGTATATATATTCCTCACCTTTGAATGAGTTGTTTGCATTTTACTGTGGCTTGAACAGGGTTAGCCTCTCAAAGCTCGGAGATAGGAAAAGATGGTAGGCTATTTAAGAGGCGAGGCCTAGTGGCATCCTTGGGGCAGTTTCTTTGCAAGGAGTAAAGTCTAGGACTTTAGAGTGAGTTTGCTCCTGTGGGGAGGAAGTGCCGCGCCTGTGCTGGCTCACTCTGTTGGTGTTGGCACAGACAGCAGCGGGGCCTGCACTTCTCCCAGCTGACACCATAACTGCTGCTTCAGCTTTCTAGGAATCTTGGACTCTTCGCCCTCCAGGCTAGAGGGCTGGGGCTGAAAAGATGGCTCAGTAAGTAATTTAGAGTGTTACACTCCTGCGGAGGACCTGAGTTCCGTTTCCTGCAACCATAGTAGGTGACTCACAACTGTTTCTGACTCCAGAAACAGGGACATCTAATGCCTGACAGGTACCTGCCGGCATGCTTGTACACACACACACACACACACACACACACACACACACACACACACTCATATACATAATTTAATAAAAAAGAAAATAAATATTTCTCAAAAATCCCCAGCACCAAAATAAAGTAAACAAAACAAAAACATGACAAAAAGTTGGAGGGCTGAAGACGCAAGGAAATGAACGTGGAAGGATCAGTTCTAATCTAGCCACGCTCTCCTGTCACATGCTGTCATCCATGTCACACCCATCTTCCTTTTAGGGACCCAGGACTCCTGGACTCAGTAACGGTAGGACAGAGAGATTTTTAGCCAACTTCTATAACCATTCGTAATTTTTTGTTGTGGTTGTTGTTGCTGTTGAAGTTTGTTTTGCTTTAACTGATAGAAATCTGGGGACCAGGAAAAAAAAAACTGCTACATCAAAACCTAAAATGTATACTTCTGGCTTTGGGGATTGGGCGGCGGATAGATGGTAGACAAGCTTTGAGAGGTCCGTCAATGAAGGGTTAAAATGACATGAGGAAAATTACTGGAACTAGAAGAAAGGAGACCTTTTGAATATACTGAGAAATTAGCAACACTGAGACCTTGAAAAACTTAGAAAATAGAAAAATGAGGGATGGACCTGGAGAGAGGGCTCAACAAAAAAACACACATATTGCAGAAGCATGAGGCTGAAATTTGGATGCCCATCACCCATGGGATGAGTGAGGTGGCCCCTGTGGGAGGGGGGAGGGGGCGGGAGAGGGGAGGTAATGGTCCCTGGATCTAGTTGTGGTTAGCTGGAGTAAGCAGGTGCCAGGATGGCTATAGCCCCTGTTGACATCATCTAAGAACCCTGGAGAGGACCCGGAAGGCAAGCAGCTTGCGACACTGAAAGGAACTAAAAGCAGATAAGCTGGAGAAGGCATCAGAACTCCAAGAGAGACCCCAAAGGGCGTAGGCTTTTCCCTGCAATAACACTGGGCGTTTGACATAGGAGCTGAGGTTCAGAGTGACGTCCATGGTGTACATGGGAGAGGCTTCGGGAGAAACTCTTCCAGGTAAAAGGCGTGAGGACAAACATTCCCGTGTGGTGGAGAAAGTGAGGGGGCTTTCTGGTTTTTGCTGTACCCTGACCTGTCCTGATGCCACAAACCAATGGGACTTGGGCCCTTGGAAAGGAGGTGAATATATTGTGTATGTGTTTGCAAAGGTGTGAGCCTTATGTCAGCCTAGGAACTGACATATATTAGTTCCAAATAACTGACAATAACTGCCTAGTGACTCATTTGGGTGGCAACCAGAGTGTTTTCATGGATTGTGTTTTGAAACATATATATATATATATATATATATATATATATATATGAAATATATGTATATATCATATATAGTTTATTCATCTAATATTTTCATCCCAAGGCACATGGGATTGACTTGATATGCCTAAACTACATTTTAGCATAACCCCTCATAATTTCACTTCTTAGAGTGCATATTCTGTTTCTTCTACTTCGTATACATATAGACTTGCGTGTATGTGTTTTCACATGTGTGTAAGGTATATGTGTAGGTTAGTGTGCATTTCTATGAATCCGTGCAGAAGCCAAACGTTGACTTCGGGCGCCTTCCTTTATCCCTCTCCATTTTGTTTACTGAGGCAGGGCATCTCCCTGAAACCCAGTGCTCATCTCTTCCGTCCATCTAGCCAACTGGCCATGGGCGCCTCTCTCTCTCTCTCTACCTCCCAAGAGCTAGGATTACAGGTGGGCCGTGATGTCCACCCAACTTTTATGTGAGTGCTGGGGTTACTCACACTTGCCTGACAAGCGCTGCATCCACAGAGCCACCTCCCAACCTTTCCTTTTTATCTTTCTCTGCACTTCAACATCTGCTCGTGGTGTGGCACTGGAGCATGAGAGTCGGCTGGGCCGTTGCTTCGGTGATTTTCTGAAAAGCAGCAAGAGTTGACTCCTTTTAGTTGAAGGTCTCTGCTGCCAGGCAGTTCTCTGGCTGTGTGACTTTTGGAGACCGTGGCTTCTTTTGAAAAGTGGTGACAGGCACTTTTGTCACCTATTTTCCTCTCAAGGTTCAGGCTACACAGATAGGGGCACTGTGCCTGGGTTGCTGAGTTACACATATAGCTGGGAAATAGGCAGATCGGTTGTGACAAAAAGAAGTTTTGACTTTCATACATTCAAAAGCTGTTTGTTCATTTCTTGCATCTAATTAAGTCAAGAGAAACATCGGGTGTAAGACTTAACTGATCTGGCTTTTGTTTCACTGTGCAAGAAAAATGTACCCTCAGGTGCCCTGGGCGTTTTAGTGAATTTTGGTGGGTTTTTTTGGGGGGGGTTGTTTTTTTGTTTTGTTTTTTCCTGGAAGATTAAAGTTCTCTCTGGAATTGTTACAACTTATATCCTTTTAGTCATTCTGATGCTAATGTAGAAAAGTTCAGAGGGAATGAATATTCTAAATATATATTACTTTATTTAACAAGCATCTTCATTAATAGTTATAGCTCATCATATGACAGGCGGTTTCAAAAGCAAGAGTAGGCGGATGGCATGCAAACCCTGTGGTTGCTCGGAGGAGAAGAAAACTCAGAGACCCAGATAAGTAAATGTAATTAGAGATTTCACATGCAGTGGTTGTGGAACCGCTGCAAATTTCCCCTCCCCTGCAGCAGGAGGCCTTATTCTAAGGTGTAGTGTTTCAGAGGCTGGGTTCCTGGCAGCTTTTCCCAGGGATTCTAGGAGGGAGAGACTCTACAGATGCCTCCCTAGCAGCTCTAAGATTCAGGGACCTCGTTTTTTTTCAATCACAAAATGCGTTCCAGTGTCTGTAATCGTCTGCAGCTGGCTGACCGTTGCATGCAAGGAGTTTGAAGACTGTTCATTGTCCCCTGGAGCAGCTTCTGAACAAAAGCAAAGATTTTTTTTTCCACCTCCTAGAGTCAGCCGAGGGCCACCTATCAGTGGGATTGGTAACATTTCTTCAATTAAGCTCCAGACCCCCACAGAGTTAGTGATGAATAAGAAAGAGGGGGAGGAGGGGGCAGTCAGCAGAGTCACCCCCTTTTTAAAAAGCTGTTCTCGGTCTCGGGATAACAGAGCTCTGCCTAGGGCAGCTTGCTGCAGCGCTCTCTGCAGGACACACCTGTAAGCAGCAGCGTCCATCTCTGGAGCCTGCTACACTGGCATGGACCACTGCGAGAGCCCCCTGCAAGGGAGCGAGCGGACAACCTAACTCACAAGTGGCAAACAGGATCAGGAGCAACGGGTGTCAGATGAAATAATGGGTTATATGGGTTTTTTTTCTTTAAAGTAGTATCTGTAACATCACAGCTTCAAAGAGTTTTGTTTTTTGTTTTTTGTTTTTTGTTTTTTGTTTTTTATTTATTTAAACAAAACCCCCATCTCTGTGAGTTCAGGCGGTTTCCTTACAACTCTAAACTCCATGACTTCAAGGTGGTAGAAGAGTCGCCCTCACCCCCGCCTCCCCCCCCCTCCGCCCCATGAATGGAAGGAAGCCAGAGCCACCCCCCACCCACCCCCCAGCAAGCCTGGCTTGCCATCAGTCCCATGGCCTTTCCAACGCATGAACTTCAGGCACAGTTGGTTTATTAGCTAGGGGTTTTTTGCTAGGCTGCCACTTTTTTCCCTTTCCGGTAATTTGGAATCAACTAGATAACAGTTAAGCCACATTCCGAGTATCTGTAACACAAATGTCAAACAATGGGATTTAATTGTGCTCTGGGGAATATTTGGGTAGGTCACGATTATGGATTCTCCACAAATACAAAAGGAAATGTTGTGTGTGGCTGTCCTTGTCTTCCAGTAAGTGGTCAAACCCTCCCGCATTGCATCTACTTCTGTAAGAGACAGACAAAGCCCAAAAGAGCAAAGCCTTGTTTATGCCGTTAAATTTTCTACTCCCGGATGAGGCTCACATACTGATGCTCAGGGAAAAAAAATTTTTTATTCCACTGAACCAAGATGCCCTATCAGACCCATGATATAAGGTTATACAAGAGGGTTTGGTGTGGCCCTCGCTCCTTGTCCCAAATCTAAGATCCTCACTGAGGGGTCCCGGGGTTCTCATACTGTAATCTGCACAGGTAATAAATTGTAAATCTGAAAGAGTCAACTGTGCCGGATCTTCCAAGCCATCTCTTTCTTCGGTGCTGAGCGTGTTCGGGGACACTCTGGTGTTGCAAGTCTGCAGAGTTTCTCAGAGCTGGACACCAGAGTCCCAGGAGCTAATGTCTGAACTCAGAACTGTGACTCAGAAGAGACTGTAGCAAGTCTTCATCCACTGCCCTCTCCCAAACTCTAAGTGCCTTTGGCCAAGAAGGGTGTGATAATTCTAAATCCTTGCAAAGGAAACAGAAAGGGGTGGGCGGAGGGGGGGGGGGGTGTCGGCGCCGCACCGTCCAGCGGAAATAAGACACCAACAACCAGACTTCTCGAGATCTTTACTCAGGATTAAGCTCAGTGGGAATGGCCCTGAAGAAGGGAAGGGCCAAGCTTAAGTACAACTCAAGGGCCAATCAGCTCATGCCAGGTGCCACCTCCTCATAGGTCCGCATCAGAGCAGGACTGCTCGTCATCAGATCACCAGTTACCCTTGCACAGCCTTTTGCCATATGAGGACTTGTTTATCTTAGAGAGCACTGGCAGTCGGGATGGCGGAAACCTGCGCCTTGTTAAGGCATGGCACCTCGCAGCTCTCCACAGTCGGGGAGGGAAACATTTCCAATTGGCATGGTAGCCTCCAGGGTTGTAGGTTATGTAGTCCTTTGTGTGTGTGTGGGGGGGGGGGGTACCCTGACATTCAGGAATCTCCCTAGGCAGCTTCTGCCTAAAGAGGCCCTTGCTAGGCTGAATAGCTGAGCCAACTTGCAGCTAGCTGCTGACTTTTTCGTCACCCTCATGTCTAACATCTCTGGGCTTCTTTTAGCTAGTTGGTTATCCAATCCCTAGGAGCTACGACGGAACCCTCGCGTGGGCAAGAGCATATGGAAACATTTTGTCTGATGCAGACAAATGACAAAGCATTGAGAATGTCTTCGTTTTGAAAAGGCAGCAGTCATCAGATCCATATATTTAATTCTTCCCACAAAAGGTAAGATTGCGGGGCTGGCGAGACAGCTCAGTGGTTAAGAGCACTCGCTACTCTTCCAGGGGTCCTAAGTTCAATTCCTGGCTCTCACATGGCAGCTCACAACTGTCTATAACCCCAGTTCCAGTTCCACAGACATATATGCAGGCAAAACTCCAATGCAAATAAGTAATTTTTTCTAAAAGGTAAGATTGTTCAAGTTTCTGTTGCCTGCGCAGGTCACTGTCATCAGGGCAGCTCACTGTCGCCTTGACAGCTCACTCCTCTGAGCTCAATCTGATGGCCCAACTTCAAAGACTACCGGCGGTGGGGAACCAAGATACCGCGGTACAGTTTCCGAACGTGAAATTTCCTGTTCAGGACTTCCCAACTCCTTCCTGTCCTGCCCTACTGAGAGGAGTAAGGACAGATTCACTTGCCAAAATTGCCAAGGCTGGATGTACAGCTGGCTTCGTTGAGCTGTTTCGAAAGCTCAAGGCAGCTGTGACTCATTCCTTCTACAGTCCGTTAACTTCTCACTCCTCTCACCAAACCAGCTACCCGTCTCAGTCTGACTCCTAAGAACCCACTTATTTTCAGATTTGCTCAATAAGCATAACCCTCAACCCCAACCCGCTTTCATGCACATGATGTTGAGAGAATGAACACACAGTGAAAAAATAATTGAGAGTCTACAGATAAAAGCACAGTCAAAGGCAGAGGGGAGGATTGTTTGCCTGAACTTCAGGGAATGAGAAATAATTGCTAATAAGAGACAACAGTCAGGTTTAGGACACGTGCAGGCCTGCCCAGCTGAGCTGAGGGGATGCAATCAGCCCAGCCAGGTTGCCGGAAGTCGGCTCCCCTATCACATATACACACACAGCTCTGTGACTGGAAACCCAACACTCTGGTGCCCTGGCTAACAATGGACTAACTGGCTTCCTGCCACTCAACAAGGGTGCTCAGACGTATTTTCCCTGCGCCGCCTTTCCGGCCCTGTTGCCAAAGTCACAACAGGAAACGCAAAACTTCGATTCTCAGAGAAGTTGCAGGTCTTTCCTGGATGGTTTCAACTGCCAATAAGCCAAAGAAAAATGCAACCTGTGGGTAAGAGAGTGTTCAAGAAAAAGTTTATGGAGGACGGCAAAAGAAGAAAGCAGAGTTGGATGAAAAGTGACTAAACCAAGTAACACTTGAAGCCAACTGCAGTAGACATCAGTTGGAGGGAGTGTCAAGGCATGTAACCGTCCCCCAATTTACATCTCAAATCCATCTCTACTTTGCTAGAGTCCCAAAGTCCACAAGACTCCAAGAGCACCCAGTACTTTGGAAAGCAAAATTATTCAATAGATTTGTTCAGTGTTATTATTATCATTTATTAAGTTGTTTCTGTTTAAACATAATTTATGCATGTGGGTACTTAAGTATGTGTGGGTGGCTAGTTTTGTGAGCATGTATGTGGAACTCGGAGAGGGGTCATGAGGTATCTATCACTCACTGGTTTATTCTCTGGAGACAGTCTCTCACTGAACCTGGATCTTGTAGATTTTTTGGCTAGGCTGACAGCCAGCATGCCCCAGCGATCCCCCTCTCTCCAAACTCCCCCCCCCCAACCCTGGGGTTTTTTTTACTGGTGCACACAGCCATGCCTGTCTATTTTATGTGGGTACCAGAGATCTGACCTCAGGTCTCTCTGCTTGTGCACCAAGTGCTCTTATACACTAAACCACTTCCTTGGTTCCTGGTCAAGGAGTATGTCTACCATTGTTGAGTGTCTACCATTTTTCAGGCACTAATACATGGAGCATTGTAACAATAGAATTCTCATCCTTAAGGAGTTAGTTCCAGGACCCCTCTGAGACCCCCAAATCCAAGGATGCCCAAGCCCTTTATATTAAATGCTATATTGTTTGCATAACACACACACACACACACACACACACACACACACACACTTTCTTCTTCACACCTTAACCATGTCTTGATTACTTTCAATACAAACTACAGCATAGGGCTGGGGATGTCGCTCAGTGGTAGAGCACTTGAAATAGTTGTGGGATTACTGTGCAGGGAATAATGACATGTTCAGAACAGATATAGCCGCCATAGGCCTAAACGCATAGTACATAGCAGCAACATCCCTCCCTCTAGAACATTCTTCAACTCCCAGATAGTAGGGTTTGCAGATGTGGGGCCTGTGGATACCAAGAACTGACTATCGATTTGGCTTGGAAATCAACCCAATAAAATTAATCACTAGTGTATATGGGAAAACTCACAAGCATGTATTTAACATGAGCCCAAATTAGAAACACAATATACCTTCCTAGTTGTAGATTTTATTTTCAATTCCTTCGCTTTGACTCTTAGAATCAGTCTGAGCAGCAGTGCTTTAAGCAGTTCCTGGTGCCTTTGTGCAACTCTCAGGAAAAGATTTGCAAACGTGATACTCAAGGCAGCTCTTTAACCTCAGCATGTTTAGACCTGAACTCGGGAGTCTTCCGCTCAAATCCTTATGTCCCCTGGTGGTTCTCTGTCCCCAGGACCTGAGAATCAGCTTTGCCTCTTTGTACACCCTTACCTCCACCAGCCAACGAGCAATGTGATAATTAGTTACTTCCTTTGCAGACACTGCCCGAGGCACAGAATAGGTAGTCGCTGACATCACTGTGCTCATTTTAAAGACGAAAAGACAGAACTGCACAGGTTAAATACTGTCCCTATGATGACACAGCAAAAGCAAAAGTCAGCCTCAAGTTTGAACGCTGATTCTTAAACCACGTGCCTCTGACTCAGTGACCTCTGCTCTAGCCTGAAGCTTGTCCTTGCTGCTCTGTCTTCACTCCTCTCTCTCTCTCTCTCTCTCTCTCTCTCTCTCTCTCTCTCTCTCTCTTTGTGCTTTTTAAAATACTATTGGTTATAAAGTCAAACTTATTAAGGCAGTATACAAAGATCAGGTCTGCCTCCTTTAAGCGCCATTTGATGTCTTGACAAATGTATATGGTTAAGTAACAGCACATACAAAATATTTCTGTTACCTCAAAGCATTCTTGCTGGCCGTTTAAGATCATTATTTGTTGTGTGTCCTGGATTTTTACCTCAGCCACCAACAGTCAGATTTTCCTTCCCACGGGTTTTCCTTTTAAACTTGAAAGGATAATGTTGGGCCTGAAGAGATGGCTCAGTAATTTAGAAGACCACTGCTCTGCTGCTCCGGCAGAGTGTCAGGCTGGAGTCTCACATGCACATGAAGGCTCATGACTGTCTGCAACCTCTGTTCCAAGGAATCCAATGTCCTCCTCTCGGCTATGAAGGCACCAGGCACACATGTGGTGCACGTACACACAGGCCAGAAAAACACTTACACTTGTAAAGATTGTTTCCTTCTTTCTTTCCTTCCCTGCTTCTCTCTCTGTCTTTCTCTTTCTCTTTTTACTTTTAAAAATGTATTAAATGTTTATTTATTTAAGTTTTGGTTTTGTGAAACAGGTTCTTTTTCTTCCTTTCTTTTAAATATTTTTACACATACATTTATATTATTACACATATATACAATAAACAACCTATAGCAAGAAGAACCATGACACAATCAGGAATTATATAAATGTTACATTCTTAGTGTTTTGGCTATTTGTATTTGGCAGCCTTGAAGAAAACATCTTTCCTATCTTGGTGAATCTAAAATTCTGAATATAAACCAATTTCCATCACTTCTTGTCATTATCAACTTAGAACAACTATCTAGACCTAAAAACATCTTAACCCCTAAACAACTAAGCTTAACTGTGAAACTAAACTATCTGGTCTTCAACCCCATCAGAGACTTGAGAAGGAATAAAATTGATTACCCGAGTATGCCGGGAGTGCAGGTTAATAGCTTTCCAAATGAGAAGATGACAAGGACAGTTTCTACCTGAACAGTTACTCAAAACTCTCTATAACATTGGAGCATCATCTTCAGCCTTCTGGCCCAATATATCTGATAGACATATTTGTGAGGCAGGAACTATTGAGGACTTTCTTACCCTGTCTTGGCAGAGTCAGGCCATTGACTCTGCCTGCATCCAAGCTTGCCCTTTTTAAAGGCAGAATTCTGTCTGTGGTAGAAATGAGGACATTTTGTCCAGTGGCTTGTTTGCCACATTTGAAGTCATCTCCATAAGAAGATTCTTTGATGCTCATCACCCTCTTTGAGGTAGGCTGTTGCCAGGAGTTAACCTGTCTCATTGTCAGTGAATCTTTAAAATAATAAAAACATTTTAAAATGCCATATTCTATATGTATCTGAGGTTTTTGAAGACCTTATCTAACTATTTTACCTTATCTTTCTATAGAATCGTATTTATCTGTTGCACCTAAGATGTCTCTTTTTTTCTTTAATGCACAGTCTCACTATGTAGCTCTGGCTATCCTGTGCTATGTACATCAGGCTGGCCTCACACTCACAAAGATCCAACTACCTTTGCCTCCCAAGTGCTAGGTTTGAAGGTATTTGCTACTGACCCTGGCCCAAAACAAAATAAATCCTGAAAAAATAAAACTTAAAGGACACAACATAGATAGAATAAAACTATATAATCCTTGGCTTCTGTATGCTTTAACGCAGCATAAAAATTTTTTTTTACTTTATCCAGGTTGATCTAAGTATCAATAGTTTAGTCTCTTTTCTCACTAATTCATGTGTATATCTTTGCACAGATATGTTTGCAGATGTTTTAGATGATAGGCATATTGATTTCCAGTTTGGAGCTGCTATGAATAAAGTTGCTAGATATATTCATGCATATATTCTATATGAATGCATGTCCTTTCTCTTGGGAAAATGTGCAAGAGTGGGCTATAAGTCATAAAGAAAAGGTATATCCTCTTGATTTTGCAGGAATCTGTCAAACTGGGGACTGGGGAGATGGCTCAGTGTTTGGTAAAGTGCTTTCTATGAAATCAAGAGAACATGCCTTTGACCCCCAGCACCTACGCAAAAGCTGCATGTATGTAATGCACGTCTATAACTCCAGCGCTCAGGGAAGGGAAAAGAACAGACACACGTGACTCAATCTCTAGAGCTAATTACCCTGTCAGGTTCAGTGAGAGACCGTCTCAAAACAGTAAGGGGGAGAGTAGCTGAGAAAGACACCTTATGTTGATATATGGCCTGTACATCCATATGTAGATTGTGTGTGTGTGTGTGTATGCATATATGCACACACACGCAAAAAGAAAGTGCCAACTAGATTGCTCAGTGGGTAAAGGTGCTCTATATGAAAGCACTGTGACCCAGAACCTGTGTAGAGATGGCAAAAAACAAACAAACAAACAACAACAACCAAAAAAAAAAAAGGAAAAAAAGAACCTGTCAAACCATCTTCTAAGTGGCTATATCGTTTTGCATACAAGCCAACAGAGAAGACATGCCAGGTGTTCTGCCCCCAACCCTTAGCATCGCCACTCCAATTTAGCCGCTCTGAGAAACACGGCGCGGTACCTCCTCACAGTTTCGACTGGTGAGCAAGGCTGTTGCTTACCTAGTTCGTGCTCTCCTTTGCTTTTTGTCTTCCTTAGATGAGTGTCCTGAGCTCATTCCTAAGTGAGTAGTTTATTTTCTGTTTCCTGACTTGGGGAGCTCTACATTCTGCAAGAAATTCTTTTATCAGATAGACTAGGCAACTGTCCCTCCATAGGCACTGCTCGGCTCTTCGTTGCCTTAGCAGCATATTTGAAATGTAATTTTAAGTAATGACCACTGCAGCTGACTGGTTTCCTTGGTGCATCCTGATCTTTAAGTAGCAGCTAAGAATCCTTTGCCCAAGCTAAGGCCACAAAACCTTATTTTACATATGCCCCCCACCCCCGTCCTTTTGCAGGCTTGCCTTTTATTTTATTTTATGTTTTTTTAACATCTATGTTCTATTTTATGTTAACATGAATATGGTTCAAAGTAAAGGCTGAGGTCGGCCTAGGGATGTCTGTAAATGAGGTTGGCCCCCTCAGTGTTGGTACAGGACACACCCAGACACAAAACTCTCAGCCCAAAGTAGACTTATTACCCACATTTGGGCAAGCGGGAGTTGGGGGAGGCTGCAAAGGCAGAGAGCAAGCAGCAGCAAGCAGTAAGTTACTGATATTATATTATATTGCATTTGATGTACACAGGAAAATTAAGTTGCTGATTTTGACCTTAAAAAAAGCTTTCTGGGATTGTAACTGGGATATATTGACTATAGCGATCATTTTGTAGGGACTCAGCATCTTCCGATACTGAATTTTCTGTTCCATGAACACAATTAAAGTTTTCCCAAACTCAGAAAAATGAAAAGCAAACTGCCTGCTTAGACTTGAGGTCAGGATTAAAAAAGATGCTTACCTAAGAAAGACAATACATTCATCACAAATTCAGTTATGGTTTGCGGTTTTCTATGTGTAAATCTCGCCCTTTGAATTAAATTTATCTCTAAATATTTCACGTATTTTAAAGCGTTAAGTCTCTCCTTCTGTGCGCGAGAGCACATGTGCAGGTATGCTGATGTGCTTGCATGCCTGTGCATGTGCATGTGTGTGCGCACTCGGGTGTGTGTTGTGAGGGTTTATACATGTGAGGAGTGCAGGTGTCAGTGGAGTCCAGAGGAGTCAGGTTCTTTGTGAGCCAGAGTTACAGGCAGTAGTGCAGCACCCAATATGGCTGAGTTCTAGGGACTGAACTCAGACCCTCTTCAAGAGTCATACCTGCTTTTAACCATTGAGGCATCATCTCCCCAGCCCCAATATTTCACTTGAGATATCGCAAAGTATTTTACTTTCAGCATCAATTGATGCTTAACATGTAAATTTAACTAAACCCATTTTACTACGTCAAGTAGCTTTATTTGAAGATTGCTCAGGAGTTTTCGCATTTATGACCCTGCAGTCTATGCATAAGGGCGGTTTTGTTTCTTTCCAGGTCTATGTGTGCTTTATACAACTCTCATGCTATATAATACACTGGACAGGACCTCGAAGACAACACTAAATAGAAAAGGTGAGAACTGACGCCCTTACTCTGTCATCACCCTGAAAGATAAGGAATTGAGGGGGTTGGGGGCGGGGTATGTCAGTTGGGGAAATGCTGGCAGTGCCAACATAAAGACTCAAGTTTGATGCCCAGTACACAGGTAAAATCGTTAGGTGTGATGGCACATGCTTGTCATCCTTGTCCCGGAGACAGGAAGCTTGCTGAAGCCTGCTGACCATCAGTCTAGCCTACTAGGTGACCTCTAGGTCAGTGACAGAGCACATCTCCAAATCAGGCGGACAGCTCTTGAGGAGTAGCAGACACGTGATACTGTGTATGCGCACATATTGGTGCGTGCGCGCGCACACACACACACACACACACACAGAGAGAGAGAGAGAGAGAGAGAGAGAGAGAGAGAGAGAGAGAGAGAAATGTCACACTGAATCTTTCACAGTTATGTTTGTAGTTACCTAAAAGCTGTTCATAGAATTTTAAAAATAAGATTATGGACATCATTATCTCCCCGTCATTTAAATGACAAATTGATGAGAAATTTTGTCAAATATCTTTTCTGCATCTATGGAGATACTCGTGGAGTTGTTTTTAATCATCTGTTAGTGTTCTTTTCACGATCTGGAACATCTTTTTTTTTTGCTCAGATAAGTTCCACATATTCATTACAGACTGTTCTCTGACGTGTTGACGGGTTGTATTTCTCATACTGGTAGGGTCTGTCTTCATGCAATCTGTAAAGTTTTCCCCCAATCATGTCTTTGTCTTGTTTGAATATCAGATCCCCCCCATTCTTTCTAGGTAATTCACACTATGTTTCTTAATGCTTGCTAAGACTCACATTGAATTCAAATAAATATGAAGCTGCTTTATGAAAGAGGTTTTGACTACAAACCAAATTGCTTTCATTCAATTTGTTTAACTGCCCGCTGGCCAAGCTGCACGTTTCCTCTCGAATAAACTTAAATGGTTGTTATCTTTCAAGAAACATGTTTACATGTGAAATGAAAGTAGAGGGGGGAAAGTTTAAGCGGAGATGGAGGTTATGGTGGGGAAAAGAAGTGGGTGGGGGAAGTTAACCCGCTTAAGGATGTACGGCATGCCTTATGGAAACCCTTCACTTCGTAAATTACTTTATTCTTTTAAAAAGTCTTAAGTATGTTTTTTTATGTATGTGGATGTTTTCCTTTCATGTGTGTTTGTATAGTATGTGCATGCTTGGTACCTGCAGAGGGTGTAAGCAGTCATGTGGATACTGGGAATTGAACCCAGGTCTTCTGAAGAACAACTGCTCTTAACTGCTGAGCCGTCTCCCCAGCCCTCCAGACTACTTAAAAAAAAATTAAAGGTATTTTTGAACAGAAATATGCTGCATGGATGAATATTACTTCTCTCTCAAGCTGTGTGCTATCAAATAAAAATCTCAGAGTCAGGCGTCGGATAACTCCCTGTGCGTTGTTAGTCAGAAAGAGCCCCCCCAAAAGCCCCACAAACAACACATGCTACTGCAATTGCTCCTTATTAGCTACCAGAGCTACAGAGTAAGACGTGATTGCACGAGACGCCATAGAGTTACTTTGGTTATAGGACACAGCGAAAGCAAGCTGGAACTCAGCTGGAAGTGTCTTTCTTGCTTTCATAGTGCACAAAAGTGTTCTTCAGGCTACTGTCAGAGAAAACCCATCAACAGTCTTACTAATATGTGAACGTCACATGTTCCAATATTAATAATCTCTCAGGCGAGGCTTACCCACTGGGGCAATAGTGACATGACGTTTTCGTGAGTAACCAACCACTTTCTGATGAGCTCTGAGGCCTCCCCTACAGGAGGGAATTCATGGTTGACACTGTAAACCTGCTTTAAAAATCCATGACCCAGGCCATCATATACCCTAGGTGTGTAGGGACATGCTACTATTGTCTTGTTTACTAAGCACAGTATTCTCAAACTGTCTGATAAACACTTATGGTAATGCTTATAAGGTTAGATCTGACCAGATAAGCTTCCTTTTGCAGCTTGTAGCAGTTAATGCTGAGACTGATAACTGGTCAAAATGCTGAGAATAAGTGACTAGTGAAAGCTCAGCCCTGAGTAGGGGTATCTGCATCACTGCCTTTCCTTCCAAGGCTCAGGGAACATCACAAAAGAGGGGGCAGGAAAACATATAAAAGCAGGAAGATGAGGAGGAGTGCTGCTGTTACATTCACAACAGCTGAGGTTGCTTGCACACGAGAGAGAGAGAGAGAGAGAGAGAGAGAGAGAGAGAGAGAGCGCTAGAGAGCCCATCCGCGAACATCCCAGCGTGGATGGAGGAAGGGCACACGAGGGCCAATCCTTAGCTAATGGCTGCTTGGGAAAGGGAGTCCTTTTCTTCAGAGCTTTAGCTGCTGGTTAATTGCTCATGAGCGGGTAAGTAACCCTATAGGGTGCAGATGCAAGCAGTCCTAATTAAACTCGGTGAGTTACGTACATTTTCTTTTTCAATCTGGGCCAGAGAGATGACTCAGTGGCTAAGAGCGCTCACTGCCCTTGCAAAGGATCGGGAGATGGGCTGACTGTGAGGCCAAGTCCAGGACATAGGACCTCTTCTTCTGGCCTTGGTTGGCACCTGCACATAAACCCACACAGCCAACCACACGTACACATGGATAAAAAAATTAAAATACGTACTCTGCTTTGTTTTGCTTTAATTTAGGGGATACAGAGATGGCTAAGACCTGAGTTTGGCTCCCAACCCACAACCATGTCTAGCACCAGCTCCAAGGGATCTAACACCCTCCTCAAGCATTTGAGGGACTAGGCATGCATGTGCAGCAGACATACGTGTAGGCAAAGCATGTGTACGCATAAAACAGCTAATTTTTTTAAAAAGATGTATTTGTTTATTATGTATACAGGGTTTTTAACCTGCCTGTTCCCCTGAACACCAGAAGAGGGCACCAGAGTTCATTCTAGATGGTTATGAGCCATCATATGGTTGCTGGGAATTGAACTCGGGACCTCTGGAAGAGCAGCCAGCGCTCTTAACCTCTGAGACATCTCCCCAGTCCCAATAGGTATTTTTTTTTAAATAACTGTTTTTTGAATTTATAAAAATCTTGACAGTAGGAAGGAGATATGCTGAGAAGGATTCCAGGAGGAAAGGGAAGGAGGTAATGAGAGAGAGAAATGGTGTGGTTCTTATCAAAATACATTACGTACTTGTATGAAGCTGTCAAAAACAAATAAAAATTATGTTAAAAAATTAACCCCAAAGACAATGTGAAGAAAAAAACCCACAAAAGTCTCCATTGCTTCTCATCTAATCTTAGGAGCATCATTCCCATTGCTCCCCCATTCCTGCTCTTAAGAACCAACCCAGGAAGCCAGGGAGGGAGTCACTAAGTGGGGAGGGTCCTGAGGAGTCACTTTGAAGGAAGCCAACTGCAAGAGTTCTTCCCAGGCTTTTTGCAGCTGTTGCAAAAAAAAAAAAAAGGTGAAAGGAATATTTGTGTGATTGTAATAAAGAGCACACTGGCTACAGACTGCTGTGGTTTGGGCTTAAGGCAAACATACTTGTTTAGTTTTCTTTCCACCTAAAAGTTGAGGCTCAAGACTACAATAAGCTGAAGCATGTTTGAAGCTGGGAGAGAGAGAGAGAGAGAGAGAGAGAGAGAGAGAGAGAGAGAGAGAGAGAGAGAGAGAGAGAGAAACATATTCAATTTGTTTAAATGGTAAGCTTGCTGGCCTAAAACTAGCTGTGATACCCTATGGTGCTGCAGGATGTGTAGTGGCTTACCTACACTCCCAGTGAGCCTCATATCTGTCTTTGTTGTCCATCAATCCAGATAGAGGCTTAACAATTTCATTGATCTTATTTTCTTTTATAAGTGATCGATCACCCCACAGACTGAAGTTCCTTTATCACTCTTTGCAAAGACCCAAATTTTCGTCTTATTTTCCCTCTCTCTTTTTCATGTTTTCTAATATGTTGAATTATGCTTTCGGTTTTATCATCTCCTTCCTTCCTCCCACATACAGTTCCGTTATCAATTACTCGTTTTGATTGCATACGAGCAGAAGACTTGTTTTCCACGAGTGTCTGAACTCTTGTCCTTTTCTTCTCAAAACCGCTAATCTTACCGATGATTAGCTGTAGGCATCACTGCAGTAGGACCTCCAGGAGATGGGGCGAACTAAGTAGGGCAGAGACACAGCTCCAGTACTATCTTTAAATAAAAGGGAAAAAAAAAAGAGGCATACAGAATAAGGGGCTTGGAGAGGTAGACAGCTCTGCGGTTAAGAGCATGTGCTACAGCTCCTGCAAAGGATGCAGGTTAAGTTCCCAGCATCCACGTGGTGGCTCACATCTGCCTGTTACTCCAGTTCCAGAGTATCCCGGCACCCTCTTCTGAGGACATCAGACATGCACGCGGTGCATATACATAGATACAAAAAATATTCATAAACATAAAGTAAAATGAATCCTAAAACAAAGATATGTTTATTAAAGACTTTGTTTTTATTTATGCGTGTATGTATGTGTGTGTGTGTGTGTGTGTGTGTGAGACTGTGTGAGTCAATGGCACACGAGTTCATGCCTGTGGAGGCCAGAGCAGAGCACTGCATCCTTTCGAGCTAGAGCTATGGGTGGTTGTGAGCCTCCTGATATGAGTGCTCGGGACGAACCATGGGTCTTCTGGAAGAGCAACAAGTGCTTTGAATTGCTGATCCACCTCTCCATCCCCCCCCCCCCAAAAAATATATATATAACACAAAATAAATAAAATAATTGCCATTGGGAAGGACTGAAAAGAATCAGATCAAAGTGAAAACCACAGACTAGATGCCTCGCAATATCCCTTGTTTTATGAATGTTATTTTGGAATGCTGATTCTAAAGTAAAATGGAGTAAAAAAAAATTCTAGAACTGGAAAGCAATATGACTGCAAAAGTCATACAGACTAACAAAAAGGCTTTTTTCTTTTTACAGTGTTTTGCATTTGCTTATAAGGCTAGACAAATGCCCTATTTATGGTCTCTTAGAAGTATTGTTGTTGACCTTACTGAACAAACAAATGCTTGTCTGGGATGCGGAGAATAGAAAGGAATGTGACCCTAACATTTTATTTTAATAATATGTTTATTTAGTCTCTGAAATTTTTGTACATTTATACAATGTATTTTGACTATGAGCATTTATCACCTTCCTCCAACTCTCCGCAGCACTAATCAATATGCCAACACACACACACACACACACACTCACACACACACACTCACACAGGTGCACACATCCATGTACACCCATGCACGCATGCATAGGCAGACACACACACGTGCATACTCATGCACACACACACACACACACTCACACAGGTGCACACACCCATGTACACCCATGAATGCATGCATAGGCAGACACACACACGTGCATACTCATGCACAGACACACACACACACACACACACACACACACACACACACACGGGTCTCCATCCCAACTTCATGACCTCCATTTTTGTTCTTGTTACTGTTGCTATGGTTGGTTGGTAACCCCTGCACCTGATTAGTGCTGTCTATATACAAGTGGATGTGGGACCATCCACTGAGGCGGGACCGCCTACTGGTAGCCATAACACCAGACAGTGACTCTCCTTTCCTCAGCAATCACACTGCTAATAACTCTTCTGTCAAGGGTGTGGCCTCAAGGGCTCCTTTCCCTAAATCTTACGGAGGACATTTTATAATGAGGGAGGAAAAAGGCTATCAATACATTTTAAAATGTTTTGATTTCTATTTTTGTGAAGAAGGTAAAATGTCAGAACCGTTCTGTGCAGTGTGAAAATGTAAAAACAATACGCACTGGATTCCACGTGTTACAGTTTTACTGTAAAAACAGGTTTGCTGTACAGCAACAGTCAAACACACCAGTACAGGAGAAAGCATCTACCTGGCTCAGAACCTTGGCTCTGCCACCTCATACCTGCCTGACCCGAGCCAAGTGACTAAGCCTACGATAGTTTTTCCTTTTTTACCTCTCTCATGTCACCTGTCAAATTCATTATCTTCTTCCCCCAAGCAATTTCTGTCCTTTCCACTGTAAGTCACACTGGTCTGTACCCCTATTTAATTGTATTATGATCTGCTGAGAAAGCCCCAGTTGCCAAGATGGAGAAGACCCATTTCTCTCCTCCAGGGACAGGAGCCCTTGTGAAGTCTGTACCTTTTCTCTCCTTAATCCCTCTAAATCCCCTCCACACGGGGAGGAGGAGGAGGAGGAATTGTCTTTGCAAGATCCCTAGAGGTTATTAACAGGTCAGTCTCAGTCTCTGGTGATGGAGTCACAGAAATGAGAAAGCTAGAGAAGGGATTTTGCATGTGTGGGTGGGTGGGGGAAGGGTAGGGGCGGGGGGAAATCCTGTCTGTTTGCGATTACATGAACATATGCATGTGTTAAAACTCATGAAGTGCATAACCCTCCCCAGTCCATTTTACGGTATGGTAATTTAAAAAGAAAAATCAAGCACATCTATTTCAATACTTAACCTTTTTCGTGCTGTGCAATGTGGGATAGAATTGAAATTGACCCAAAAATTAAAAAGTAGAACATCCAGGGCCGAGCTGCGAGGCCGCCGTTCCTTCTTTGGCGTTATATTCAGTTGTCCCTGGGCCAAGCTGAAGCGAGGATAGGTAATGGCTCCTCACAGCCCTTTATTTTGAACTGTTTGCCTGCCTCCCTGGATCCTCTACACAGTTCCGTAAGCAGGGTATCCACTGGCCAGGGCTGTCCTCGCCTATGATCCCCTGCGTTCGAGAACCTCTCCCATTATAAAATTATTACCCTAATTGTCTTAAGGAGAGTTTTATTGCTGCACCGAAACACCATGACCAAAAAGTAATTTGGGGGAGGAGAGGGTTTATTTGGCATACACCTCCAGATGACAGTTCATCACTGAAGGAAGTCAAGACCGGAACTCCAGCAGGGCAGGAACGTGGAGGCAGGAGCTGACGCAGAAGCCCCACGGAGATGTTACTGGCTTGCTCCCCGTGGCTTGCTCAGCCAGCTTTCTTATAGAAGCCAGGACCATCAGCCCAGGGACGGCACCACCCATTATGGCCCTTCCCCGTCAGTCACTAACTAAGAAAATGCCCTAAAGCTGGGACTCATGGAGGCATTTCCTCAACTGAGGCTCCTTTCTCTGTGATGAGTCTAGCATGTGTCAAGGTGACACATAACCACCCGGGACTCTAGTCTAGTTATCAAAACTCATTTTCTGTTGGAGGTTGGTCTGATATACTCCTGTTTGACCAATAAAAAGCCATCACCCCTGGCCAGGGCAAATGGGATAAGTGTGGTTACGGTTCCTGGGCGTTGGGAGACCTGGAGAATCTTGGGAAGGGGAAGAGCAGGAAGAAGGAGGCTGCACCATCATGGGTTAGGTAAAGGAGAAGCACATGGCCAGCGTGGATGGTGACTTGGCCCAGATGATGATAATTAACAAGTATTTAGGATTATGGATGGGAGGTAACTTGATAGAGATTGTTAGCAGCAGATGGCATGGAATTCGGGCAGGGTATGGGGTACCTGCCCAAATATGGGATGCAGTTTAGGGGATTACTATCTGCCCTGCCCCAGGTTAACTCAGGCTATTTTAAAATATAACAGGTGTCTGTGTCTTGATTGATTGCTAGGGGGTTAGAAAATACTGCTGTAATAATAATTATAGGCCAGATAAGAAACATTATTAGGCCATACTGATAAGTTAAACGCAACAATTTTCTTCTTTTTTAAACATTATGTACATTGGTGCTTTGCCTGCATGCATGTCTGTGTGAAGATGTTGGATTCGCTGGGACTGGAATTACAGGCCATTGTGTGCTGCCACGTAGGTACTGAGAATTGAACCCGGATCCTCTGGAAGATCAGCAAGTGCTCTTAACTGCTGAGCCATCACCAACCCAAATCTCATTGTCTTTTTTTAACATGAGACTCTACTCTCTGTTAGCTGTCATAGCAGGAAAGAACCAATAAACTTCCGTTCACTGTGTGGAACTGTACATTGCCAGGAGGATGACTACAAGGCTAGAAAGAAGCATTGGTTGCATGTGGGCAGATAATGGAGAAACTGGAGGCGAGGAAGCTTTTTAATTACTCAGTTCCTTGCAGGTTCTTCTCATTTGTGCATTTGTGGTGTGTGTGTGTGTGCATGTATAAGTGTGTGTGTGTATGTGTGTGTGTGTGTGTGTGTGTGTGTGTGTGTGTGTGTGTGTGTATCTCACCACTGAGAAATGTCGTCCCTGAGCTGAAATATCTTCAGAATATGGGAATATGCCCTATTTTGGGCTTATTTTGCTGTGAACCCAAAAAGTCTCAAAAAAAAAAATAAATAAAGAGCTTACTCTTCTAAAAGTTTTCAGAACATTCTCAATGTATATACTGTATATTAATTTTTATTTATTTAATTATATCCCTGGCAAAGCTAACTATGTAACTTAATTGAGTAGTAACAAAGTAACAAGAATATTGTTCGAATGTTTACCATGTGGCAAGCACTATCTTCTGGGCATGGTCTATATTTCAATCACATTTAATTCTTTACCAACCCTAACTTCACAGTTGGGAATTGAGGCAAAAAGAGGTTAGAACAGCTTGCTGTGATCGGTGCCAAGTTATGCAACCCACATCTCTGCCACATCTCTGGCAAAGGCAGGCCTTCCCCAGGTACAAACAGTAGAAGATCAGGTATATACAGTCTATTGCTTGCCTTGCATACAAAGAGCCCCACACTTAGGCCACGGGGTGGTGGCATGGCCCTTTAATCTAACATTTGAGAGGCAGCGGCAAGAAAGATCTCTATGAGTTGGAGGCTAGCCTGGTCTGCATAGTGAGTTACAGGCCAGAGCCTGTAATAGAACAAAACAAAATAAACAAAAAAGCACACGTAAGAGCATATGCCTCCCAGATCACATATGGAATTTCTAAGTGAGGCTAAGGCCGGGATATTAGTTACATTTTTTTCATGATGACAAAGTTGACAGAAGCAACTTCAGAGAGAAAGTATTTGTTTTTGCTCACAGCTTCAGCGGACGCAATCACTGGCGCGACAGCAGGGGAGCAGCTCCGTGCTCAGTGTAAGAGCAGAGGTCACATTGTGGTGGCAGACACAGCAACCAGAAGCAGCGCCAAGCCATAACCCTGAGATCTGTTCCCTGGGGACACACTTTCTGCAACTGCCTCCAACAGCACCTCAGCTGGAGAGCAAATGGTCAAACACAGGGGCCTGAGGAGGACAGTCACTGGGCCGAGTCCCGGAAGATGTGATCATTTCAGTTCAGTACAGAAGCTCTGAAAGTTCAAATCCACTTTGGCCCACATCTTCCTTTACCCCTTCATCGGCCTTTCTCTGCTTCTGCACCCCCCTTACGCTGCCACCTTCAGGGGTGCTGATCTTTAATAAGCACCATGTATCCCAAGCCTATAGCCTTTGCCAACAGTCATGCAGCTGACCGGTCTGATATTAAGCACTGTGCTATGCTCTTTCAAAAAAAAAAAAATCTAGAACTTTCCTATAGCGATAGTTGAAACAAGCATGCTGAGGAATAATTGAAAATTTTCTTTAACTTTTTATGATAGCTTTATTGAGCTATAATTCACATACCGTATAATGCATTTTTACTTCAGTGTATACACACACTTCAGTGTTCTTCCCACATTTACAAGGTTGTGAAATCCTCACTGTTGCTGAATTCCAGGATATCTCAACACCCCTAAAAACAACATTGTACCTGGGAGCGGCCATCATCTATCTCCCTTGGCTTTAATTTTAGTCTACCTCCCTGATTCACGAGCTTTGCCTGCTCTCGCCAGGTATGAAAGTTTTCCATCACAAAGACAAAGCTTGCCTAATTTTTTGCTCCTTCAGAGAACCAAAGAAATAAACCTAGCCCAATTTTTGCTAGGTAACCTACCTCCTAGGGATTTAAAACTACGAGAAAAAAACATGACCAAAGATGGTGAGGAAACCAAATAATTTGTGATAGTATGGTTTATAAAACTAAAAACACTGGAAACAGGTGCTGTTCGTTGTGGTTAATTGGCTGAGGAAATCATGGCCCGTTACAAAAGGCAATGCTATGCATCCAGTAAAGAGCAAATAGCAACAAGGAAAATGTCTGCTATAACGTTAAGCAGAAAACCAGAATCTAAAATCGCATCTACCATATGTAAAATATGTACATATGAATAAGGATGGAAAGGAAATGGGGAAAAATGGAAACAGTTGTTGCAACAGGGTGTGGGAACTGTGAAACATTTCATTCTGGGTTCTTGTATTATTGTCAAAGTGTGTGTGTGTGTGTGTGTGTGTGTGTGTGTGTGTGTGTGTGTGTACAATAAAGTAGAGTTGGAAGGAAGTATGCATATATGTACTCTTGCCAGTAAAGCCCATTTATAACAGGCAGTGGTGAAACCCAAACATGCAATTGTTGCTAAGAGCAGAGACTCTGAAGTCCTGCGGACTTGTATCATTGTGACTCTAATGATTCTGTGATGTGACACTGGGCAACAGCCTGACTCTCTAAAGCAAACTCTCCACAACCTATTCCAAGCCCTAATCACCCGATCTACCTCATGGGGCTGTTGTGGAGATGGAGATAACGGCGCCTAGCAATACTTTATAGATAGCAGCTGCGGTTATTTCTGGTGTGGGTGATGGTGTCGAGCGCAGCAACGGCACCACTGACAAGGGGATTGGGGCCGGAGGGCAGAGGTCGACATTTACGAGAAAAACCCATCACTGACGACGCTGAACGGAAACCTAATTTTACACTGGACACACAGATGGGGGACTGTCCGTCATCTCTACCCACTGACCACTCCAACTGAGGCCAGGTGAACATCACTTCAAAGGACTATTGTAGTCGGGGGCAGGATCTTTTTCCAGTTGAAAATATGGAGAAGTCTGTGCCAATAGTACATTAGCTCACTGGCCTGGTTGTAAACCCTCACCCAGGAGCCCCAAGCCCTGATGAATCTGCATGACTCATTTTATTAGTGAAAACAAAGGCCTATTAACTATCCTCCTTATGCAACTCTTAAGACTATCATCATCAGTAACAATGAGCGAGTGTAATAAACAACGCTGCTTATGCCTTCGCCTTCCCTATTTTTAGGGAGGAGCTGTAATCTCCTCCAGGGAGACCTGCCCCCTCCTTGGCACACAGGGACACCAACCCAGGCTTCCCTGTGTCTCATGAGCTCCTGGCCCATTCCTTTCACACTAGCGTCAGCAGATCCTCTCCTTTCAACAGCATGTACGCATACTATAGCATGTCCCATCTTAGTAAACGCCCAACATCTCCATTTGCTCCCCCATCGCTCTCTCTAAGTACATCCCTTTTCCCTGATCCCCTTTTACAGATAAAACTCTTTAAAAGAGAATAGCAGAATTCTTAAACCTAATGGAGCCGGATGATGGGAATATTGTATACTATTATCAGTATAACTTTAAATTGAAAAAGGCTATTGAGGTATAATTGGCATCCAATACACTATATATTACATGTGCACAGTCTCCTAAGTCCTGCTATGTTCCATATACCTAGAAAACCATCATCAAAATCATTTAAGTAATAATTCTAAATTATGCCCAGAAAGTTGCTAGCCTCCCTTAGAAAGTCTTTGCCTCTCCTACCTACTGCAGAGGTTTTTTTTTTTTTTAAACTATGCCCATGTTTATATATCCTAGACTTGGCTTGTTTGTGTAAGGCAGGGTCTCATTATGTTGCCTAAGTTAGCCTCAAATGTGTAGGTTCAAGCAAGGAGTCTTGCTTTGGCTTCCTGCGTGGCTGCAACTATAGGACACAGAACGCCACTGTACTCTGGCTTGCATCCTAAAATGCTTCGTAAAGTTTGGCTCTTCGGGGTAGACTCCTCTCCTTTCTCTGCCTTCTTTGACAACTTAGTAATTCTGAGGACTGAGACTCGCTCGTGGGGCAGCATCACAAGTAGCCCGTTCTTCTTTAATACGCGGGATTACTTGTACTAACGTTTGTTTATCCAGTCTCGTGTTGATGGGCGCTTGAGTTATTGCCAACTTGGGGCTGTTACAAATAAAGTTTTTATGAGCACCGTGCCTCTGAGTCTTCCTATAGACATATGCTTTCATTTATCCAGGGGGCTCCCTCAAATGGGGTGAATAGATTATGCTGCAGGTGTACATTTAAATTTTTAGGAAACAGAAAAGCTACATTCCAGGGTGCTTGTGTGACTCCGTCTTCCCACCAGCCGTGTATGAGTTCCAGATTCTCCCGCACCCCAATCAATGCTTGGCATATGGTCAAGTTCTTTATTTTTACCATCCCTATAAGTGTGGTTTTCCATCGTGGTTTCTTTTATTTTATTTGCATTTCCTCACTGACTGACGAAGTTGAGCCGTTTTGGTTTGTT
Organism: Acomys minous; assembly: GCF_964271855.1. Lineage (NCBI taxonomy): Eukaryota > Metazoa > Chordata > Mammalia > Rodentia > Muridae > Acomys > Acomys minous. The sequence goes on along the minus strand of NC_140497.1, from coordinate 35,116,039 downwards.
TTGTTTTTAAACATGCCTTCTTGCCATTCACAAACTTTCTTTGATAATGATTCTGTTCAGAGATTTTGCTGATTTAAAAAAAAAACACTGAGTCATTTTTCTATTGATGAATTATGAGAACTTTTAAAAATAATTCTGAATGGGGCTGGAGAGATGGCTCAGAGGTTACGAGCACTGGCTGCTCTCCTAAAGGTCCTGAGTTCAATTTCCAGCAACCACATAGTGGCTCACAACCATCTATAATGAGATCTGCTGCCCTCTTCTGGTGTGCAGGAGTACATGCAGGCAGAACACTGGATACATAATCATAAATTGTTAAAAAAATAATTCTGAATGTCATTCTTTTATGGGATATACAGTTTTCAAATACCTTCTCTAAATTGCTTTAATCCCTGAAGAGCATATTTTAAAACACAATTTTAATTTGGTAAATGCAGCTTATCAATTTTATACATACTGCTTGTGGTATTTAGCTTACAGGATCTTTGCCACACTTGACATCATAAATAAATAAATACTTATTTATTTATTTATTGTAGGCTTTGAACTTTTTCAAACCTACTTTATTTGGGGTTCTTTAATGCTTATACCTCCCCTCCAACCCACCTACCCTAGATAGGAGAGAAAAGAGGTTATTAAGAACAGAAGTAGACCTTTTTAGACTCAATTTCTTGGAGAGATTCCCCTAGCGTAGTCTGCTGGATTCCAGCAGACCAGTTAAACAGCAAACTAGCAGCTCAGCAAAGGTGACTGCAACTGCAGCTGCTGGAATCCGGAGCAGCAGCCAGAACCTTGGGCTAAATATTCTATGACTTTAGATGTTAGTGTTTAGATCATTATGTCCCTTTTGGTTTTCTGTATTACATGTCTTTTTTAAAAGTTGTATATTTACTGTAATAGAGGGTTTATGTTCATCTGTGGTCATACTGAAATATTCTGTCAGATAGTTACTTGATTATGTGATTACTAGAAATATGGTAATTTTTTTCATTATTTTACTGTATATATATGTGTGTGTGTGTGTGTGTGTGTGTGAATTGTGCTTGGATAGCATAGAGTTGAATCAAACTTAGCATCTCATCTAAAAATCTCTACCATTAAATTTAGGCCATTTACATGTAATGAAAATAGATATGACTAGGTTTGTATTTGTCATTTTTCTATTAGTTTAACTCTGATCCATCACCATTTCTCCTTTTTTCTGTCATTTTTGCCTTATTGAATATTTTTGTTTTTATTGTTTTGTACATTTACTGTAACTGATTCATTGTTTCAGTGATTATGGAGTATGCTATACGTAATTTAATAAGAGGTAATTTACCACAGTCAGTCTTCAAGTGTTATCATACTATTTAACATGTAAATTAAAAACTAAAAGTATCCTACTTCTATTCTCACTCCTAATATCTTTGCTATTATCATAGTTTACTTTTAGATATATAATTAATTTTATATGACTTAGTTATTGTTTTAAGTAGCCAACAAGACTTCTTAAGTCAATAAGCCAGTGTAGTGACTTACACCTGTAATCCCAGCACTGAGAAGACTGAGGCAGGAGGATTGTGTGTTCCTGTCCAAATAGTAATGCCTTGTCTTAGCAGGCTTGGTGGCACATGCCATTAATCCCAGCACTTGGGAGGCAGAGGCAGGCGGATCTTTGTGAGTTCAAGACCAGCCTGGTCTATATAGAGAGTCCAGTACAGCCAAGACTACACAGTGAAACCCTGTTTCAAAAAACAAAAAACAAAAACAAACAAACAAACAAACAAAACCCAAAAAGAATACCAAGAATAAGTAGTCAATAATCTTCTGGAGAGATTTAAATGCTTTTTCAGATCTTATATTCATATCCATACAATTATCTCTGTCTTGTCTTTTTTTTTTTTTAACCTTTCCAACTATTAGCATTTTCAGTGTTACTTCTTGTAACTGAGTCTGCTGAGTCTCTTTGGCATTTGAGTGTCTGAAAAAACACAACATCACAGCATCCCATGTTCATGTTCTGGGTAGATAACACTAGGCTTTCTTTCAGTATCTACACGTCACTCCACTGTTTTGTTGCTTGTGTTGTCTGTAGTAAAGGGTCTGTTGCTAAAGTCAGCTTAGCTCTTTGTGATGTGTTTTCAGATTTCTTTTCTTTCTGATTTGTTGTTGTTGTTTATAACTTATTTACTTTATTTGCATTGGTATTTTTGCCTGCATGTGTGTCTGTGAGAGAGTGTCAGATCCTCTGGAACTGGAGTTACAGACAGTTGTGAGCTGCCATGTGGGTGCCAGGAATTGAACTCAGGGCCTCTGAAAGAGCAGCCAGCACTCTTAACTGCTGAGCCATCTCTCCAGCCCCAAGATTTCTTTTCTTGTTCACTTTACCACTAGCTTTGACACAAGGTTCACAACACATTTCTGTGCTTGGGGCTGTTGAGTTCTTTGAGTATACTAATTTATAATCTTCAGTTAGCTTGGTTATCTTCTGGTTAATATTGTTCCTTCATTTAATTATTAATCAACCCTTTATTTACATGATGTGTGTATTAGGCCACTAATGCATAGGGCATGACATTGACACATGACATTTTCCATGTGTTAAGATACATTACTCATTTTTAAATTATGTGCTTTTTCTTTGTATACTTTATCTTCGATTTTTCTTTTAATTTTTTTTATTACATTGATTTATTTTATATGGGGTGGGTGTGCACATGGAGGTCAGAGGACAACCTGCAGAGAGCCTTCTCTTCTGTCATGTGAATCCTCAGCATTGGGCTCAACTTATCAGGCCTGGGGGCACAGCTCCCATCGTAGTAGACTTTTCTTTCTTTCTTTCTTTTTGTTTTTTTGTTTTTTTGAGACAAGGTCTCTCTGTGTAGCCTTGGCTGTCCTGGGCTCACTTTGTAGACCAGGCTGGCCTCGAACTCACAGCGATCCACCTGCCTCTGCCTCCCAAGTGCTAGGATTACAGGCGTGCGCCACCACGCCTGGCTCGTAGTAAACTTTTCATGAGCACTAAATAATAAACCTCTTAGAACGAAACATAGATAGAAACATTTCATATAAATAGAACCTTGCAGCACGTGAACCTGTGTATTGGTTTCTTTCATGTTGCACAGTGTCTCCACTATTGATCTTGTCCGGCTTCCATTGTCACCTGCGTGCCTGTGGCACACATCCACTCACGCAGGCAAATACACATACATTAATTAAATACACTTTAAAAACAAAATAATCCAACAAAATGGGCAAAGGATTTTTTTTATTTAGTCTAGTTGATTGTTATAAAAGATAGGGCAATTTATAAGAAGGAGAAATTTAAACATTCCCAGCTCTAGAAGCTAGGAGCTCCAAAGTTAACAGGCCAGCATCTGGCAATGGCTTTCTTGTTTGTCCTCCCATGGTGAAAGGGCAAAAAGAGGGTAAGACAGAACAAGACAGCACTAAACATGTCCTTTCATAGAACTCACTTCCACCACAACAATCATCCATTCATGAGTGCCAACCTCTCTTAAAGGTCCCATGTCCCAACATAGCCGCAGCAGGGAGCAAGTTTCCAACACAGAAACTTTGGAAGATGCATTCAATCACAGTAGATTTTAAAAGGCGTGTCCCATACATACACTCATACACAGATAACCAAGAAGCACGTGAAAAGACATTCGATTTCAATAGCTACTAGGGAAACATAAACGAAAACAATCATGATACAGCCCTTGACATGTGCTCAATGGTTACAATTTGTAAATAAAGAATATTACTGAGGATATAGAAAAATCAAACCACTTACATATTGCTGATACAGATCAAAGCGTAAGCATGGAGTTACTGATTCGCCAACTCTATATGTAGCTCAAGAGAAATGAAAATATATTCTCATACAAAAAAAAAAACTGTACACAAAAACACCATGCCAGCATGATTCATAATAGCCCAAAATAGAAATGACCCAAATTCCCATCAATGGATCAACTGGTAAAGAAAATGTGGCATACCCACACCAAAAAATAAAAATAAAAAATAAAAAATAAAATAAAATATATATATATATATATATATATATATATATATATATATATAAAATCTAGAAATGAAGCAAACATGAATAAATGGATGTGCTTTGGAAACACTGTATAACATGAAAGAAACCAACATATAAATTCACAGACTGTATGATTCTATTTGTATGAAATGTTCAGGATGGGTAAATTCGCACAGATAGAAAGTAGATTAGTGATCACTAGGGCCGAGAAAGCAGAATTGAGGCTACTGATAAGTCTGCTAATGGGTTTATTTGAGGGGTGGGGTGAGGTGTGATTAATGTTCTGGAATTATAGTGTCAAAGGCTGCAAAATCCTCGTGTGTATGAAAACCACTGGGCTGTGTATCTTGTAAGGAGAAATCTTGTGGTTATGTGCAACAGATTTCATTTCAAAAACAAGGCCCGAGCCAATACACAAACCTTCCAGTTAACTCCACTACACTTAAAATATAACCCGGCGTCCTTCCGTGACCTCTAAGACTCTATACTCTGGCTTTAGGCTCCTGCGTTATGTCTGCCCTTAGCACTCCTCCCTTCCCACCGTCTCCCACTGCTGCGCAGCCGCTCAGTTGAGTAGCCTCCCGATTCTCGGGCTTGCCTCTGCTTATGGTCTTCCTGTATCTTTATCTGGGACTTCTTTCCCCACGACCGACCGCTGCCTGCCTGCCTTCCTTCCTTACTTTATCCTGGAATCTTTTAACAGCCGCATCTCCTCAGTCACCTCTGCCTACCATTCTAATATGACCACGCCGGCTTCTGGTGCCCCTTCCCCTGCATTATTTTGCTCCCTAGCATTTGTCACTACCTGCCACCGTATGATTTATTCCTCTGGTGACCTTCTGTCCCTCGAAGGAACATAAACTTTACGATCGACGGGGCTTTCCTGTGTCTTTTGTTCTGCTGCGTCCTATTTTCATTCCTGAGTAACGGACACTCGGCGTTTACTTGTGGCGATGAAAACAACTGTCAATTCGAAATGATTTTTAAAAGCATACTGTAATTCATATCTTTTAGGAAACAATATGCCCACCTAAAAAGGATGCTAGAGGGAAAGAATTAAAACATCAGGACCCATGTCAACGTTAACTGGGTGATAAGTTCATGCAGCAGGAGACACTGGTAAGATGCTGAACATTCAACCCTGGAGGGGGGGAAGAAGAGGGTTGAGGCTAAATTGCCCTTACATGGGGAAGTATAAAATTTTAATTATCTTAGAAAGTCTGAAAGAAAAAGAGCCCAAGAAATCAAAAAATGAAGGTATGGAAACACACACACACACACACACACACACACACACAGAAACCCAAAAACACTAGAAGATGCTAGCTTATGAAAAATATGCAGAAAAACAGTAAAAAAAAAATGTTCTTCCAGAAACTGAGGTCATGGGTTAGGTGGGAACAAGAACTCAGAGCCAGAGTGTCCCTGGGAAGAGGCAGGAATCTTGGAGATTTACCCAAAAAGCGACCTCAACTGCACACAGCCCAGGAATGAAATGGGCAATATTTAAATAGAACCGGAAGTCTTCCTTCCCCCAGCCCTGTGTTAAGAAACTGACGGTCGGGCTAGGGTAATGTTTCAATTGATTAAGTGCTTGCAGCTCGACCATGATGATGTGAATTCCACTCCCAGCACCCACCGGGAACCCTGGGCATGGTCCACATGCTTATAGTCCCAGTGTTGGGGAGGTGGGGACAAATGGATCCCCTAGGTTCACTTGCCGGCCTAGCGTAATTGGTGAGACACAGGTTCCGGTGAGAATAGCACCCAAGGTTGACCTCTGACCCCCATACACATCTGCATGTATGTACACACACACACACACACACACACACACACACACACACACACCAACACACACACCCATACACAAACTGGTGGGAATAATCACAATGCTCTTCCTTTCAAAAACAACACAACGTCCTGTGGGTGGCGCCCTGTCTAATGATCTAAGGCTGTGAAATGATGTCAACATCACAGTGAGGTTTCCAGCTGCCTTGTGATGTGTGGGTTATAGAAAGGATGCTGCCGCCGGTTCAGTCCACCTTCAAAGCAAAGGGAATAACGCAGCAAAGAGTCCCACTCAGCGGCTCTTTGTTTATCAAGATCTTACAAGGCCTTAGACGGGACGTCAGGTACTTTCTAGAATCAAAAATAAGATGTATGCGATCGCTGTTTCTGTTTCTTATGGCCACGTTGAAAACCAAGCACACAGCACAGCAAGGAAGCAAACAGCTCAAAACCATGATAGTTTCACTGTAATAGTTATCTTTTGAGATTATTCTAATATTTGTACCAATGAAGACAAGAGAGGTGTAAACCGAGGTAAAAAACTTGCTGGCCCTACAAAGTAACTTTATTTTCTGAACTATATACAAATTATCTATTTACAAGACTGATTCTGCAACTAAACTGCTAGCTATTTAGAAATCTCTTTGTTGCTGTTGTTGTTTTTGTTGTTGTTTTGGAGACAGGGTTTCTCCATGTAGCCTTGGCTGTCCTGGACTCACTTTGTAGAGCAGGCTGGCCTCGAACTCACAGAGATCTACCTGCCTCTGCCTCCCAAGTGCTGCGATTAAAGGCGTACCACGCCCGGCCTTTTGCCTAGGCAGTCTACCTTTCCATTCTTTAGCATTCTTATCTAAGGAGGGTTTCAGGGCCTCAATCAAGCTGCCTCACTTCAGGACACACCTAACTACACTGATGACTACTTAAGTGTTTATATTTTGCTAACAAATATCCTGCAACATTGCACAACGCCATTCCTAACTTTTGGGCAGGAAACCATGTTTTTGTTTGTTTGTTTAGTTGTTGTTTTGTTTTGTTTTTCAAGGCAGGGTTTCTCTTCGTAGCCTTGGCTGTCCTGGACTCGCTTTGTAGACCAGGCTGGCCTCGAACTCATAGAGAGCTGCCTGCCTCTGCCTCCCCGAGTGCTAGGATTACAGGCTTAAAGGAAGGACAAGGTTCTCATGGTTCCATCCTTGAATCCAACCATCTTAAACCTGGCACATTCAAAAGAATGTTGCTCTCAATTCCACGGTCCTTCCTAGGGATGGAAGTTGGCTTGAATAAAGAAAAGAAAAAAAGAAAAAGGGAAGAGCAGCTGCTGGTGATAGGAAGTCTATTGTCCTTAGTCTATGGCTCACCTTTCTATGTCTCCTAACAAAGCAAACAGAAACCAAGAAGCAACAAACACAATTCCCAATGCCTTGACCTGTCTACTTTTCCATAGTCTGCCCACACCTTAAACAAACACGAAACATTGCACCTAGTTACAGTCAGAGCTGGAAACAGAAAAGTCATCTGAAGCACCTCAACTGAAATCTACCTCTCTTGCTGACTCTAGCGCTTTCCTCACAACACCAGACATGATGTCAGAAACTGACCAAGTTCAAAATGCCTTTTACAGAATAGATATTTCTCTGGCAAACAGCCAACCCACAGATTTGGGGGAAAAGTATATTATTAAGAGGCAATCAATACTAAAGGCTTTGAAGCCTAGGAATTAAATTGCTATGTGAGCAACAGGCCGTGATCGGGGTTCACCGTGAGTGTACAGTCCTTCAGATCTTGTTAAAAAGCCATTCGGCTGTACGTGGTCACAATTATGATGATGCTGGGCCAGGGTACTATCTCTCTCGCAGAAGAAGAAAAGAATCCTAGGGGGCAGAACATCAGCAGCAAAGAGTGGCACTTTTCCTCTCCTGGGTCCATAGTATGCACATGAATGGAGTCTCTGACCTGGAACCAACTGACTCTACACTTAGGGTGGGAAACTCGGGGCAGCCTCAAAGGTTCGGTCAATTAATCATTTTTATGAGTTGCATACTCGGAAGAATGTCCATTCTGTTTGGAACAATGGGACCCTGAGTGAAACTGAGCGCGCCAGGACACTGTACAGAGCAAAGTTTCAGCACGCCTCACAGGCCAGCCTCTTACATCCAGTGACTTCACAGCAGTGAGTCTTATAACTATCCCCCATTGATACCGGACAGTAGTCATGAAGGTAACAGCCACCTTTTAACAGATGTTCACCATGGGCTCCGATCCTACGTTAAGCCCGTTAGTCAACATTTCACCACTGGAACAAGCTGATGTGCTACGCATTATTATTTATTTCCAGATAAAGAAATTAAAGCTCAAGGAGATCAGGGAGCCTGTCAAAGTCACATAGCTAAGTATGAGAGTAAAATAAACTCCTCGATAGCAAACTATGAAGTCCAATCTGCTACCCATATGTACTTCTACCTCTCTGCTCTAAGGCTGTTCAGGGGGACTGTTTGATGAACCCCGGCCCTTCATCCAGTCATCAAATATGTAATCATCTTAATACTTCCTGCGGTTTGTTGCTTGTTTAGGTCTTGCTGTGTGCTAGAGTCTATCTATATACTATGCACTAAGAATCCATTAATAACATAGACAAAACTACTAACTACCCTATGGAGGTAAAGTTCTAGAAACAGTGATCTATTAAGAGGTAGCAGTTTTATGTGTCTTGACTAGGCTGCAATGCACCATTTGTTTTTGTTTTTTAAAAGATTTATTTATTTATTATTATGTATACAGTACTCTGACTGCATGTACACCTGCAGGCCAGAAGAGGGCATCAGATCACATTACAGATGATCATGAGTCACTATGTGGTTGCTGGGAACTGAACTCAGGAAGTCTCACTGACACATGGAGAAGCACTTAGCACAAGGGACATAAAAGCAGAAGCACAATATATTAGACATTAAGATGCTCATAGACAAGGGTGACGCCAGAGTAAACATATGTACTAATAATCGACCTGTCCTCACTAAGATCTTCAAGCCTTTCCTAGATTCACTTGCTTTACTCACTACCCTTAGTTCATTAGCAATATTTTTTCTTTCTTTCTTTCTTTCTTTTTCATTTTTCTTTCTTTCTTTTTTCTTTTTCTTTTCTTTTTCTTTTTTTGATACAGAGTTTCTCTGTGCAGCCCTGGCTGGCTGTCCTGGAACTAGCTATGTAGACCAGGCTGGCCTCCAACTTTCAGACATCCGCCTGCCTCTGCCTCCTGTGTGCTGGGACGAAAGGCAGACACATCAACAATCACCTCACTTTCATGATCAATCTTTCAACTTTTCTTTTATTTTTTTTTAAATGTGACTTTTAATTGTATGTGGGTTTCTGCAAGTGAGTACAGTGGTCCTAGAGGCCGGACGAGGATGAAGGTCCCTGGAGCTGGAGGTACAAACCAGAACTGAACCGGAATCCTCGGCAAGAGCGACACAAGCTCTTGACTACTGAGTTCTCTCTCCTGCTCTTCGTCACTAGCATTTCTATTGCCCTGACCTATTATTATTATTATTATTATTATTATTATTATTATTATTATTATTATTATTATTATTATTATTATTACTGCTACTGTTATTATTACCATCTTACTTTTAGAATGTCTGTAGAGCTTAGGAACCTTGTTTACATGTCTTCTTTTGATTTGTCATCAAAGTATCAAGTAGGGAGAACTGATAATGTCCTTTTTCACAAAGAGAGTAACAGTGAGCCACGGTCATAACCTAGTCTGCCAGAGGCTACAGAGTCAACAAATGAGGACACGCATCTCAAGGCCCTACCCACCTATTTCTTCAACAGTGTCTGTTTCTAATGTATGCCCACTTTTGAGTCACTGTCTTTGTGTGTGTGTGTGTGTGTGTGTGTGTGTGTGTGTGTGTGTGTGTGTGTGTATAACTGTTTTAAGTATGCTAGGCAAGTACACACACACACACACACACACACACACACACACACACCAAAGCTGTCACTTCTCAGTTTTCCCTAAGTAAGTAGTATTTTCAGGACATATTAGCAGTAATCAATTTTAAAAGATAGAAAAATAAGGATCCCAGACCATATAAATATATACATAGATATAAAATCTTAAATCATTACATATTATTAAGATAGTATATATTTAATATATATCATAAATTACTATATTACTATTAATCACATACATACAGTCACATGCATGTGTATGCATATATGTATGTATGGTGTGTATGTATGTTTGTGTGTGTGTGTGTGTGTGTATGTATGTATATTCAGAACTGCCAGCCTACCTCACTGTCTCTGACGCCTCCAAGAACATAACTGAATGACAAGAGCACCAACCAACCACCTGTAAGGGGCCTGCCTGAAGGCGGTGCCAGAGCCTCTCTCCCAGTAGAGCAAGGTCTGTGCACACCAGAAAATTAGACAGATATCGTCCTGTTGTGGCTTGCCGTCCTCCTCTTCTCCCAGGAAAGTACAAGAGAGTCCCAATGCCTTCCCAAGAAGCTCCGAAATCCTCTACTCTGTAGTGCTATTAACACTCAGAGAGCCCTTCGCAGGAAGTAAACATGAGTGGGCGGTGACACGGTGCATCCTGGGAGATGTAGTCCGCACTTGTGGCGCGCAGAAGCACTGGTAAGGTAAGGAAGGCGAGCAGAGCCCTGTGCGGCTGTAGCTTTTCATTAAAGATGTGTGTTAAAAGGTGTCCAAAAGTCTGGCGTTAGTGCCAAACAGCCTTGTTTCACACCACAGGGACGAAGTATGAGTAGATTCGGTTTGGGAACAGTGTATGACAGTCCCTATCTAGTGAGTTAGAAATGGACTGAGATAGCCCCCAAGTGGACAGAGAGGAGAAGCCGTATCTGCACTATCTACAAACAGGCTGATAAATCCAGAGAGACAAGCTTCCCAAAGAGAGAGGTAACACACATGGGTCCCATTCTCCTTGAAATATAAGGCGCTAGTGAAAATTCTGACCTCTGGTGGGGGGAGGGATACCAAAATCAACACTAAAAGGCCACCAACGCTCATTACACATACGATACGAAGACTAGTAAATAAGGTAGCATCTGAAAGCTTATACAGCAGAATGTTAGGATTAAGTTTTGGATCATACTTTTTTTCTTTTTCTGTTTTTGTTTTTGGAGACAGGGTACCTCTATGTTAGCCTTGGCTATCCCGTATTCCTTTTGTAGAGCAGGCTGGCCTAGAACAAACAGCAATCCACCTGCCTCTGCCTCCCGAGTGCTGGGATTAAAGGGGTGCGCCACCACGCCCAGCTCATTTTCTTATTTGGAAGGATAAAGAAACCCTTTTGGGTAAATATTTCAAACGTAAAGCATATAGAATATATTTTCAAACACTGAGTACCTACCACATTACTTGAACATATTTTAGGTCTTTCCTTCCTCCCTCTCTCCCTCTCTCCCTGCCAAGTTTGCTTAACTTGTTCGTTATTTCTGGTAGATTTTTTTTTTAGATTCTTTGAGATATTTTCTATATGGACAGCCATGCCATCTTCAAATATAGTTGTAGTCTTCTTTTCCAGCATGTGCGTTTTATATATTTACCTCCTTATTGTGTTAGTTACCACCACTTGCACCATATTGAACCAAAGTGGCAAGGATAGCCCTCGCTGCCTTGTCTCTCTGCCATTAGGAGAAACGCCCTCAGCCTTTCCTCAGTAGACATGATGCTCGCTATGTGTTTGCTGCTATTTGTTTCTCTGTGTGTTTGTTTTGTTTTACAGATGTCCTTTGTCAGATTTAAAGTTTTTCCCTCTATTTTCAGGTTTCCTAAAGTTACCTTCATGTTTTTATTTTTTGCCATCTATTTGAAATGATGTTGTGCTTTTTGGTTTTGTTCTGTTGTTGGTAATGTTGATGCTGACTGACACGTTTAGTTATATTGTTTCAGCTTTCAAAGTTCAAGCTGGTCTTTCATTCCTAGGCTGAACCTCAGTGTTATTTCCATAATATGAATTACAATATTACAAAATGAATAGTCCCTCCTCTTCCCTTTTCTTTAGTAGTTTATGTAGGATTTCTATTATTCTTTTCCCTGTTGATGGCATGGTTATTTTATGTGTCAATTTGGCTAGGCCACAGGACCCAGATATTTGGTCAAGTATTATAAATGTTTCTAAGAAGGTATATATTTGGGGGGAGGACATCCTTTTGGTCTGTTTTTATGCAGAAGTCTAATATGATATCTAGGCTTGGGACTTTTTTTTTTTTTTAGACATCTTATTTTGAACAAAATCTCAGTCATTCAATTGCATCAATAAAGACTTGGGAGCCAGATGCTGAGGTGAAAGTCTACTAGCTCAGAGAGAAGAGGAAGCACCCGGCTGTCCCTCCCCCCTACTTCCTGTGCATCTCCCTATCCATCTCATCTTACTCTGTGATTTTTTTTCCCTATTCTCCTCTCTGTCAACCTGTTGCTTGCTCTATCACTTGAACTACGGTTGACTTTATTTACTCCTGTCTTGGGTTAAAGGTGTGCACTAGGATTGAGCCACACAACTAGAAACACGTTCTTCCAGTAAACAACACAATCTTCGGGTTCACAGTGTGATCAAATATCCTGCAACAGAGGCAGGGACCTCATAATTTAGTTCTGGGTGATCTGGAACTTACTTTGTAGATCAGACTGTCCTCAACCTCGCAAATATATACTCGCCTCTGTCTCCTGAGTGCTGGGATTAAAGACATGTGTCGCCATGCCTGGCCTAAAATTTGAAGCTTTTCACCAACTACGCTGGTCAGGTTTGTTGTTGTTGTTGTTGTTGTTGTTTGTCAACTTGACACAAGCTAGAGTCAATCTGAGACTACTGAACCTTGATTGAGAATATGCTTCTATCAGATTGCCCTGTAGGCAAGGCCAGGAGGCATTTTCTTGATTTTTATAGGGGAGGGAGGTCATCCCACTGTTGGTGTGTGGGCCAAGGCAAGCTGAGCAAGCCATGAAGAGCAAGCCAGTTAGCAGCACTCTTCCGTGGCTCTGCTTCCGTTCCTTCCTTGACATCCCTCAGAGATCCACTGTGGCCTGTAAGCCAAACAAAACCTTTCCTCCCCAAGTTGGGTTTGACCAGCATTTCGTCACATACATAACCTAATTAGGACCCCTGAAAATCAGTTTCTTTATTAATTACAGGAGTAATAATATGTTTGTTCTTGGGTCAGCCTTAATAGTTTCTTAATAGAACTGGGCATGGAGGAGCGCGTCTATAATTCCAGCATTTGGGAGGTGGAGATCACGGTCATGCTCAGCTGCATTGCAAGTGCTAAGCCACCTTGGGCTGCAAGAGACTCTGCTTCAAAAAAGAAAAAAAAAACTTTAAGAAATGTGTCCAGATGCCAACAAGACATGTGGTCAGTAAAGGCACTTGCCACCAGGCATGATGACCTGAGTTCAGTCCCAGGATCTACATGGCGGAAGGAGAAAACTGACTCCTTCAAGTTGTCCTCTGACTGCAGTATGCAAAGTATGCATGTGTGTCTGTGCATGTGGACCCTCATGCGTGCTTGAGTACACACACACACACACACACACACACACACACACACACACACATACACACACACACATGCCAAACAACAAGTAAATATTTTTAAAATAAAAAAATGTGTCTGTTCCGTCCGCTTGTCTGTCTTATAGAATGTGTGGCTAAGGGCGTTGTTATGGCCCCCCCTTGTCCCGCTAAGGCCTTTAAGTTCTGTAATAATGCTCACCTTTCATCCTGATTTTGAATCCCTCCTCTCCTCTCTCCACCCCATCCAGCTGGTTATGGTAAATTTTTACAAAATGTATTGGCTTCTTCAACGAGCCAGTTTCCATTGGATTGGTTTTCTCATTTTTCTTTCTATTAGTATTCTCTGAATTTTTGCTTTCATTTCCCTCCTACTTCCTTTGGTTTAGTTTTCCTAGTTTAAATGAAAGCATAGAATGTTGATTTAAGGCCTTTCTTTTTTTCTCATATGGTCATTTAATATACAGTGCAAATCTCCTTTTAACATTTGCGCAGAGCTTGGACACACTTTGTTTTTGTGCTCCTTCAGTTAAATTACTTTCTAACGTCTTTGACTAATGAGTTATTGAAAGCATTCACTTGATTTATAAGTGTCTTTCTCTGAACCATTATACATATTTACCATTATTTGTTATATAGATGTTTATTCTAACTAATATACTATCTCTTTTGACAAGTTATCACTCACATTGTTGGATTAAATCCTCAAGTGTTTAAAAGCTTATTCTGAAACTGCAGATTTAAAGAAGCATGTTTACATACTCTACATTCTCTCTTATCTGAGGACAAAGTTACTCCATCACTTCAGAACTGTCAAAGCTTTTATTCCTTTGTAAGAGTTTCTTGTCCTTCTAATTTTGTATTTTCGGGATATTTTTTCTTCATCTTTAGAATGTAACAATTATATATAATATAGTATACATAATATAATTTATTTATTATATATTTATATATGAGGTGTTTACATGCACCTCATATATATTTATTTATATGTGTGTGTGTGTGTGTGCGCGCACAAGTGTGCACATGTTGTGTGACAACTGAGATCAGAGGTGAACTTCATTGAGCCCATCCTCTCTGACTTTACCTGATTCCTGGAGTTCCAATGCAATCTTCATGTTTGCATACCAGGCACTTTACCCAGGAACAGGCATTAAAGGAACAATTTAGCACTCCACAGCCTCCCTTGAGCTTCCTAGTCAGTATCCTCAATGCAGCACTCTGCTGATCCCCACCACATCGGATTGGCATTGCTTCTTCTTGAATGTCATGGAATCAAATAGGGATTGCTTCTAGGCATGACATTGGCACATTTATTTCTCACAATTCAATGATTCTCAAGGATAGGAAGCATTCTGTTGTGTCAATATACCATAATACTCCCCCCATTTCATTCCTGATAGCCATTTGAGTTGGTTTTTATATTTTTTATTTTTATTCATTTTAAATAAAACCATGGCACTTGCCTATTCTTAATAGATATGAGCACACGTTCTTGTCAGTTTCAAAAGTGGAATTGCTGAATTACGGCATTCACCATCTGCAGCTTTACACTCCATGGATGATGTTCGTGTTTTTCATCTCACTTACATTCTTCTTAAATTTCAACCAGCTCTATGTTTTGCAATGGAGATTAATACATGTGGAGATGGCCAAATGTCATGTGAATTACTTCCATATGCTCTGTATTGAGTGGAAAATTCCTCACAGATTCTAACAAGTGGTGGTTTATGTTTTGTTTCTAAAGTTACAATGATCTTTCATCTTCTTGTGACTTTTCATTACTATAATAGAAGAGCCCTGGGATTTGGCTAAACAGACCACCTTCAACCAGAAACCAAAGTGTCTTCCTTTCCCAGTCTCGGAAATGTTTGCTTCCTGCATTTCTTCCTCGGTTTTCTTCTCTTGTTGTGGGCTATTTCTCTCCAGACAGTCTCAGCCACTCCCTTGGCTTTTGATAAAAACTCAGTAGCTGTGTTCCTGTTAGCCTTGCCTGGACATCCACCTGCTGTCAGCACTGATAAGCACCTCATATTTCAACAGGTTTACCAACTCGTCTGACTCATTAAGGTAGCTTTGTTACCATAACCCCCTTTACCGTTTCTGTGATTGATGGCATTTATAAGACACTGTGGTCCAAGCTGTAAGACCAGGAGATCCATATGCACTGGGCCCTAAGAGCTCTGATTCGCAAATGTTCTCACTTCCTTCTTTTTCCTTCCGTCTTTACCTTAGCTCAGAACTTTGCTTACACTATTGCACTACCCTATTTACTACCCTTCTTGCTTTAGATTACCTCAACGTCATTCCTGCCCAGGGACATCCCTCTAACATACTTGCCTTCCAACTACCTCTGCCACGCTTCATGTCCTAGGTCTCGGGAACACTAAACTACCAGCACTTCTTGGAGAAATTACGTCATTTGATGAGCCCACGTCTGGCTCTGTCCTGAATTCCTCCCTCCCAGTGCTCCTTGCCCAGGTAGATTGACACTCCTTCAGAATTCCTAACAGACTAAAGTTTCCTCATTGACACCTCTGTCAAATTGTAGTTAGTTGAAATATTCATTGTGTGCCTTATCATTGTTAATCTGCAGGAGCCTAATGTTTCAGTCAGTGCTCAAAATTCTGGTGGTTTGAAATTTTAATTTAAAAGGATGCTTGACCTTATGACTGGGGCTTTAAAACTTAAATGTTCATTAATTACTGCTTTTCAAAAAAAATCAAGATAGGAAAGAAGAATAGAATGCATTTGGTGTCACTATTTGTATCTCACGATAAAAATATTAGTCATGCCTTTCATAAGTTTCTATGTTGCAGGATATTTGAACCCATTGTGATCCCTGAGATTGTGAACGGTAAAAACCTGTTTTTTGTTTGGTGCAGGTAATCCCTAACACACACCTTTAATCCAAGAGCTTTCTGTACACAGGATTTAATAAAGTTAACCCTAGGTCAAGAGGTGGAGCAAGAAAGCAGCTGACAGGGATTAAAGAGTAGGAGGAACTTTGAGTTTCGAGGTATTTAAGACAGCGTGTAGATGTAGAAGGAGCTCTTTAGCTTTTAGCTCTTGAGCTCCTTGGCCTTTGCCTTTTGAGCTAGCAAGCCTTTGGCCTTGGGTTTTTTTGTTTGTTTGTTTTTTTGCCTTTTCCTCCTGGGCTGTCAGCTGCGCTAGTGAGCCTTTTGGGCCTTTCCAGCAGCATGTGAGCTGAGTAGGAAGGCCAACTGGGCGCTTTCTCTGCCTTTCTGACGTAGCAGGTTTTCACTTCAGTATCTGGCTCCTGAGTTTTTATTGGTAAAATAGAACATTTGGGATTATCATTTAAAACAACAAACTTGACCCAAGCTAGAGTCATCAGAGAGGAAGGAGCCTCAATTGAGAAAAATGCCTCCATAAGAGGCAAGCCTGTGGAGCATTTTCTTAATTAATGACTGATGTGGGAAGGCCCAGCCCATTGTGGGTGGTACCATCCCTGGGCTGGTGGTCCTGAATTCTGTAAAAATGTAAGCTGACGTGGAATTTGGTGACACAGGCCTGCAATCCCAGCACTCTGGAGGCAGAGGCAGGCGTATCTCTGTGTACCCAAGGCCAGCCTGGACAACAAAGGACAGTCCAGGACAGCCAAGGCTACATGAAGAAACATCCCTCATGCACATAACAAAGGAAACTGAGCAAGCGGTGAGGAGCAAGTCAGTAAGCAGCACCCTTCCAGGGCCTCCACAACATCATCAGTTCTTGCTTCCAGTTCTTAGACTGCTGAGTTCCTGCCCTCATTGCTTTTGAAGATGGACAGTTATATGGAGCTGTAAGTGAAATAAATCCTTTCCTGCCCTTTCTTTTGGTTGTGGTGTTTCATCACAGTGATAGTGACCCTAATTAAGACAGTAGGTGACAGGGTTCCATGGGTTGGTGTCTTGAATTGAGAACGCAGACATGTTTGTCCTGGATTTGACTACTATACAATGTATTCGTGTATTGAAATATCACATGGCAGCCCATAATAGGTACAGCTTTCATGTACCAGTTGTGGGTGAGCCTAGACATTATGGTAACAGAGGCAGATACAAAATACACTTACTGTGTGAGTCTGTGTATATGAGGTAACACAGATAGTCAAATTCTTAGAGGCAGGAAGCAGACTGTGTTGCAAGTGTCTTGGGAACACGGGTGCCCAGCAGTGCTGTTTAACAGGAACAGACTTTCTGAAGATAGATGTTGGTGATGACTCTACGTCACTGTGGTCTTAGCAAATGCCACTGGGCAGCTCACTCTAAGGGTCATAAAGATTAGCTATGTTATGTGTACTTTACCATTACCATTTTACCAACAAAAAAAAGTTGTAAAAAATTAAATTAAGTTTTTAAAAAAATTAGGGCTGAGAATGATGGCTCACACCTTTACTCCCAGACTTGGGAGAAAGAGCAGATGGGTCTCTGAGTTCAAAGCTCACCTGGCCTATTAGCTGAGTTCTAGGCAGGCCAA
The DNA here is from genome assembly GCF_964271855.1 of Acomys minous. Taxonomy (NCBI): domain Eukaryota; kingdom Metazoa; phylum Chordata; class Mammalia; order Rodentia; family Muridae; genus Acomys; species Acomys minous. The sequence continues at coordinate 35,098,196 of NC_140497.1, read as the reverse complement.
GGTGCATATAGTGAGACCCTATCTCAAAAAAAAAAAAAAAAAAAAAAAAGCAAAGCAAACAAAAAGATAAGAAACAAAACAAAACTCAAATGATTTAGAACTGCATAAAAGTTAATGAAATCTATTTTGAGAGTAAAGCCTACATTGTTTGTCTTTCAATCTTTGCATCTGTGTGCCATGGGCTGTTCTGAACTTTTCTCTGCTGAGCTCATCTATACCAACGTACGGCCTCTCGGGTACTTCAGAGAGACTGGCATGGCTGAGCATCGTTTCTCCTTGTCTTCCTCCAGTTACAGCCTGTGTTCTGCAGAGGACACAGGGCATGCTCACTACCTTCTGCTTGCTCTGCCCATATTCCTCTAGCAGCCGTTTTTGTATATCATTCTGTATGCAGAGAGACATCTTGGCATCATTAACTGGTAACACACGAGAGACACCAGGAAACTGACGTCTCTCTTTGCGGATGGTCTTGGACTAGAATCTCTGGGTAGATCACTCATGTCCATTCCTCCCACGAGCGCCGTAACAAATGTTTTGTGGCTCAGGACTTTAAAGAAGAGGAATTTCACCAATTTATCTACGGAATCAGCTCTACAACAGCTTGTGAAGTGTTTGCAATTGCTTGCGTTGAAAGTGGTGACAACATGAAACATTTAATGAGAAACCTTCCCAGAACTTGGATTGCTTCCAACAGCCTCGCTATGAGAGACGTCTTTTATACCGTGGCAGCTCGAAAGAGGAAACTGTTGAAGTTCCTGCCTCAGCTGTATCCCAGCTGAGGTGATGGCGCTCAGTGAAACACATCCACAGGCTCCTTGCAGTAGGCTCCGACGGCTGCAATAAGCTTCTCCGTGATGAATTTATTTCCTGTCTTTGCGTGGACAATGATCTATAAATGTGAGTGTCAGTCACTTTGTTACTGTGCCCTGTTTCACACCTGAGAGTCAACCAGTCTTGAATTGACAGAAATTATTTTGGGGAGGAACAACATATGGATTTTTTTTTTCTTGTCATTATTCCTTAAGCAGCATACCAAAACAACTACTTATATATAACATTTCTCTTTTATTAGCAAATACATAGAGATAATGTAGATATGACGTCCATTATACAGAAGAATAAATGCATGTACTATAGGCACATACTCTATCATATTATATATGAGACAAGCATGTGAGGACTTTGACATTTGAGGGGATTCCTCGAATTAATCCCTTTGAATGCCAAACACAAGCATATGCTCCTAACAGAATGGGTTATATTGTGTGTATTAGTCAGGGGTCTCTAGAGGACCAGCACTGAAGTAGGCTCTAAGGCCTGTGAAGGAATGGAATTGTCAGCAAGAGCAAGCTTTCTTCTTCCACGCCCTTTATGTAGGCAGCCAGGAGAAGGCGTGGCCCAGATTAAAGGTGGATCTTCTCACCTCAAAAGATCTGTATTAAAAGTGGGTCTTCCCACATCAAATAATTTAATTAAGAAAAAAAATCCCTCACAGGTATACTGAGCTGCTTAGGTTTTACTTAATTCCAGACATAACCAAGTTGACAACCATGAATAGCCATCACAAGATGCCTATATTTATCGACTCATATATTAGTTAGAGCTATTATTTTTGGGTAGATACTGTCAGAACTTATTCTGTGTTCTAGTATGGTGACAAACTCCATACTCAGCAATATTTTCCAGTATTTCAGACTACTAACAGAAATACTCATGTTTTAAAAACATTACTAACATACTGTTGACATTAATACTGTCAACAATACCAGTATAACTTCTTGTCTTTAAAAACCCACATGATCAAGTTTGATGTACAAATCTTTCTTATTCCATTTCCTATAAGCATAAGGGGCAATTTCTTTAATTAGGTCTGAGATTCTAGGACCATGGGCCCTAGTATCCTGGGTACCATAACAAAGTTACAGAGGCACTGTGGGTTATTTTAGTTTAAAGTTTGAGAGAGACTGGCCTTTGTTGGATACTGGGAGTCAGGGAAGTGTGAGGATCTTTGCAATAGAAAGATTAGTTGATCCAAAATCTAAAATGCTTGAAATTCCTTCCTTAATGTCTGTCACTCCTGTTGTTTTATAGTTAGGAGCACTGAGATCCAGCGAAGTTTAACATCCTAATACTAGCTCCACTGCGGAGTCTATAGATATAAAAGTCAGATGAATTTGATGCCATGCCCAGGCGTGCACCTGCAGGTCCCTTCCCCTTTGGCTTGGGAGTGAGTAAAATCCCTAGCTTGCCCATAGCTCTCAGAATAGCTGAAGCCAAGGTACTCAAGTCTCTGTGACCCTCTGCTTCCTCATTTATGAAGGTTTTGAGATGACAATAATGTGTACATGATAGGTAAAGACAAAGCTGGTTCATGAATCAGTAAAAACAATGTTTGAAAGTGCCCCAGCGCCTTCCAAGTGCTTTAGTCAATCATTGGCTTTGTTAAAGAATATTTATGTATTTTCTTATGTACATATACTGGGGAGATAAAAAGAAAAAAAGCAAACAAACAAAATCACTTTTCCATTTAAGAGCCTTCCAGGTGAGAAATATAATAATTTTACTTCAGATCGATGAGTATTTTTATAGCAGTAGTGTGAGCACAGAAAGTCTGTTGTGAGGGGTTGGGAAATCCTTAAGGAAAAGGCTGATACAATGTAGAGAAAGAGGGGTGATGGGCAGGTGAGGGTGTGTGTTCATGAGCCAACTCTGAGACTGTTCTAGGAAGTGAACAGAGCCTGCTTCAAGATAGGGGTGCTGGAAGGACAGCGTGCAGCCAAGAACAGGGCATCGTCTCCTTCCAGTCCCGCATAGTCAGAGGGGGGTAGTTACAGGTGATGAGGGTTGCAGGCGTGAGAGCCGATGGGCTCTGGACTCTGGTCATTAGGGGCTTGGTATCCTTTCCAAAGGAATAATATGCTTTGTTCCAGAAAGCTAGCGAAGGATTCCAAGCAGACAAGGGGTATGACCAAGCGTATATATTTGAAACGTGCTTGAACCTTTACCAATTAGGAAATTTCGGTGCTGTAAGTGTCATGGAGCCCCAAACTGTTGTATGGCCACACTTCTAAACCAGATCTTAACTACAGTTTGTCTAGCAAAATACAAAAGGGACCATCTGAGAGATCGGGGGCGGGGTGGGGGTGGGGGGCAAACACAGCCCACCAACGTTTCTTGTATTATCCATCGCCTTGCTAATTTCTTCTTCTTCTTCTTCTTCTTCTTCTTCTTCTTCTTCTTCTTCTTCTTCTTCTTCTTCTTCTTCTTCTTCTTCTTCTTCTTCTCCTTCTCCTTCTGCTTCTTTTTAAGATTTATTTTATGTACACCAGCAAGAAGGTATCAGATCCTTTACAGGTAGGTGTGGGATGCCAGTTGGGTGCAGGGACTTGAACCTAGGTCCTTTGGAAGAGCAGACAGTGTTCTTAACCCCTGAGCCATCTCTCCAGCCCCTGCTAATTTCTTTTTGAATGGAGAATTTCCAAGGCTTGTGACATTAGGAAAAGTGAAGTGATGTCTATTTGTGTTACTGGCCCTCACCAGCAGCCAGTGCTGTCTGTTTCCAAGGTTTGAAACTGCCAACAGGTCTCAGTCAGTCTCTGGAATCAGGGAAGCAAAAGTCCCCTTGTGGATTTCCTGGTGATGAGAGAAAATAAACTACTTATTTCCCAGGATATCAGATGGCCAGTCCCTGCTACAAGCAACCACACCCAGGGACTCTTTAGGATATCACTTGCCTCAAACTACACAACATTTCTATGTTAGATAAAAATTTGGCCACAGTTTTTGAAAAATAATTGTGATTCTTTTTATTTTTTTTAAATGTCTTTTTCATTAGGTAATTTTTCTGTGACTGCAACTGTTCTCTGCATGGCAGATGATTGGTTGACATCCGGGGCCCTTGCCACTAGAAGTGTGGTTGCAGCTTCTGCCTAACTGGAGGGGTTAATAATTCTTGGCAACAAAACACTTCATTGGGAGGCTTGGGGAAAGGTCGGAGAAGTCCACACTGTCTGCTGCGCTCCGCAGGCCAGATCTTAGAGGTCTCCCTCATTGCTAAGAGCTGGGATGAATAATTCCAGATCATTGTAACCCAGCCTTTTCCTCTGCGCGTATAGATAACTGGTATTTAACTAAGTATTTTTAATACTTATTAATTTTTTATTTCATACTACTGTTTACTAAATGATATAGTAATCTAATAAAGCCAAATCATTAACATAAAGAAAAATTAGTGATATCAATAATATTAATATTCAAATTTTATGTGCATCTACTCTTTTTGTGGTACTGGGATTAATAAGTGGTAAACTCTGCTTCTGGGTTATGGATCCAGCTTCTAATAGTAAAATGTTTTAAAAGAGAACACATAAAAGTCACAAAACAAATGCTTTATATTATTCATTTACTTTCTTGTGCTTAGTTTTTTCTTCTTTGAATTTTGGTTTGAGGTGTGTGTTGTACACCAGGGCATGTGGATATGCATGCACGGGCTGGTAGTCAACATTAGGTGTCCTTCCTGATTGCTCTCCACCTTATTTTTCGAGACAGGGTCTCTCACTGAACTTGGAGTCCATCTGTTTGGCTAGGCTTGCTAGCTAACGCTCTTCAGAGATCTACCTTTCTCTGTATCCCAATCCTGAGGTTTGGGGTTTACTGTGCCATCATCCCTGGCTTTTCTGAGGCTGCTGGTGAGCCAAACTCATGTTCTTGTGCTCACGTGGTAGGTCTTTTATAAAAAGTAAAATATATGAGAAATATAATCTCTAACTTCAAAACGAGAATTTCTTGAAGTCAAAAGATGTGTTTGTAAGAAACTATATAAGCAGCTAGGCATGGTGGTGCATGCCTTTAATCCCAGCACTTGGGAGACAGAGGCAGGTGGATCTCTGAGTTCAAGGCCATCCTGGTCTACAGAGTAAGTTCTAGGAGAAAGAAAACTATATAAATGTTGTTTTAAATGATAATCCCAAATGTTCTATTTTACCAATAAAGACTCAGGAGCCAGATGCTGGGGTGAAAACCTGTTAGTTCAAAGAGGCAGAAAAAGCACCCAACTGACCTTCCTACTCAGCTCACGTCCTGATTGGAAAAGGCCCAAAAGGCTCACTAACTCAGCTAGCAGCCCAGAAGGAAAAAGCCAAAGCCTTGCTAGGACAAAGCTCAAAAAGCCCAAAAAGCCAAAGGCCAAGGAGCTGAAGAAGCTCAAGAGCTCAAGAGCTAAAAGCTCAAGAGCTAAAAGCCCAAGAGCTCCTTCTACTTCTACACGCTGTCTTCATACCCCTCAACTCAAACTTCCTCCTACTCTGTAATCCCTGGTTTCTTCCTCTACCTTTTGATTTAAGGTTAACTTTATTAAGTCTTGTGTACAGAAATCTCCTGAATTAAAGGTGTTTTTACAGCTTACAATATCAGAGGTCACAATGGGATCAAAGATCCTGCAACATTTCCCTCTTTTTGTCTAAATAAAAGACGTTTTTCTCTAGCATCAATAAACTATATACCATCTGGTAAGAAAAAATACATTCATAATTTCTAGTCCATTCATATTGGCAACCTTGGAGAAAGTATTCTATAATCCATCCTATCCTGGTGAGTCCAAAGTTCTGTACCTAAATCATTTTGTATCAAAACTTACATTACCAATCAAAAACCGTCTTTAGACCTAAAGCATCTTCTTAAATCCTAAACAACTAAGTTTAGTTGTAAAGCTATAACTACTTACTCTTCAACGCATATGAGGCCTAAGAAGGATAAATATTATCTGAATAAACAGGAAGTGCAGAGCAAGCAGCTTCTAAAACAATAGAAATGGCAGATACTGCTGGAAGCCTGGACAGTCACCCAGGGTAGCTCTATAATGTTGGAGCATCATCTTCAGCCTTCTAGCTCAGACTATCTGACAGACTTTATTGTGAAGCAGGTAATTTGAAGGACTTGCCTACCTTGTCTTTGCAAAGCTCAGCAGTCAATTTTCCTGCATTCTGTCTGTAGTAGAAGCAAAGCCAAGTCTTTCCCAGTGGCTAGCTTGCCACAGTGAGGCCATCTCCTAAGGAGAATGTTTTGATGCTCATCATCTTCTTTGAAGTCAAATGGCAGTGCTGCCAGGAGTTGACATGTCTCGTTGTCAAGAAAAATCTCAAATTAATAAAACATCTTTAAATGCCATAGTCTACATGTCTCTGAAGGTTTTTTTAAAAAATATCTTCTCTAGTATATACGAATTACTAGTTTCTAGCTATATACTGACTAACTTAGAAAATCAGTACCTAAGAAAAATCACAACTTTGGTTGGCTATTAGTTGGCATGTCTTCATTATTCTAAATAGTATGTGATAGTAGCCTTCAAAAGGACTAGAACTTCACACTGCATTTTTAAGAATTACGCAGGTACAATATTCTTAAAAGAGTCGATATATAGTATGCTGTAACCAAAATATAACCTTAATTTTGTATCAATATATAGTGTCTATATCAATGTAACAAATTATAACTTTAATTTTGTATCAATATACAATGATCTATAAGAGTAGATTCAATAATCTACCCTTTTTTGCTATTGTTCCCATATATTTCTATACCCCCTTTTTGTCAAAATAAAAATGAAAGATATTAACTCTAATTCAGTAAAACTATTTACAAAAATGAAGCAATTTTTGCTAAGCTTTCCACAATTTCCAGCTTGGTTGTGTTTGGCAGCTTTAGGATTAAGTATTTTTTGAGGTCAAAATTCTGTAAAATGGTCATCATATGAATGTCCTAAGCAATCTGTAGTCTGAAGCTGATCTTTGGGTGTTGTTTACCAGCTTAGTGGCAATCCTGACTTAAGCATACCATAATAGTCAACGCAAGGGTGTGTCCTAAGCAGCATGTAATCCGAAGTGAGGGCCAAAGGCTCCTGGGTATTTTTTCTTCTCGGTTGTGTCACACTTTCTGCTTCCTCACTCCTGCTGTTACTTCCCCCAACAAACTACCACTTCCAAATATTTACTTCAAGCTTTGTTTTAAAGGGCCCTCAGAAGAATAAAAGGAACAAGTTGGGCCCCATAGGCTCAGAGATTTGAAAACTTGGTCACCAAGAGTGGCCCTGTTTGAAAGAATCAGGAGATGTAGCCTCATTAGAGGAAGTGTGTCACCCAGGGTGGACTTTGGTGTTTCAAAAGCTCAAGCCAGGCCCAGTGTCTCTCTCTTTCTTCTCCCTACAGATCCAACAGTAGAGCTTCCCGCTACTTCTCCTGAACACAATTACATGCTTCCTTTTAATGACATTTCCATGGTCATGGCATCTCTTAATAGCAATAGAACAGTGACTAACACAAAACCCTTTATTATTTCCCCTATATTCTATCTAATTTTATTTTTATAGATTCTCACTCTCATGGTGAAAATTGTCCTGAACATTAAAAAGAAAAATGCTTGTTTGCTCATATATTACACATATAGGACAGAAGCTGAATGAGGAGGAAAGCTGTGATTAATTTTGATATCAGAAATGTTAATAAAGGCGGGGTGCACATAGGCCCTTGTTAGCCTCGACATTGATCCCATGACATGTATAGCAGATTTCTCTAGACAGTCCATGTTTCAAAATTTGCACTGACATTTGTGAACACATTATTACTAGTCGGAACTTTGTTGACCTTTAGACTTTATAAAATATAGTCACCATGAAAGGGGAGGCAGGTTAGGGTCCTGAGCACTCTTCTCCAGACTCTGGGTCTGCCTGAGTGTATCTCAGCCATCGCTCCTGACCTAGAAGGGGATCTGGACATTGTAAAAAACTAAAGACACTGGCCAGGCAGGCTGGAGAAATGGCTCAGAGGTTAAGAGCACTGGTTGCTCTTCCGAAGGTCCTGAGTTCAATTCCCAGCAACCACATGGTGGCTCATAACTATCTATAATGAGATCTGGTGTCCTCTTCCGGTGTACAGTTGTACATGCAGGCACAACACTGTATACATAATAAATACATAAATCTTAAAAAAAAAAAAAGACAGGGACCAGGTGTGGTGGTGCACACCTTTAATCCTAGCACTTGGGAAGCAGAGGCAGGGTTCAAGGCCAGCCTGGTCTAAAACGAGTCCAGGACAGCCAAGGCTACACAGAGAAACCCTGTGGTGGTGGTGGTGAGGGGGAACAAACAAACAAAAACAAAAAAACTAAAAACAGGATGGTGTCAGGGAGAGGCTCAACCAGGAAGAAAACATCAGTCTCAGTGTTGGAAGGAACCTTAGACCTTCAATCAGTAGATGAGGCCCAGCCATGGAGTTGTAGACTAAGGTAATCTACTGGATAACGCATTTGGGAGATCCAGTGTTAACTGTCAGGCATATCAAAATTATTTGTTGTGATAGTGCCTTTAGTGCCTTTAGTGTTTAATGTAAAGCAATGGGTTATTTTTTTCTCCTCCGTAGTTTGTTGCGGACATAAAGTTTATGAGGTTGATTTTATTATCTGTGTTTCCCCCTAGTGGTGAAGAGAAGATGCACACCCAGGAGGGCGTGGCGGCCTCAGTCAGGCAGATAGTTATTTTATATATATATATGCATACATATATGTGTGTTTATATGTATATATGAGGCAGTCTTTCTATATATACATTAGAGTACTGTCTCTACAGTTATAACGAATCATATTTTGTGTATAAATACTGGAAAATTTTAATCTTCACATACAAGGTTGTTAAAAATATGTTTTCAACATTCTACAAATTATTCAATGAGTATTTATTGAAAATGAATCATATTAACTATGAGCATCATGCCAGGGCATGTGTGTGCAGATTAGCAATGCAGGGACTTAGATGGTTGGCAGCCACATTCTCGTCCTAGAATGAGCCAACAAATCATTGCAATGCGATATAAAGAGAGATGTAGTAGTATTTTGATGTCTATTCTTTTCTACCCCCACCCCCATACCATGACAAGGGTTCAAAGTTTCAGGCAGGGAGAAGGGGCTCCTACCCAAAACCCTACCCTTTAAGGGGCAGAGGCAGTTGGGCTTAGCAGTCAAGGCCAACCTGGGCTTCATAGTGAATTTTCAAGACAGTGTGGGCTACACAATGAGCTCTTATCTTTAAAAAAAAAAAAAAGCCTTCCCCTCCCCCTTTCCTTTCCTTTTTAAAAAAATGTAAGCAGTTTCAGGACACTTTGCCAATACCAAGTCTGTCACATTGTCTTCCCCACCCTCCTCATTTTTGGACACAAATGCTCTCCTCTCTCAGTTTGTGGAGAGTGGTCCCTGAACATTTTCCACCAGTGTGCCACATCTTGGGATGGCTAAGTCTCTTACATACAATGGCATGGCGATTGATTGCACAGGACCTTGGGACATGCTCCAGATATGTTAAGTCATCTCTGCATTACTTAACACTACCTAACACAGAGTCGGCGCTGTGTAACTCACTGCTGTATGATTAGAGAATTGTGCCGATTTTTAAAAGACACTTGTGCATGTTCAATACAGATGCAACTCCTACTTCCAAATATTTTGAATATGGTAGAGACTGAATCCAGGAATTCAGAATGTGAAACTGTAGAAGGCCGTCTGCACCCGCTGAAGAGTCCTGTCTTTATCACATGTGCCCTTTCTTGCCTGAGGTGATAAGATGTAACGTTCACCAGAAAATTGTGCCATGTTCTCAAAAAGTCATTAAATTTACTCTACAAAGACCTTTAATTACATAAAAAATAAAACCAAGGCAAAGGACTCTTCACCTTTTTATTCACATATTTCTAAAAACCTGTAATAACATCACTTTATCCCTTTTCCAATATCAGTGTAGTAATACTAATATCATTAATTTCATCAACTCCAAGGATATTAGGAAGAAAACAATAACCCGGGGACTCTAGGGATGGTTCCCTAAAAACAATGAAAGGAATAAACTTGCGGGGGGCTGGAGGCATGGCTCAGCGGTTAAGAGCACTTGTGCCCCACAGCCACTTGTAACTCCAGTTCCAGAGGAATTGAACTCCCTCTTCTAGCCTCTGTGAGCACCAGGAATGCATGTAGCTCACATATGTGCATGTGGCAAACACTCATTTGCACAAATAAATATTTTTTTTAATTTAATTTTATTCTACTGGCATTACAGACAGTTGTGTGCTGCCATGTGGGTGCTGGGAATTGAACCTGGGTCCTTCAGGAGAACAGACAGTGCTCTTAAATTAACCATCTTCCCAGGCCCCTTCCACAAATAAATCTTTTTTTTTCCCCCCCAAAGATGTATGTATTTTATGAGTGCTCTATTTGCATGTACACCTGCAGGCCAGAAGAGGGCATCATATCCCATATAGATGGTTGTGAGCCACCATGTGGTTGCTGGGGGTTGAACTCAGGACCTCTAGAAGAGAAGACAGTGCTCCTAACTGCTGAGCCACCTCTCTAAGGGGAAGCTGCTTGGAAGTACGATAATGAAGGGAGGATTATAAGACTATCTAGCAGACAATATCGTGAGGAAAGATAGAGGGAGGTGGGTGAACTTTGCAATTCCCAGGCAACACAAGAAAGCAATGAAGCAATGTGGGCTAAGCTGAGCATATCAAAGCAGTATTAACCGTCTCCCATCCAAGCACTGCCAGGCTCAGACATGCTTAGCTTCAATTCTATTTTAATTCTGTTGCTATGGCAAACACCATAGCCAAAAGCCACTTAGGGGAAAAGGGTTTTATTTGCCCTTGAACTTGAAGCCAGGATTGCTTGTTGTTTTACACAGCATTACATCAGCTCAGGGAACCCACTCACAGCCAAGGTAGTGCAACAGAAACAATTGGGGGTTCACCCAATTGTTAGCTTCTTATACAGCCTGCACCTCCTGCCCAGGGACTGATGCTGCCCACAGTAGGATGGGCTCTCCTACCTTAAATAAGGATCAAGATAATCCTTCACGGGCTTTCTCCCAAACCAATCTGATCTGAGCAGTCCCCAATGGAGACTCCCCTCTGGGATGACTCTAGGCTAAGTTAAAGAGACAGTTAAAGTTTACAAGGACAGCTGAGATAGGTCAGACTGGGCATGCTCCATGTGAAACAGTTAACGGAAGCACTTCATCTCTAGCACATGATGAAGAGAAGAAAAAATTTTAAGATGTATTTATTTATTATGTATACAACATATGCCTGCATGTGTGCCTCCAGGCCAGAAGAGGGCATAGATCTCCTTATAAATGGTTATGAGCCCCCATGTGGTTGCTGGGAATTGAACTCAGGACCTCTGGGAGAGTAGACAGTGCTGTTAACCTTGAGCCGTATCTCCAGCCCCCGCCCCCCAGGAAGAATATTTTGATTCCAGCAGCTTTGGTTCGGAGGATGGAAATAATTCTGAGCTATTTAAGAAGAAACTAACAAAAATGAAAGAAGACAAAACTCAAATTTGTATTTGATTTGGAATCGTTTGGGAAGTGCCAACCAAGCCTAAAGAAGGGACAAAGGCTGGGAAAGTTACCTCCGTGGCACACACGAGGCCTCCCTTGACCCTTGGCCCTGAAAGAAAAGTCATGTATGGAAATTGTATTTAATGTGGTGTGTTTAATAACTTATATCTGATGTGATAAGGAGTAGATGACAGGGCTGTAAAAATAAGAACATTCAAGGCCCACCATTACATACTTTAAACAGTCTTTCCAATAATCATTTGGTAAGTAAAACTGTAACGTGGAGTAGATTTATCTTGTCCTGGAGTTAGGGGAAGCAGAAAAGGCACCAAAGAATGAGAACAACGGGTGGTTCCTAAAATGGCTACAAAGTGACTGTCCTGGTTTAGACGAACATCACTGAGGAAAGATTGAAGTGTAGGCTTTGGTGTTTTTTAATGCTTATTCCTCCCTTCGAACCCACCTGCCCTAGATGGGAGAGAAAAGAGGTTAATGGGAACGGGAGAAGCAGACTTTTTTAGACTCAGTTCCTTGGAGCTAATCCACTCTTCGTAGTCAGGATTTCAGCAGACCCATTAAGCAGCAAACCAGCAATTCATCAAAGGTGACTGCAACCACAGCAGCAGGAACCCGGAGCAGCAGCCGTAACCTCGGAGCCTTCTCTGGAGCATTTCTAGGAACGTCTGGAAGTAGAGCGATGAACAGCCAAACAGTAGGAAACGATGCCAAGACCAAAAAGCCCAGCCTCTTGTTTGGGGCTCATATAATATATATCCTCTTAGAGTTCATACTGGGGTGTTTGTCAGTTTGCAGTTCCTCATTTCCTCTTCCAGTGCACAAACATTACATGTTCTCTCACAAGTCTGCTTCTAGCAGGCAAACATCGCACACCCTCACACAAGTGTTTCACCTCCCACACTTGGGGTCACAACAAAAACATGTTCCCATCCACTATACTGAAGTGGATAGTTTTATACTTTGTTTTTAATGTAAGCTTTTGAGTATAGCTGACTGAAGAATAAACAGAAATAAATTAAAGGCGGGCGGGGGGGTGCTGGGGGGGCAATTTAAGGACTGCCTGTCTTGATCATCAACCTCTACATACATGAACACACATGCATGGCACATCCACATGTGCATGTACATACAACCCCATTAACATACATATAGCACACACACTTACTCAGGGAAATTTTATTTAATGCAGAGTGTTTCATCTTTAGTATATTTGATATGATAATGAGCATGTATGAGTGACTAGGACCTTCCATTAAATAACATAAGTGGCCTTTTCAATAACTCCTCTATTGAAGGGGAAAGGAATGTTGGGAAGACTTACTTTTCACAGAGTAAAGAAAAAAAAATCCTTGAAATGTTAGCATGTGTTTCATTTTTACTTTAGTTCTTTCTGTTTCTCTGTTAAGTCAGGCCTCTCGAAGAAACAGATGTACTTCGTTATGCTAACTGTATTTCCCTGTGGTTTAGGCAGTTTGCCTTATGAAGGGACACAAATCCAAGCAGATCTCAAGTTTGCATCAATGTCTAATTGATTCAACTCCTCATCTGAACAAAGGAGAATGTCCAATCCCTTTCTGTGGCCTCATAATTGGCCGGTTGGGTGGAAATACTGCAGCCCTGTGCTGGCTACTTTGATGTCAACTTGACACAAGCTGAAGTCTTCTGAGCGGAGGAAGCCTCAATTAAGAAAATGTGCCCATAATAACCAGCTGTAGGACATTTTCTTAATTAGTGACGAACAGGGGAGGGCCCTGCACATGGTGAGTGGTGCCATCTCTGGCCTGGTGGTCTTCGGTTCTCTAAGGAAGCAGGCTGGGCAAGCCAGTAAGCAGCACTCCTCCATGGCCTCTGCATCAGCTCCTGCCTTCAGGTTCCTGCCCTGCTTGATTTCCTGCCCTCGCTGCTTTTGAAGATGGACAGCTATGTGGAACTGTGAGTGAAATAAATTGTTTTCTTGCCAAGTTTCTTTTGGTTGGGCCTATACTAACCCTAACTAAGACAGTGGGGGAAGCTGGGCGCCGTGGAGCAGAGTGTGGTGGCTCACACCTTTAATCTCAGAAGATTAGATAGTGAAACGCAAGGGATGGCACTACCCACAGTGGGCTGGGCTCTCTAGCATCAACAACTAATTAAGACAATGCCGTACAGCTGGGTATTATGGCGGCATTGTGTGTGTGTGTGTGTGTGTGTGTGTGTGTGTGTGTGTGTGCGCGCGCGCGCGTGTGCGCGCGCGCCCTGAAAGCGTTGTTTATTTGGTAGTCATCCACCACTGCTTGCTCTTACAAAGGAGGCATTTTCTTCATTTGAGGCTCCCAGGTTTCTATCCCTCAGATGACTTTAGCTTGTGTCAAGTGGGCATACAGCTAGCCCAGTACTACAGAGCTACAGTACTTCCACACACCTGCCAATTATCAGGCCCCAGAAAATGGACTGGGCCTTCTCCTCTGCTCAGATCAGGAGTTGAATCAATTAGACATTTGTATATGCTCCTGGCTCCAGGCTCCTGTCCTGGTTGAGTTCCCGCCCTGACTTCCATGGACGATGAACTGTGATGTAGAATCATGAACTGAAAAGATCCTTTCCTCCTTAGCCTGCCTAGACACCCTAAGACAAGCCCTCAGTCACCACAGAAGCTCCTTGGAGGGCCACTGATGACGGGAGCCCCTGGTCATTCGCTCCTGGCCCCAGCATCATTGCTTATTCCCATCAGCTGAAGAAACTGTGCCCTGTGCACACCACACTGTGAGTGAAAAGGGCTGAGGGGAGGGATGGGGTTCCGACGTCTATGCAGAAGTCATGTTCGTAAAGGCCTCAGAAACCCTCCTGAGAGCTGTGCCTTTTGGAAGCGGGAGGAACCAATTTCAATATTGTAAATAGTCAACTATTCGCCGAGTAAGACAACCAAATAGAACGGCAGCACTGCAGGGTTTGGTTGCATTTCATAGAGTATTTCATAGTGATAATAATAGATATGTCTGTGTTGAAATGACATAGTTAGAAGTTAGGACAAAATTAATGCAAAAACAGTACTTCTGTTGTCATCTAGAACCAACTCGCCTTTACACTCTGAAAATCCTTGGTCCCATCTCTCATACAGCCTAGCGTAAGGCTGTGTCACTTTCCAGCCACACAAAATTGTCAGTTCATTAATGCACTGTCTCCTTTAATGTTTATCTCTGTTTTTACACTGAATTAGAGAGGGAAAGTATAGCCTTTGTGAGTTGGTTGTTATAACCCTAATAAGGGTTTTGGGTTGTTTTTTTGGGGGGGGGGTTTAACCTTGGACTGTTTAACTGTCACACATATCACCTCCGGTGAAAGGCAAATGTGTGAGCGACGGTTGGTTTCCTTTGATGACTGTTGCACGTGAGGGCAGGGCCCCACTCAGAAGTACTTCAGTATCTTATAAATCAACATGGCAATTAAAGGGACAAATTAGGTTTGCTTCCTGAAGATAAATCCCAGGGACATTCCCTAGATCCCTGGATAAGTACACAAAATCTGATCTAGACCTGGAGAGGAAATCCCTTACCCCTTAATGTTGTGACTCATCCTGGAGTTGTTGGCATGTGATGGCTTGTGCATCTGTCTTGTTGATCAGAACAGGTGGGTAGACAAGTGCCTCCTGGGAGATTTTCTGGTACTTTCCTACCATAACAGGATAAACTTGCTTGAGGGTGCTGGGGAAGGAACTGAGCAGGACAGGGGCACACGTGGCATCTCAGTAAGGAAGAAGGGCTGTTATTTGATCCTTGATTTAGGAGTCTCTAAAATAACAGAATGAACTCTGTGTGTGTGTGTGTGTGTGTGTGTGTGTGTGTGAGAGAGAGAGAGAGAGAGAGAGAGAGAGAGAGAGAGAGAGAGAGAGAGAGAGAGAGAGCTCACATGCTGGAGCCAGAGTTACAGGCAGTTGCAAACTGCTCACAGTGGGTGCCAGGAACTGACCTACGTCCTTGAGAAGAGCAGTGAGTGCTCTTAACCTCCAAGCCATCTCAGCTCCTGGGCAGTGCTTTTCAGACATGGCTTAAGCAACATCTTGTCCAACATCTGCTGCCAAGTATTCGTATATGAGTTTGTACCTCTATTTGACCTGAAGAGGTACAACTACTACAGGCACAGATTGATAATATTGGCATCATAAGGGAGACAGACCGAGTCTGGACAGCTAGCTGTAAATAAATACCTTTTGAGGGGAATGAGCTGTCTTTGCCTTCAGATTTTTTTTCCTCACCCCAAGTTGGAAAAACCCAGGCAATTATTAAGGCACTGATGTGCCGCCCTGCAGAGACACGAGCCTGCTACTCACGTCCCATCACTCTTAGACTGCAGCTTTGATCCTCTGTGACAGGGCATGAGTCATGCGTGTTGGAAACGGAAACAAATCATTGGCAAAGCCGAGTGGCCATGTAAGCGGAAGATAAGTAAATTTGGTGCAAATCCTTCTGGTATTTTGCTAAGTATTTTTCCTACTGCATTTGGGACTGTCACAAAAGAGTACTTTTGCTTTTTAAAAAACAAGTCTCTAGAGCTGGTGAAGAAATTCAGCTCAGGGCCATATAAACTGGATACGGTGGCACATGTCTGTAATCTCAGCTCTGGAAGGGTGAAGAAAGGAAGATCCTAAATTCAAGGTCATCCTCGGCTACATAGGGAGGGAGTTTGAGGCCAGCCTGGTCTACATGAAACCCTTTCTCAACAATAAATTTAAGCCAGCCGGTGGTGACACGGTCCTTTAATCCCAGCACTCGAGAGGCAGAGGTATGTGACTCTCCATGAGTTCGAGGCCAGCCTGGTCTACAGAGTGAGCTCCAGGACAGCCAAAGCTACATAGAGAAACCCTGTCTCAAAAGACAAATAAATAAATAAATAAATAAATAAATAAATAAATAATAAAGTAAATTAAAACCAAGGGTCTAGTCTAAGAATGAGGATGAGCAAAGACTTGCATTACAGAGCCAAGAATAACAGTTGCAGAAGGCAGAACTATTTTGATATGTCACCTCTTCTAGGAAGAACCACCCTTGATATTTTGTAATTGCCATTAGTCATCAATTGTCCCAAAGCAGAGCCAGCATTCCTGAACATGTAGTGGTTTTTATTTTAAAAGAAGAAACTATGTCCAGTTGAAGATGAACAAATACTGCAGCCTTTGCTGACACAGCAGGGTGAGGTGGCTCCCCTTCTGGGTTCTTGACTAGACACAGGCTTTCTATGGAGGGTTAGCAAAGAGACACAGTAGACTACATGCATTGGTGTGGGTTGTTGGCTTCTCCAACAGTTAGTCCAGCGGGGGAGGCAAAAAAAGAAACTGCAGTGGGGGTGGGGGCAGTAAGGAGATAGCTCCATTAGTAATGTGTTTGTTTTGCGGGCATAAGGCCCTGAGTTCAATCCTTAGAATTCACTTAGAAGCCAGGCATGGTGGCAAGGGTTTATAATCTCAGATCTAAGGAAGCAGAGATAGGCAGATGCCTGGGCTTCAGTCCCACCGAGCCTATCTGAATAAGTGAGGCCCGACCCAGTGAAAAAGACATTGTCTCAAAAAGCAAGGAGAGTGGCACCTGAGAAACAAGTTACTGGTCTCCATTAGTACGCATGGGCACAAACATTCCCTCTCTCTCTCTCTCTCTCTCTCTCTCTCTCTCTCTCTCTCTCTCTCTCTCTCTCTCTCACACACACACACACACACACACACACACACACACACACACCACTCAAAGTAAGGGAGGGAGGAAGGATGGGGGGTGGGAGGAAGAGAAGGAAGAAAAGCAGGAGGAGAGAAAAGAAGTTCTTTTGGCATTTCTCTTGCCTAAACAGCAAGAAGCAGACAGTCTAGTTCGAACGGTGCGCATATGTGTAACTTGATAAGAAACAGCCTGTCCAGTTTGAATGTGAAGTGCTTCCTACAGCTTCACTGTTCAAATATGTCACCCATAGCTGGCAGAGCTGTTTGCGAGGCCCTGGGACCTTCAGGAAGCAGGGGGAAACTGAGGCAAGTGGGTCCCTAGGATGAGAGTCTGTGAATATCCGCCCGCCTCTGGTTCCAGCCCCAGGTTCTTCTGCTTCCTTGGTGGCTTCTGATGCTCCCCTTCCCCCACCATCAAGTCTGCGCCCCTGAGCCAGGAGCCAAATAAACTTTTCCTCCCTAAAGTTGCTTCTGTCCAGCATTTTTGTCACAGCTGCAAAAAAGTCTAATACGACGCACGGGCAACTCTCCCAAGAGGCTGCCAACCTCTGCGTTTCTAGCGAGGACACCTGGGAATTCTGACGACTCCATGTTCTTAGGCGTACAGTTTTGACCCCGACGCTGGTGTAGTCCCCTCTGAGCCTACAGGTAGCAGGTTCCGTAGAGGCACCTCTAACCCACACTCACAAGCTTTCAGCTGACCCCTGTTCTGTGCGAGAGCAGCTGGTCCTCTAAACCACTGACCCATCCATCTCCCAAGCCCTAGTCCTTCCCCTTTAATAAGATACAACCTTACGATGCAAGCCGAGCACGGTGTGAGGCATTCGCATCTGCAACCTTTCGCGACCCAAGCTGAGGATCCCCTTAAGCATCCCTGTCAACTACTTTAACCTTATGTGTCCCTTGAGCTAAGTGTGCTCAAAATCACCTTGAACATTTTTACTTCTTTAACTAAGACCTTAAACATGCCTGAACCTAAGGTGGTTTTCTACAGGGACATTTATACGCTCTGGTAGTAAAGTTCCTACAATTCCTTTGTTCAAGGAAGGCATTGCTTTGGAAACAGTGGCCATGTTAACGTCGCCTGCTACAGGTAATAAATCTTCCCTTGGTGCTTTATTTTTGGCCATTCCTGTGCCATTTCACTCATCATGAGACTGTGTTAGGCTGTACTACAACTATGAGGAAATGAGTTCTACCAATAAACTCCATGACCTTGGAAGCACGTTCTTTCTTCATTAGAGCTCCAGAGAAGAACATGACCTGGCCGTTACCTTGATTTCAGCCTGGTGAGATCCTGCATTCTCCTAAAAACTCAACAATACGAAGACAACACTATGTTGTTGTTGTTGTTTTGTTGTTCAACACTACAACTTAGCTTTGATGTTTCAGCAACGAATAGGTGAAAAACAAGGTTGCAAGGCTTCAAGAAACTTGGCATGGGAAATGTAAATACCTCAGGACTTGTGAGTAATGCTTGAGCTAACCCTGCTATCATGACTACCATGCCTTTGAGGAGGAAAAGGAGAAAGTGACCTGAGCATTGGTTTTCTCCTTTCTCTGTCTCTTATTTGGTACCAGGGATCAAATTACCCTGGCCCCATGCTTTCCTGTAGCCATCCCTTTGCCACCAAGAGGAACCTCATTCCTCTGAGGCATAAGCCAAGATAAGCCTTTCTCCCTTTGCCTTGCTTACTGTAAGGTACTGAGTCACAAAAGGCAGGTAGCTAATACACTGACCGGAGCCTTCACTGCATTGTGCCTGTGTCAGCAGATTACTTTAGTCCTCCTTTTGTAAACTGGGAGCGTCTCATAAGATTGATAAGAGAATTGCATTATTTGAAATCACTCACCATTGATGCTGGTACATAATTGAGAGCTTATATCTTGATATGAGTTTTTCTTAGTCCTACCATTTTCACATGGTAGCAAATTTCAGTGCATGTTTAGAATAACTTGTTGTGGTTATATAGTACTTTTTCAGGCCATTTTTTTTTCCCTATTATCACCTTTGAAACCTCACATCTCTCATACTTGAAAGAAGATATTGTTAATTACTTTTTTTGGAGAGAGGTCATGCATTAGGCACTACAGAAAAGATCAAATCAGAATGGAGTCCCTCAAGCTAAGTGCCACATCAGCAAATTGGACTTTGAAACTGACCAGTTTTCAAAACAGCATAAATGTCATAGCATAAAGGGCCAATAAGGGGTTAGGGTTTTCTGTGCTAGCATGATAAAGAATGCCCCTCTGTGTGATAACCCCATAGGGAGAGTTAAGTTTGAAACAACCCATGTGCCATTTTATTATCTATATCTACTTTCATTGGTCCTTATCTGCTTTTAATACCAACATCTTATCTGGCTTCCTGGGGTGACAATCACAGATGAAACACTGCATGATTCATGAAGCACCCATAGAACCAAATTGATCTTTAGGCTTTCTTTAAATGTAGTTTTGTCTTCAGACAGTATCTTTGGTTCCATTTCAGAGATAAAGTAGGGTTCGGATCAGAGAAGTGGTGGCAAGGTGGGGGATTCCAGGTCTGGTATTACCCAAACCACATGAAATGCGGGGAGAAGAGGTGAAGGCGTTTCACTTCTGAGTCAAAATCAACTGTGACTGTGTTTTGCAAAAAAAGAAAAGGCATGGAAAAAGGTTTCTTAGTAATGTTTTTTTTTTCTGTTAGTTTCACATGCTGAAAATATCTTGCCTGACAAACAGTACAGACAGAGAAGATACATGGATGATGGGTGGATGGATGGATGGATGGGTGGATGGATGGATGGACAAATGGACAGTTCAGTGGTTAGTTTTAATCATCAACTTAGCAAGATCTGAAATTACCAGGCAGTCTCGGTGTCTGGGTTGGTGTGGGTCGCAGGCATGGCTATGGAGGACTTTCTTGATTGGAATGGTTGAGGTGGGAAGACCTACTCCAGATGTGAGCGGCACCACTGCATGAGCTGAGTCCCAGGTTAAATGAAAAGGAGAATGGGATCTGGCCGTGCTCTCATGGTTCTCTGTGGCTGACTGTAGATGCAGTGTGACCAGCTGCCTGACATCCACACCATGACAGTAACCTTGAACTGTGAGTGGAGGCAAACTTCTTCCCCTTAAGTTGCTTTTTAAAAAAAGTAGTTTTATCACAGAGATAAGGAGAAAAAGACTAAGATAGTTAGATAGATAGATGACAGATAGATAAAATGATTGGTAGATGACAGATAAATAGATAACAGATAAAAGAAAGATGAATAGATAGATGATAGATAGATAAATGGATAGATGGATAGATAGATGGTATCTTGAATTTTTTTGAATTTATTTACTGTAAGTTATGCCTCTCTTCAAAGAAGCTTCAAAGAAACCTGAATTAGGTGACTTGAACAGAAATTTATACCCTGGCTCAAGCAAAAAGTAGAGAGAAGAGCCAGTGACACTTAGATAAATGTTCTTGATGACCCTCTACCTGTGCCTTGTTGAGTTTTCAGAAGGTCATGAAGAGAACCCATGATGAGTCATCTTTAGATTTTACCAGGGTAGCTCCAAGGATAGGAATGCATTTGTGTGGCCCCAAGTTTCTAACAGTGGCCACCCCCTTTGAAAGGTGACCTTCGCAAAGTTATGTCTCTTCCTTTTGCCCAGAATTCTAAATTCAAAACAAACAAAGCAAAAACAAACAAACAAACAAACAAACAAACCCAAACCTATATTTAAGTAAGGTGGTAAAATGCAATGCTATACATTCTTTCCTTAGCTTTCCAGAGCCCAGGACACCTGTTGACCTTCAGAGACCATCAAGATATGCAAGTGCCCCTTCTCTGTGCTCAGTTCTTCTGTACACTAAGTGACACAGAGCACAGGAATGATTAGTTCCGCCAGCTTGAGGTACACTGCTGTTCTAGTCAGAAAGGACGAGAACAGAGACATACAAGGACTTAGCACTCACCTTCCTGCCCGTTTTCTCTCTCTCTCTCTCTCTCTCTCTCTCTCTCTCTCTCTCTCTCTCTCTCTGCTCCTTACTGTAACTGTAAGTCTTCTGCACCCTCACATTTCTCTGGGGTTGGTAGTCTGTCTGACCCATCTTCCAGGGTCCAGGCCCTTGAAGAAAACAGATTCTTTCCCAACAACTTTCATCTTCCAAGTTCTGGGTTTAAAAGGTAGGTGGGTAGACTTGGCATGGCAAGAGGTTTAGTCCATCTTTTTTTTTTTTTTTTCTCATGAGCTCACTGGATAAAACAAAATGCTGTGTGGGGTCAACTCTTTTTTTCTTTCTTTAGCTATTTATTTATGTGTATGGGTGTTCTATCTGCATATATGCCTGCTCACCAGAAGAGGCTTCAGATTGTGTTATAGATGGTTATGAGACACCATGTGGTTGCTGGGAAATGAACTCAGTACCTCTGGGAAAAGGAGCCAATGTTTCTAACCACTGAACCACCGCTCCAGCCCCTGGGGTCAACTATTTCAACTTTTCTATTCTGCTCTGTGTTTGATGGCATGGGAAGAGGACATGGATAGAGTAGGTGACAACTTTGCATTATACTGGACATTCAAATGTCCATATTTGAATGGAGCGAATGTCAAAGATGTCTCTTGAGAATTCATATTAAATTATTTCCTCTTTTTTTTCTCTTCTTTCTCTTTTGTTTGTTTTTTTTAAAGATCTCTCTTTGTAGCCCCAAGATGGCCTTGGCCTTCCAATCCTCCTTCCTGCCTTAGTGTCTTTATTAGAAGTGTGCCCCACTATTCTTACTTATAAAGAGAAGATATTGGGAAATAATTTTTTTCAGGTACATACCAAAGTCGATTAATATTGATAAAGTGGCAGAAAATAAAATTGGGAAATAGACATCTGTATATG
Source organism: Acomys minous (assembly GCF_964271855.1). NCBI lineage: Eukaryota > Metazoa > Chordata > Mammalia > Rodentia > Muridae > Acomys > Acomys minous. Next base: position 35,076,260 of record NC_140497.1, on the reverse strand, counting down.
AAAAGACTTTTACATATTTAAATCATTTAATTTTTATAGCAGACTGCGTTGGACCACCCCACCGCAATATGCACACATCAGGACAATTTAAATAACTTTCCATTCCATGGTCTCAAGCTTATAGCAGGAGATGAGAGCCATGGGAGTGAGGGGAAAGTAGGAAGTGAGCAAGGCAGGGCAAGAAGATGCAGAAACACAGCACCATTTCAGTGTGCACCTGTGATCACCATCATCACAGCAGCACCCACAGATAATAAACCCTAAACACAAACCGCTTTGCAAATCTTGTTCTCAGTCCTTTGCTTTGGATTTGCATCAGAGCATGGCTAATCTTCATTGTCAACTTCGGCTTAGAGTCTCGTAGGTGAAATGCCTTCGTACGTGGTGCTAGTGGGGCACTTCCAGAAAGGATTGCCTGAGGTCAGGCCCACCTTGAACATGAGTGGCATCATCCCAAAACCTGGGGGCCCAGATTGAATAAAGGGGTGGTGGGAGAGAGCCGTGAGAGCATTGGCATTCCCCTGTCTGTTCTAGTTGGTGTGTGTGAGGGGTTCTAGATACATGCTTAAGCTGCCAGGGGCCAATATGCCCTCCCCACCAAATCCTTTCAAATCATGAGACAAACTAAATCCCTCTTTTCTTGAGTTGCAGTCAGGCAATTTGTCACAGCATTGGGAAAAGTAACCAACACAATAGTTAACAATGGTCCTGAAAGCAATGTTCAGGGTAGATACAGCAGTATTGGCTATAAGCAAGGAGCTATTTTTCTTTCTTTCTGTTTCTTTTCATTGTTGTTGTTGTTTGGGGGAATGTTTTCTCCATCTAGCCCTGGCTGGCCTTGAACTCACAGAGATCTGCCTGCCTCTGCCTCCCGTGTGCTGCGATTAAAGGCATGTGCCACCATGCCCGGTTAGGAAGGAGCTATTTTTACATGGTGCTTTTGTCTACATCAGTGATTCTCAACCTTCCTAATGCTGTGTGCCATTCTTAATCCATAAGTTTTCACCTAGCCCCTCTCCTTTTTTATATAAAGTATGGAATGTGCCTATCCCTCTCTCCCTTTATTTTATCACAAGACCTCACCAGGTACAAGGTCCTGCTATGACGGTCTCCAGGGACGGATTGATCATTACTCTATTATCTTAAATGGGAAAATTCCCTTAAGGCAGAAGAAGAGGCAAATGTCATGGTCATAATTCACACTGCAGATCGTATATACATTCCTCTTACTGTGATGGAAGAAACTATGCTCTTTCTCTGAATTTAAGGGATATGTGCTTTCATTTCTTGGTCTTTTCACATACTTGGCCCGTTTTTCTACCGGGCTGATGATTTTTATCTTATGTATGTGTAGAGCAGTGGTAAACACAGGCTTAACCAAGAACCCAATAAAACACCTGCTCTTTCCTCTGTCAGCAGGCAGCCTGAGTGTCCTGAAATTCACGATGCTCCATTTTCTTCAACTCTGTTCTTCTCAAGTAAATCTATAACCATGACAAGTTCCCTCAAGCCCAGTATGAGAGCCACATGATCTTCCCCCAGTCCCTGCATACAGAGCTCCTAGACTGTTTAGAATCTCTGAAGGGATAGGAGCGACTTTGGATATTAACGACAAGCCCCTTTAGCCCACACCTGAATTTATGCTAATGAGTACGCAGAGCCATAGATAATCTCAGTGCAGGCTCTTGGACTGGGGCCACCCCATCCCTAAGCCCTGAGGAAAGCAGGGTTGCTGGGGCCTGAGTTCTCAAACTCCTAATGAGATTCAGTTTCCAAGTAGTTGGATAGATCAGGGGATGGGGCAATGTGCTTGTGAGTTCTGAGATGCAGTCTGACCCTGGGAAGGAAGAGGGTATCTCGACCTGAACACAAGCAAGGTACCCTAGCTACTTTCCTCTTAGTTACCATGTGCCTTCTTTTCTAAACCCAACTCTCTGATCTTTCTTCACAGTAAAATCAGCTTCAGACCTGACTCACACAAGCCATTTCTGACCACAGCCTCTCGTATTTGAGTCTCATTGTTCCACGACTCCTGCTGAGGACAGGTAGGCGAGGAGATGCGAGGTAACTGTGGAACACTAGACCTATTTCTTGGTAGCTGGGTCTCCTGGTGTTCAGAATGATCCTTAGTGGCTTACCCATCTTTTAAAAGTTGCAGTTGGGTTCTTCCCCACATAGCAGAAACTAAGTACCAAGAAACCTAACCCAACTGCCAAATTTACATATTAAGACAAAGGGTCTGCATCCTCAAGAACCCCCAATTTCCTTATACTATTGTGTGTGTGTGTGTGTGTGCTATTTTAAAAGAGGATCATGGGAAGGATCATCCAAGACAAGCAATCTGGTTCACCATGATTTGGGAGGGGGAAATGGTCACTTTACCCCTATGAATATGCCATTTATCTCATGAATATTCATGAAACACATATTAAACACCCACAACACACACTAGGCACCGTGATGCACGCCTATAACTCCAGCACTTGGGCAATACTGACAGTCTTGTAGGTGACATCTTATTTTACATTCCTCTTCTTGTGATGGATTAAGCCCTTTATCTGAATTTAAGGGATATGTGCTCTTTTTCTTGGACTGTTCATATACTTGGCCCATTTTTCTACGGGGTGATGGTTTTTATACAGTGTACGTATAGGCCAGTGGTTAACACTGGGTGCCATTCCTCAGTAGCTGAGCACATTGGCTGCTGCAGCTTGCCATGTTGGTTAGACCAGTGTCAGGATCTCACTTGTCTCCATCAGTGCTGGAACTACAAGCCTGCATGCATCACCACAGTTGTTTATCAACAAGGATGCTGGAGGTCAGACTCAGGCTCTTGTGCTTGCAAGTGCTCCCTTTAGCCGGTGAGCTGCTCCCACCCCCATAGCTCCAATCTTTTTCTTTTTAATAGCGGAGACATCTTTATATAACACAGAAATTAAAATAGGCTAGTCTTTTCTTAGAACATTAGAGAACTACAATTTTCTTTAAAGGTTTACTTTTCTGTGTATGGATGTTTAGCCTGTGTATATACCTGTGCACTATGTGAATAAAATACTTAAAGAGGCAAAAAGAGGCAGTTGGATCCCCTGTAGCTAGTTACAGAAAGTTATAAGGTGCCATGTAGTGCTTGGATTCAAACCCAGGTCCTCTGGAAGTACTCTTAAAAACTAAGTCATCTCTCCAGTCCCTTACCAGTTTTAAAAAAGGCTGAACAAAAACATTCATGCTACTCTACTCCTCAGGAATAGGAGTTCCTTGATCCAGACTTGTTCTTGATTTTATAGCAGCTATGGTTATTATATAAACATTGGAAGAGATGACTCCCCACTGCCGCCCCACCCCCCACACCTTCCTATATTCTTTTTCTGGATTTAAACCATGTCCATCCTCTCAGAGGTCCTGTCACTTGCTAGTACCTCAAAAAAAAAAAAAATCAGATTAGGGCCCTGCTGCATCCCTTTTGACTCTCCCAAATTAAGCCTTGGAGTAAAACTATTTTAACTTTTGCTTAGTTATCTCAACATCCAAAGTATTAACAACAAAAAACTCAAAATATGCTGATAATTTTAAATCTGAATTTATTTTGAAATAAAAAACATCCAAAGTATTAACAACAAAAACTCAAATATGCTGATAATTTTAAATATGAATTTGTTTTGAAATAAAAATCCAAGATAACAAATTTTATAAAAATCGCCACATGGAAACACACTTTAAAATACCATCACATGCTAAATTTACTTAGGAGTTAAAAGATCCAGCCTAAACACAAGCTATCAATTGTAAATGTGAGTTCCTTCTTTTCTTCGTGCAAAAAGGAAGCTTATGCAGAACGCTGGACACATCAGGAGAGCCAGCAGTGACTCAGCACCTCTATGACTGAGGAAGCCTGGAGCCTCCTGGATAGGGATGGACTTCCCCATCCATGGGGATGCAGACTCCCCATGTGGGCTGCAGGAGCTTGGACTAGATGCTTTCCAAGCTCCTGTTTGCCATGGTCCTTTAATTTCTGGTAACAGAATGAATATCACCATTGTTTCCTTTTTATTGTAAACTTCGACAGGAAAGTGAGCATGCTCATAGGCTCTGTACATGGAGAGCTCAGTGGACGTTCTTGAGACTCTTCATCACTTGGGAAAGCCCTTTCTCAGAAGTTTCTGATCTGGTTCACTTCCTCACGTGGTGACTTGGACCGTGGCACACCATCCACACAGTCCTCCTGAGGTGGGTCCAGCTGGCTGGCAGATCTTTCCTGAAGTTGTGCCTATAGCTCCGCCACGTCTCTGCTCTGGCTTAAGTCCTCTTCTCTCCAGTTACAGTAGGTTCAATTCTCCTTTCCTTCTATTTTACAACTGGTATTTTAGTACGTTTCTATAGAATTTATTTTATCCTAATAATCAACAATTTGAGGCTGTTATGTAACCACTCTTTAGATATTTTGCTGGTCTGTAAAACTAAGTCGATTTGTATAAGAACAAGTAAAAAAACAAATGCTGGTAGACCTTAGCACCTTGCCATCATGTCCGCTACTGATGTATGGCCGCCTTCAAAGAACAACTGAGTTCACACATGGTTTTCCTATCACGTAAATACTCATGTGTTTTTTCAGTAATAAAACATGATTTTTTTTTTTTTTTTTTTGAGACAGGGTTTCTCTATGTAGCCTTAGCTGTCCTGGACTCACTTTGTAGACTAGGCTGGCCTCGAACTTACAGTGATCTCTGCCTGCCTCTGCCTCCTGAGTGCTGGGATTAAAGGCGTGAGTCACCATGCCCAGCCTAAAACATGATTTTTAAATAACAAATACCTACTCAGGACAAATGTCACAAGCAGTAGCTACAACGTATGCTACAGTGGTCCAACACTTCATTTCCATACATCACTTCCAAAATAAGGGCTCAAACCTTTGACTCTGCCCATGGATCCAAGTTCTAAGACATGTCATTACACATTATCATCTCTACAGTTTAACAAAAGCTAGGATGACATTCTCAATGTATGGAGGGGGTATAAAATCATCACTGCAAAGTTTAACTTCTTCATGATTACTTCAGAATCTCATAGGATCACCAAATCTTGCTAATTATAAAAAGGATAAATTTATAATTTCCTCTTTAATGACGGTACCATTATTGTCACTTATCTGGTCACAATTAAATTGCATTTCAACTACCTGATGTTGAACTTGAGGTAGCTGCATTGCGGTTGTATTGCTAGGGCAGTGGTATGGTGCAAAGCGCCATTTGGAACATCAGATTTGATTTAAATGACAGAAGTAAAGTCTCCTTGACACTGTTTCCTTATTTGGCATTCAAAACACAGAACAGAAACACCCCCTCAATCATTTCTTCAGTGAAAAAAGTACAGCTCTTTTGTGAGCATCGACACAATGCACGGAATCTGCTTCTTTGCATGAAAGGTGGAGTCGAGCGAGAAGGACTCAAACTCTGTGGCTACCTTCCGGTTAACACGGGTAAGAATGTGCATCAGCTCAAGCTTGTGTGCGTACAGTTTCAGCATGGCGCACAGTGACTGGATGAACCAGGACCCGTCCTTTGAATTTCTCCAGGAATAGTAACCTGCAAGGCAAAATATAAAGCATCATTTTTACCAGGTTTTATACATTTTTACATACCCACAGGCCGGCGGTGGGAGGGGGGGTGTGGGTGGGGACGGCGTGGCAGGCTAGATAGATGGCTCAGTGGTTAAGAGCACTGGCTGTTCTTCCAAAGGATCTGGGTTCAATTCCCAGCACCTATATGACAGCTCTCACCTGTCTGTAACTCCAGTTCCAGGGGATCTGACACCCTCATACCAATGAACATAAAATAGTTAAATCCTTTTTTCCCCCCTAAAAGAGAAACAGACAGTGGTGGCGGCACATGCCTTTAGTTCCAACACTTGGGAGGCAGAGGCAGGCAGATCTTTGAGTTTGAGGCCAGCCTGGTGTACAGGGTGGGTTCCAGGACAGCCAAGGCTACACAGAGAAACCCTGTCTTAAAAACAAATACAAAACCCAAAGCAAGTAAACAAAAAAAACCAAAAAACAAAAAAGGAAAAGAAATAACACCTCTAGTGTCCAGAGAAATGATATTGAGAAGAAAAACACATACTATATATACATACCTCACTGCTCTCAGCAGAAAATAAAAAGAGCAGCAATGGGCTAACGGCCATTGCCTTCCTCTGAGTGTTACTTTCTGGTCTCTTTCCCACAAGGAAAGAACAGGTAAGAGTGAGGAAGACATGAGGATACGAAAGCGAGGATGTTCAAATGGAGCCACATAGGCCTCGTGGTGTTTCAATCAGAAGTAATCTGACTTTAATATTGGTTTAGACAGATAATAAATTGCTCACATGCACACACTTTTAAAATGTCTTTAGACTGATTTATTTTATGTGTCTGAATTCTTTGCCTGCATGCAAGTATAGCACACGAGTGTGAGTTCTTTGCCTGCATGTATGTAAGTGTAGCACACGAGCATCTGACACCCACGGAGATCAGAAGACGGCAGTCAGATCCCCTGGAGCCAGAGTTACAGGTGTCATGGACTCCCGTGCGGATGGGAGGGCCTGGAGTGAGAAGTGCTCTTAACTACTAAGCTGGGTGCTTCAGCCCCCGAGATATATACACACTTGAAAGAATGTCATTAAGCCGGGCGTGGTGGCGCACGCCTGTAATCTCAGCCCTTGGGAGGCAGAGGCAGGTGGATCTCTGTGAGTTCCAAGGCCAGCCTGGTCTACAAAGCAGCCAGAGCTATACAGAGAAACTGTCTCAAAAAAAAAAAAAACCTAAAAGAATGCCATTAGTTTGCCTATAAGGTGTCTGGATGAATATAATAAATAGTATATAAAAAGCCAAAGAAGGATAAAAAATATTGTATTTTTAAAAAATTTATTTTCAGATTAACTATTAGACTCATTATGTTTAGCTTAGATGTACACTGCTTGGAAAAATGCCAGTGGATAAAATAAACAAGGTTGAATACATTTTATTTATTTGTTTAAGTAGATCTATTTATTTATTTACTTATTCTGTATGTGTGGTTGTATATGTACACATGGAGTTCATCTTGTAAGAGCTGGTTTTCTTCAACCATGACATGCACATATACGTATACAGGCCCACACCCACGAACTTAATGCCTTTTCTGTGTGAGCATGGTGGTCTGTATACGAACGGCCCCCACGGGCTCATGTTTGAATACTTGGTCCCCGGTTGGTGGAACTCTCTGGGAAGGAGTAGGAGGTGTGGCCTTCATGGAGGAGGTGTGTCAGGTGGGCTTTGAGGTTTCAAAAGCCCACAGCATTCCCAGTCCATTCTCTCTGTGCTGGTCGATGGAGATGTAAGCCCAGCTGTCTACTGCCACGCCCCCCCATCCCCCACCCTCGCTTTCCTCATAATGGTCATAGACTCTAACCCTCTGCAACCGTGGGCTCCAAATGAAACATTCTCTTGTCTAAGTTACCTTATTCATGGTGTTCTGCCACAGTTTTAAAAAAGTAACCAAGACAACATGTTAGTTATTTTAGGGATGTAAAAGTCTTTGTGAGGGGTATGTAAAAATCTTAATAATCTGTAGGACATACATAGTCTCTACTGCTCGGATCTTTAATTGGTCGCAACACAATTCCTCTAAAACCCACAGGTAGCATTCCTTTGACGTCTTCTTACCAGGCGCTGTGGAGTAAGCATACAGGAAGTCGGCCTCCACGGGTATCTTCTGGCACGCCATGTCATCCTCAGTCCCACTGTCTGTCTCAATGCCGCAGTCCAGCTCAGTGCCCCGGCAGGCCTGCATGTTGAAGAAGAAACGTTTCATTTAAAAAGCATATGCGGACACACACAACTTACATCTAAACACTGTAAGTGTGGTGTGAAAACTGGTGAGGTTTTCTGTTACGAGAACAACACCAAAATGTATTCCATATTTTCTAAACGGCAGTACAAACAGATAAAAAACATATAGCAGGGCTGTAGCCCCGGAACAAAAAGTAAACACTGATGATTAGATAGGTTCATCTCTTCTTACGTGAGCACCCAGCTGCTCAGTCATGCGCTACCTGGATGATGAAGAGCTTCGGCTTTCCGGCTAGAGTGCGGCAGTAGTCCCCTCTGAAGTGACTCGTTAATTTTTTCAGGTCAACAGGACCATTTGTTCCAAAAATTATTCCTTCATCACCATGGCTTAGAATCACACAAATAAAACTGCTCCGTTTGCTGTGGTCTTCCTTAGACACTGGAAAGACGTTTAGACATAACATAAACCAAAGGGAAGACGGGAGAGCGCTCTGCAGCTTCATTTACAACACCAGCACGCAGTAAGAGAAGGCGGTGAAGGCCCCTCGGCTGGCTGATTTGTATCTCATGATCCCCTGCCTTAGCTTCCTGAGTTGCCCGGGTTATTGTCTTACAGCACGACCACAAGACAGAAACCGAGACTACAAATACAAGATCATCCAAATCTAACGCAGGCAGAGCACACTTGGAACCATTTTAGGGGGCGGCATGATCAATCTTTCTTTTTCTTTCTTTCTTTCTTTATTTCATTTTTTTCTTCTTTTTGAGACAGGGTTTCTTTGTGTAGCTTTGGCTGCCCAGGGCTCACTCTGTAGAACAGGCTGGCCTTGAGCTCAGTGACCCTCCTGCCTCTGCCTCCTAAGTGCTGGGATTAAGGCTTTGTACCACTGTGCCTGGCTTCAATCTTTCTTTGTTTTTCTTTTCTTTTTCTTTTTTTTTTAAACTTTCTACTTAAATGAAAAAGCAGCCAATGTGGTGGCGCATGCCTTTAGTCTCAGTACCCAGGAAGCAGAGGCAGGCAGATCTTTGTAAGTTGGAGGTTAGCCTGTCTACATAGCGAGACCATGTCCTGAGAAACAAAACAAGAAAACAAAACCAAGCAAAAACCAAATCACAGTGAGGTACAGTATAATTCCATCACTTATTATCTCCATAATTATAGCTAGAACACAAAGTGAAATTACCCAATGAAGGTCATTCTTCATACATGCAATTTTGATCATTCATATACACACACACATACCCACAACGTCTCCTGGATCCCTCCCTCCCCATCCTTTTCATAAAAATAAAAACACAGGGTCCAATTTGAGCTGGCCATATACACACAGGAGTGGGGCTATCCACTGGGGCATGGTCAGCCAATCAGGGACCACATCCTTCAGTAAAATGGGCACTCCCTCCTCTCACTCAACTGTCAATAGCTCCTGTGCTAAAGGTGGGCGCTCTTGAGCCCCTGTTCCTCCATGTAAGAACACTGACTGAGGGTAGCGTTGCTGTCATGGTCCTCCCAACCTCTGCCTCTTAGAATCTTCTGCCCCATCTTCTGCGATGGTGCCTGAGTCTTGGGGTGTGTAGGGGTTGGAGTATAGATTTCTGAGTCATGGGTATGTGTAAGGCTTGGGGTACAGATGTCTGAGCTGTGGCTGTGTGGAGGGGTTGGGGTATTGAGGTCTGAGCTTCAGGTGTGTGTTTGGGGGATGTCAGGGTCTGAGCCTTGGGCCTGTGTAGGGCTTAGGGTACAGATGTCTGAGCCTTGCGTGTATGTAGGGGTTGGATGTGTGAGCTGGGGCTGTGTGGAGGGGTTAGGGTGTAGACGTCCCATTTCTGGCTGAGCCCTGCAGACACTAATCTCTGTCCTTTGACCAGTTGGGAGTTGCTGTCCCATTGCACCCAAAAACTTCCAAAGGTCCTCCTTTTAATCAGCTATTTCTTACCATTATCCATCAATTCTACAATTTCTTCACGAGTAAGATCATTTTTATTCCTGACTTCATATTTCAGGCCCAGGAATGTCTCTCTGAGTTTGGCTGCGTCGATGTCGGTACCAGACCGAGGTGTCATTCCTTGGGACAGAAAGAAGTCTTAATGGCATTTTAACAGAACAGCTGCTTTGAGATTAAATGAACGATGCAGCAATTCACACAGCTCCACGCTTCCTTGTAAATGTTAAGACAAGCCTGCTTATTTTGATCACAGTGACAGAGTCTACACTGTTAGCACACAAGACACTTCGCTGTATTAGCCGCTGCAAGCTGTCGTGGCAGGGAGATCCTCCATAGCAGCTTCAACAGTGAAAATAAGAGGGAACTTCAGATGCATGGCACTAGGTCTGTTTGTGGCTCATTTATATGATGGAGCACTATGTTGCCATCCTAGTCATTCATTCATTCATCATTCATTTATTCACTTGTAGGCAAAGTCTCACACTGCCGCTCAACCTGGCCTTGTCACAATAATCCTCCCAAGAGCTGGGATTATAGGCACGGGCCACCATGCCCAGTTTATGTTGAATGTTTTTGGTTTTCAAAAACTTTCTCATTTAGTTCACGTAACATGGTAATATCTAGCAGATAATTTTAGAAAGATAGAAAAAAGATATGTGATCTTAGTTCTGTTTTATGGGGCAAAGGACCCCAGGTGCCAATCATTGATTTTCATCCCTGCCAGCTGTGCCGGGGCCCTTAACTCACAGCGCCAGGCAGGTGGGCCCTAAGGGCGCTCCCTAGCTGCCTTTGGAATACAAATATCTCCGGCTTGAGGTTACTGAGTTATCCCCACCCTGGGCCACATTTCCCATTTGCAGGCTGTGTGTCTGTCTGGGTCTAGGCACAGTCTGCTGTCTTTACATCTACTGTTTACTTCAGGCTTTCACTCCAACCTTGTTGCTTATGAAACCTTCCCATCTCCCATCACTCAGTCTCAAGGTATTGGCTCTGTTGGGCAGCAACAGAATCCAACCTTTCACAGTCACAGGGAGAGACAGAGATTTTCAACCTGGGAGAAGAGTTCAGACCGTATATGGGACATGGAAGGTTCTAGTGTATCTCTACTTTGTGGTTTTTCTGCATCAGTTTACTGACTCATAACATATGGCTATTGCTTTTCATATTATATCCAATGGAAATGGCATCAATATTTAAAATACTTTAAAAGTCATGTTAGATACATACCAGTGCTTTTATGGAAGTTCTTATTATTAATTATTACACACACACCCATTTCAGGATAATCCATTTTATAACTACTGTCCAGATACATCCCAGAGTCCATTGATTTGCTTCCATGTATGGTCTTTCTGCATGGAAATCAGGTGATAATTATAAAGGCAGAAATGACAATTCTATTAATACGACTTTTATGACTCATAAGAATAATTAACATTTGTTTAAGGCTACCAATGTACCCATCTTCATATTACATCCTTCATTCATTCAAATTTCACAGCATGTGGGTCTGATCCCTAGTACTAAGGGAAAAAAAAAGAGGCATGAGCAAATACATTCACAACAACCCATTTTACTGACGAGGAAAGGACCTACCACGGCTGAGTAACTAAGTAATGTGCTGGAGGGTGTTCTGATCTTATCGTGGCATCAAGGTGGAAAGTTTTCCTATGAAGTCCAATAAAACTTTACCAACTACATCTTTAAAAAAAAAACAATAACATTGTATGAAATAATTTCTCCTTTATGATTAAAGTATGCTTCTTTAAGATTTTGTTTTTTGAGGCAGAGTCTTGCTATCAGTAGCTAGGCTGGCCCTGGGCGGTCCTCTTATCTAAGCCTCTGCCCCCGACCCCAAAGTCAGTCCTTAAACTTCATGAGCTGAACCAAGAATACAAGAAGAACCACCATAAATCCTTGAACATACTCCTGTAGGAGGCACTTACATAAAAATATTGGCGAGCTAGACCAGAACTCAGTAATCCTTTCTTAGAGGACCAGACATGAAGTATGTTAGGCCATGCTGTGCCGGGCTTAAATGAAAGTCCAATAAACACTAGGAGCTGATATAGATGTAAACACACAAGGGTCTTTTAATTGCTCAGCTTAAGCTGGACCCACACTATCACTGACATGGCGGATCAGGTGTGAGTCCTGAGTACAAGTAGGAAAGAACATTTTATAGACTGTAGTGAGTGAGAAAGCAGGTAGATGTGTTTCTAGTTTGGCAAGCATCCTATTGATTATTCCTTGAACTAATTGATATTCCTCTGGCATCAACCCATGAATAATTAACTTCTACAGAATAACTCTTGAGAAATCCGGGAGAATTTTTCCAGCTGATTGGATATCTCTGTGCCAAGTGTATCTTTGTGGGTTTTTCTAGATCCGGAGTTCAAGAGTAGGTCACCCAAATACAGAAATGAAAGTTTTAAGCAAAATGGAGTTACTTTGGTCCATCAGCCATAGGCTACCCTCTAAGTAGAGGTTCAGACTGGCTGGGCGAAACTAGCCCAGGGCAATATGCTCCTTAACGTGGAGCTATATTTGCACTAAAGGTGACAGACAGAATGAGCACAAGGCTGACCTCTGATCTAGAAGATTCTAGAAACAATATTCTGGGAACAACCAAACATCAACACTGTTGAGGACAGATAGGAATATCTTAAATTTTACAAGATTCTAAAAATAATGGTAGGGAGAGATTAAAAGCAATAAATGAAGGAAGTCAAGGTCAGACAAAAAAAGAACCATTATATTTAGCTGGAGGTAAAGGCCCCACATTTTATAGAGAAAATAAGTCACATAGGAACAAGCTGTGCTTTCCTATTCCAAAAATCTAGAATCAAAAATGCTCCAAATTAATTAGCTAGGTGTGGTGACGCATGCCTTTAATCCCAGCAGTGGAGACAGAGGCAGGTGGGTCGAATTCAAGACCAGCCTGGTCTACAAATCAAGTCTAGAACAGCCAGGGCTGTTACACAAAGAAACCTTGTCTTGAAAAACCTAAAAATAAATAAATAAATAAATAAGAAAGAAAGAAAAGAAAAAGAAAGACAGAAAAGAAAGAAATGCTCTAGCATTGGAGAGCTTTTGAATGCCAACATGATGCCACAAGTAGAAAATCCCACACATGTGATGGGCCACTTTCTTGTTTTGTTTTTTTCAAGACAGGGTGTCTCTGTGTAGCTCCATTTGTTTTGGAACTGTCTCTGTAGAACAGGCTGGCCTTGAACTCACAGAGATCTACCTGTCTCTGCCTCCTGAATGCTGGGATCACCCAGCAATGGTTCACTTTCAAAATGCAGGCACATTAAAAATATTATATAAAATTAGCTTTGGGATGCATGTATAAAAGTTTATGTGAAACAGAAATGAATTCATAGGGTTTAGGATTTACAGATCAGGGAGACAACTCAGAAGGTAATGGCGCTTTCTATGCAATCCTCACGGCCTGAATTCAATCCTTGGAAACAACATAAAAAGCTCTAAGTCGGTGGTTCTCAACTTGTGGGTCAGGACTTGTTTGGAAGTCAAATGACCTTTTCACAAGGGCATCACATGTCAGCAGATTCCTGCATATCAGATATTTACATTATGATTTACAACAATAGGGAAGTTGCAAAGTAGCAAGGAACGTATTTTATGGTGGGGAGGATCACCACAACATGTGGAACACTGTATTAAAGGGTCGCAGTGTTAGGAAGGTTGAGAGCCCCTGCTCTAAGTGGTGGCACACTTAGTGGCAAGCACAGTGCGCCCGTGTAGGATGGGGGGTGGAGCCATGAGACTACGTGGAAGCCTGACTGCCAGCCTAGGGCACTCTGCAGCAGAAACAAGGGAAAGTTGGATTCAGACTCCAACATGTGCACTGTAATTCGCACACACCTGTACACACACACACACACACACACACACACACACTACTTTGGGTCCCAGCTCTAATGTATTTTAATACATACATACATACATATTAATAGGTGAATATTCTCTAAGTTGAGAGGCCAAGTCCTAAAATACTTCTAGTCATTTTGGATAAGGGATGCAATACTTATAATTGACCACAGAAATGTATTTGCCATCGCCTAATGCTGACTCTTCACCACCTGTTGCCGCCTTTACCAGCCAGCATGTGACAACTAGATCAAGAGGGAACATACCTTGATAAAGAGCAGAGAACATAAGGGCACTTAACATACATAGGACCTAAACAATCCGCTTGCCCTCAGGATAAGACACGAAGCCGCACATGGGGCTGGAGAGACGGCTCAGAGGTTAAGAGCATTGGCTGCTCTTCCTGTGGCCCTGGGTTCAATTCCCAGCATCCACACAGTGGCTCACATAAGCTTCGCAGCTGTAGAAGGAGCAGGCAGCTTGGCCTCTCTGGCTTGAAAGCCTTTCCTTCCCTGTTCCTATGTAGAATCCCACTTATATACCAACTCCTCACGGCGTGATGACTCTTGCCTGGCATTCTAGCACTTAGGAGACAGAGGCCAGAGAACCATCACATATTTCAAGCCAGCCTGAACTACAGAGCTCCAGGTTAGCCTGGGGTAGGTGGAGAACCTGCCTTAAACAACTACAAATAAAAATAAATAAATAAATAAATACTTACATTTCAGAGTTATTAATGGATTTCGAATCCACCGTGGTTTCGTTGTTCTCCATGGCCACTTTTCTTTACTAGAATATAGAAAGAAAGAAAGAAAGAAAGAAAGAAAGAAAGAAAGAAAGAAAAGAAGAAGAAGAAGAAGAAGAAGAAGAAGAAGAAGAAGAAAAGGAGTTACTTATAGCAAGTCTATATAGAGCTACTGCAAAGTGTTAGCAATGCCACACTCATGGCTCCTGGAGTCAGACTGTGTGGAGACTGACCCTTTGCAAGGGCACCCCAGTGCAGGCCCTTTTTTCCTTTCCTGTTCTTCCTTACCTATGAAGTGTGTGTAGCTCAATCTCTGCATGCCCCGACCCCCCATTTGTGTGCCCCTGTCAATCAAAACAGATACTCTTTCCTTGGTCACCCAACAAATCAAGTTATTTGTTGGAACTTGGCTTCCAGCTCAGCACAACTGAAACCAAACCGAAGCTCAAGGCACACAGTAAAGCTCACACAACACTCTAACACAATGGTGAGAGCCCCAGGGACTTCCAAACCTCTAGACTCTCCCAGCCAGAAATTTGACTTCCAATACTAAGTGACTTGATAAGGCATGTGACGGTTGCTCTCCTTATCTGCAGCACTGAGGAAGCCAGCTCCTTACTTGACTTCTACTGTTCTACAGAAGGAAAGAAACTCGGCAATGTAGTATACCTCCCCAAGTAAAGAAGACGAACAGAAATAAGACACCAAACAAGGACTAAACATCTCGAATGAATCTCCTGATTCCAGAATCCCTGGCTTTGTCACAAATTTCAATCGATATACAACTTTTAACCTCAGTCCTGTGCTAAGGTCACACATACTACGGCTCCTCACACAGAAGGCTTTAAAGCTAAGTTCCTACTCTCTTTGCCAATAGCTGAGAAAGAATACAGAGAAGAGGAAGTGACAGCACTACAGTTTACCCACAGAAGGGGACAGTGCTTTGTTGGCCTTCAAAAGCCAGTGTGCGGTTTGCATTCCTATGTAGGCTTTTGCTTTCTGTAAGTTTTACACTCACTGCTTGGCTCTCTAGAAAACCACAGGGTATGGGCACAACTGGGATGTACCATGTTTCTAGTCAGCAAGCCAAATCCTTAGAGAGCACACACTTTGGGCCAAGTTTCTACCTTCAAGAAACTTGAATTCTAGAAAGAAGAGTCAGAGATGGACAATAGGGCTTCGGACTCTGTCAAGGATGTGAGGAAATGAAAAAGGGGAAAGAAACCGGGAGTGTAAGCAACTTTAGCTAGGTGGTCAGAAAGCCATTTCTGAGGTGACACAGAGCTCTGAATGACAGAGGCTGACAGTGGGAAAGTATCAGCTAGATCAAAGGCCTAGAACTATTTCTCTACTTAAAGTATAGAAAGACCAGGGCAGGGAGATACCCAGGAAAGGCGAGAACGCATACGGTCTTGGGGCTAATAAGAAGGAGAGAACATCGGAACATTTAAACCCAAAGAGGAACAACCGCGTGAAGAATCAGCAGGGTCAGAATGGTAACACATGGGCCAGTGAGAAGCCTTCTAGAATAGTCCCGGGAGATGATGGGGGCCTGAACTGGAGCTGACCAGCTGACAGCCTGGCCATCCTGCTATTTAGAAGCTGATTAAGAGGAAGTGAAGGCAGCAGAGGAGCCAAAAGCAAAGTGATTTGGGTAGATATGGTACACCAAGACTCCAGAAGCCTTTCAAGAAGGCTCACTTTTCCCAACCCTGCCAGAAGGCCAACTTAAAAGAGGGCAGAAAGCCACAGGCTTTATTAAAAACAAAACAAACAAACAAACAACAACAACAACAACCCCAGTCACAGCTACAGTGGGGACTGTTAGGAAAAGCTATCCAGGGTAAATAAATGACTAGACTCTACTTCAGTAGCATGCTGGGTGTTACCCAGAGGACCCTCAGGGAGTGTTGGCTTCTCCAGGGTGTATTCTTTTGCACAGCTCACTATTAGCTAGGTTAGTTTACAACTTTGTAGGAAGTTAAACCATAAGAAGTAGCTACATAAGCGATTCTTGTCTGTAGCAAAAAATAGATTTGTTGCCTGGAGAGGTGGCTCAGAGGATAAGAGCACTGGCTGTTCTTACAGAGGTCCTAAGTTCAATTCCCAGCACCCACATGGTGCCTCCTAACAATCTATAATGGGATCTGGTGCGCTCCTCTAGACTGCAGGCAGAACAATGCATACATAATAGTAAAAAAAGAAAAAAAAAAGAAAAAAGAAAAAAAAAAAAGAAAAAAGAAAAAAAAAGTTGGGCATGGTGGCACACACCTTTAATCTCAGCACTTGGGAGGCAAAGGCAGGCAAATCTCTGTGACTTCGAGGTCAGCCTGTTCTATAAACAGAGACAGCCAGGGCTGTGACACAGAGAAACTCTTGTCTCGAAAAACAAATAAACAACAGAGTGGGTCTTTAAAACATAAATAAATAAATGTCTTATAATGATACAATTGATTTTTGATAGAAAGATGAATCCTTTTAAGTTATAGTTATTCCCGTAGAGGAAGTAACCAGTTTCCAAACTCCCAAGGAACTGCTCTTTCGCTTCCAATTCTCCTTTGAACTAGATTTAACTTTTTTTTTTTAAGATTTATTTAATTATGTATACAGTATTTTGCCTACAAGTACATTTGCACGACAGATGAGGGCACAGATCTCTTTATAGATGGTTGTGAGCCACCATGTGGTTGCTGGGAATTGAACTCTGGACCTTTGGGAAAGCAGCCAATACTCTTAACCTCTGAGCCATCTCTCCAGCCCTGGATTTAACATTTTATTGGCTCCATTAATTAACTAGTAGCTGAATAAAATTCTTGATGTGGCTCTACTTTCTATTTGAACAGCCAGGTTTTTAACTTTTTTGAAAATTGTATTTAAAGGAACCAATTGTTACCCTGGGTAGAGAAAAGCAACAATATAAACAACTCTTCCAGTTACTTTTGCTGCTTGGCTGTGAATGGGAGGAGAGAAATGGAACAGTCGCTGGACAGGAGTGAGGTTAGAGGATGCTTCAGGACCCGCCTTGTAAGCCTTGTTACTTGGGTTGTTGAGAAATGGGAGATTAATAACGCAGGAGCAGAGATGGGCTGGGCTTTCTGAAGAGATGCACGGGGATGGCCAGTATACACACGGAACTTACCTCAGGTAAGAGCAAGGCAAACGCATTCACAGTAAAGCAAATGAAAGCAAAATATTTCATTGATTTTTTTTTTTTAAGGTAGTACTGGGGCTCGAAACCAGAGTCTCAGGCATTAAGTGAGTACTCTACCACTGAGTCACGGTCCTGTACAAAGTGTTCCGGAGGTAACAGAGAGACTGAGGGTGATGAGAGATAGACTTGGTTCTTCTCACGGGGCAGCAGCCATCTCCTTTGAGAAGCTAACCTGTGACACGAGAAATCCTAAATGTCGCCTTTGGTTTGCTGTGGACATATCTCTAAATTTAACCAAGTGATACCAAAACAGAATTGGGTACAAAGCTGGCAAGTGCACGTGAGAGGTGTTTCCACACTACTGGAAGGGATATAAATTCGTAAGACCTCCTGAGACTATTTTGGGAGGCACTACCCATTTGCTCATAAAACCTGTCAAGTTTGATGAAGTAAACTGACAGTTAGAGTGTCTATAAATACCCCGGGAGATGGGGAGTAAGAAAATTAAAGAATGTACATTATTCATAAAAACTGAGTGTGTATACAGAGAAATAACTTATGGTAAGTCCACTCATATTACTACAGCTATTTTCTTTTATCGTCTTCTTGTATCCCTCATCAATGGGATAAAATGCTAACAATATTAGCTGAAGTGAACCCAGCCTGATCTCTTTTTACATATTGCTATATTTATTAGCGGCGTCTGTCTGAATGGTAGGATTGCTGACAACTTATTTACTTTGTAATATCTTCTATAACTTCTAATTTTGTAAACCCCGTTCCAATGTTAGGAAATATGATTTTACAAAATAGTGTCAAGCATAGCAGGCCGCTGTCAGCAGGATTGTGCTAGTCACTTTCAATCCCCAGCCCTCCTATTTCAAGAGCAATAATTAATTAATTAATTAATTGGTCAGGCATTGTGGTACAATCTATAATGCCAAAAGTCTGGAAACAGAGGGAGGAGGATTGCAGTGGGTTTGAGGTTAGTCTGACTCGCCTAGCAAGTTCCAGGGTGGCCTATACAACCTCATAAAACCAAAAGAGTAGGAAAGGTATAAGGGTACTCTTCTATTGGGAAAATAGCCTCCACCAGGTTTGGGTCTCTCTGCCTTTCTTTTTCTTTCTTATGGATAATAAATGTGTTGGGTACTAAGAAATCTCAAATTTCCATGAGCTAGAAATATCACGAAGAATAACTTGTCACTAGCTATGCCTCTACAAAGTGGGCAGACCACAAGCTTAGAATACTTAGCAATTTGTGCTTCAGAAACAAGGTGTAGTTAATTTGACTAACTAGAGAACAGTACAAAGCATCACTAAGACTAAGAAGTCTAGACAAAAGGTAGATATATAAAAGGGTCAGTAAACACTTTGGCCCGTGAGAATATAATATTTCCATTCATCAACAAATGGAACATGTGTAACTAGAAAGAAGAGAGAGAGAGAGAGAGAGAGAGCGCAATCAAAAGGTAAATATAACATAAAGTGTTTAGTAAGCGCCGGGCGTGGTGGCGCACGCCTTTAATCCCAGCACTCGGGAGGCAGAGGCAGGCGGATTGCTGTGAGTTCGAGGCCAGCCTGGTCTACAAAGTGAGTCCAGGACAGCCAAGGCTAACACAGAGAGACCCTGTCTCAAAAAACCAAAAAAAAAAAAAAAAAAAAAGTGTTTAGTAAGCACTTTGGCCCAAGAGAACCTTTACACTGGCCAATCAATGGAAAATGCATAGTTAGACAGGCAGGCAGGCAGGCAGGCAGGCAGGACCGATGGACGGACACAACAGGCCTCAACAGAGATACAGAGATGTCAAGGAAGCATAGAATAGATGTTCACATCATCTATATGAAGACATGGCCAACTGTAAGGCATCATCACCATGTCAAAGCAGCAGCTTTGAAAGGGCTAACAAGTGCCCTTCCCACTTTATAACATTCCAGAAAAGATGAAAACACAGACAGCCTGAGCAGATCAGTGGCTGCCAAGAATTACGGGGAGATGGGGAGAGCATAAAGGTTGTCAGGTTTGGTAGTAAGCACCTTGACTTGATGAGCCATCTTGCTGGCCCCCAATAATAGATTTTAACTAAACATTAAGTGGCTTTTAAGTACTCATTTCCTTTTCATATACCCAACCAATTTTCTAGAATCAATTGTGGAAAGTTAAAAAACAAAACAAAACAAAACAAAAAACAAAAACAACAAAACCTCAGACAGATGAGTCTTTACTGTAAGTAACTTCAATCACCTTGACATTAGCCATAAGACAGTTGAATTTCAATCCTAAAAGTAATTGGTGGATGATATATATATATATATATCTCCTTTTAGGACAGGAATTAAAATGTTATCTTCCTACTTGATAGGGATTTCTCAGAAAATTTCATCCTTAGTCCTTGAACATTGCAAATTATCTTGGTTATCAGCTCATTTTGATATTCTACTAAATTTCTTATACTAAATCAAAATCTGTCTAGTGTGAGGCATATGCACACTGACTCTATTTGTCATCATCTGCTTTTCCCACATCAGGTACCAAATCCACACTCTTGGGACAGACTCTTAGCATTACCTCATCGCCATTAGCTAATACCCAGCTGGATACAACTTATTCTAGGGATGCTGAGCTCATCTCTGAAGGATTTAAAAAAAAAACCCTGTCTCTTGGGGGATGTATAGACTGTCACACATGATAGCAGGAGCTTAGGGTATTAAAAACAAGAAAACAAACAACAGGGTTTTACAATACATTCTGGCTTAGCTACCAAGTGTTTCTGAAAATCCCTGTGTCAGTTTAGGATTTGGATGACTGGAAATGTTAAGGAAACACATTCCGTGCTCACCAGGAAGCTGTGACCAATGCATTTGACCGTACATGGTGATCTGGCATTTAGGCCTGAGACTCATTTCTCTGGTTCCTGGATCCTTTGATGACTACAGCAACCGCAATCAGATGTTCAAAAGTTTATAAATGTTGTGGGCATAAATTTACTGTCACTCTGAAATAGAGATTTAATTGTTCCAAGCTGTGTTTTCCTGAAAGAAGTGAAAAGTTGAAATTGCTCTCCATTCATACAGTTGTTTGACAGTTTTTCCTTGCAACTGTACAGGACAAGTGATCTTCAGAATTAAAGAAGGAACAGAAGCTATTTCTAATGAGCTATAATGTATTAATAATAATAATGTACAATGTATCGATAATAACTTGAGATGACAGCTTGCCTATGGTAGGGCTTTGAAATGAAGTGTTACATTAATACAAACCAGTTTTAGAATGTGTGAGTGTGTGTGTGTGTGTGTGTGTGTGTGTGTGTGTGTGTGTGTGTATCATATACATGAGAGTGAGAGTGTGCTTGCCTATGTCTGTGCACTAGGAGGTCTCAGATGTAGACTTCTGGTATCTTTCTCTATTGCCAACTACCTTATTTTTTTGAGACAAAAGTCTCTCATTGAACCTAGAGCTCTTTCTATTGGCTAGACTAAGGCAGTGCGTCCTGTGATATGCCAGGCTATAGTGGGATTACAGCCATAAGCCACCACACTCAGCTTTTACGTGGGTGCTAGGGATCTGAACTTGGGTACCTGTGCTTGCATAAAATTGCCTTCTGAGCCATCTCCCAAGACTAAATTTCGGAGATTCTTAAGCTGAGAATCTGTTCCCTGATCTCTAAGTGCTTTCTAGATCTCATTCTGACACACAAGAATCAACACTCTTCACTTCTAAGACAGTAGCAGCCAAACTAGGCATGTCTTTTACTTCTAGTGCATATGCTAAACTGAGCAGTACACACGTGTTTCCAATTGGGCTTCCCAGTAACACTGAGGCATAATGGTTCAACTTCAGACTTCAGCTAAATAGAACTTAGAAAGTTGATCCCGTTTTAGGTAACAGAGCCATTGCTTCAGCTCCATGCAGCAAACTCCACTCTATAATCTATAGATTGCTCAGCACCATATAGGGGTTGACAACACTATAGTTAATTTCAGGGGAACAAAAAAACAGAAGCCCATAATCTCACCTAATTAAGATGAGATTGAAAACATAAATGGCAGGACAGTAACTGATTATTCAAAACTGAAATAGAATGTGCAATTGTCCCTCAGTATTTGTGGATGGCTGGTTCTAGGACCTCCCTCAGATAGCAAATTCAAGTCCAAGGACTTTGTATAAAAGGGTGTACTATTTACATATACGCTAAGCAGCCCTGATATTAATTACTAATGGTACCTAGTACAACATAACATCTTTATGTATATATGATTAAAAAAATCTGCACACATCAATACAGATTCAACTTCTATTCTCTGGCAACTCTACCTACAGTTGGTAAAGTTTACAAACCTAGAAGGTCCACTAGGCTGCACTTACTGCAGCGAAGAAAACAGTAGTAATGGTTATGATGCTTCTTGTGCCACCGGGAAATTTACTTATAAATGTAAAATATCTGATTAAACATTCAGAAAGCATCATTAAAACACTTCCTTTGTCTACGTATCTTCCTATCAGTAGAAAGGTGAAGGCATGGTAGCCTGGAGCACGACTTCCAGGAAGACTACTACTTCTTTTCTTTTTTGGTTTTTCGAGACAGAGTTTCTCTGTATAACCAGGCTCGCTTGGAACTCACAGCAATCTGCCTGCCTCTGTCTCCTGGGTGCTAGGATTAAAGGTCTGTGGCACCACGCCTGGCACCCAGGAAGCCTACTTCTAACTGGGCAGAACAACTTGAGAAAGATTGGGATTATATTTACTCCCTATCAGAGAGAACAAAGCCTCACAAGTACTTTCATATTAAGTAAATGAAACAGAAATGGCACCTGCTTCATAGTAGTCTGGTTAAGAAAAGATTTCATCTGTAGTGTACCCAGTGGGGTTTTTGTTTGTGGTTTTTGTTTTTGTTTTGTTCCTTCCTAAATCTGTCCCATCTGGTCTCAGTTCCTTTGGAATACACTGAACTGGATGTTACCATTGAGCCTGATGAAGCCAATATTTTAATGTTTATGGTGTAACAAAAGTGAAAACGTGCAAGCTGGAAAGGAAAGGGAAACACGGAGACCAGTTCAGTTGGACCATGGGAAAGACTGTGGCACTTCTTATCTGCAAAGGCTCCAGGGAAACCCTTGGAGAGCAGTTTCTGGACAGACAAAAGAAGAAAACAGCAAAACCCCTGCAGACATCTAAGACTGGACATGCGAGAATTACTGACCTATTTTTGCTGTTGAAATAAAGATTAGAATAGAAGAGCCTCAATGTCTTTTATAAAAAACTACAATAACTATGTAAATTACTAAATGTCAGTTGTACACAAATGTTGCATTAGACATGGAGTGTGTGAAGTAGTGGAGAGGCAGACCCTACCCCCATACATATCCATGTTTGCTGGTATTTAAAAAAAATGGCAGCAAGGTAGATGCTAGCTTATGTACTTATTAGATAAATAATTAGTCCTTATTAGATAATTTCACTGTATTTTAGCAGAACAAAGAAGCCCTACTGGGAGTATTGAAGGCAAGAACAAAAAGGTCAAAACAAATGAAAACTACTATATAGAACCTCACACTTAAGAAAACATTGGTGCACACATGATTTCATCTTTACAACACCCCGATTAGCTACATTGATTATATCTTATTATGAACAAGCTGCTAAGCACCATGGGACATGGCCTCAGATGGTCAGACACCTGAGCACCCTTTCCTCCCCAAAATGTTGCTTTTACTGTTAAATGAATATAGATCAGTACCTAAGGATGTAAGAATTTCCATATCTTTTTAAAGGCCCTATCACTGAGTAGAATTTAAAAGTACTATCTAACACCAAGACTGGAAGTAACTAATGCAAGCTCTTTGAGGAGAAAGACTGTGTTGTAACTTTTAAAAGGGGGATGAAGTGGATGGATATGCTCTTAAGTCTGAGAGTGAAACAGTAAGGTGGCACTGTAATTGCTCATCACAGCTAAAGATACAGGGTTCTTAGACCGGCAAGAGACATAACAAAAGCAATCTGATTTAATTAGGTGCAGTATTCACTTCTGCTACTCTGTACCGGTGTGACTGCTACATTTCAAGAAACTGCCACTCCTTAAAACACCCTTTTACTTTCCAAAAGCCTTATTCTGCTGGACAGCAAATCAAGGCTGAAGCTTAGCCACCTGGTTGTGACAAGGATGGTTCAAGCTCTACATTTCCTGTGGCCACTTGTAACACACTGTAAGTGGCTTTTCTGGGGGGGGGGGGGCTGGCCAAACCCCCAGCTTAGCGGCTCCTTCTGCTATTTTGCATACTCATACAGTTACCAATCTTTCCTAATCTTCATTTTAATCAGTCCTTTTACTGTAATAAAGCAAATGGATGAGCATTAAGGAAGTGGTGTTGGCTTAACAGTTTTGTTGAGAGGCAGTAAACAAGCAAAAGTAGAGGATATGACATAGCAGTTCTCAGGAAATGCCTGATGCAAAGGAAGAAACGGGAATGTTTACTTGAATTATTGACTAAGAACTGAAACCCATTTAGGAGTTTCTACTCACAAGCAAAGACGGGGGGGGGGGGGAGGGGGGAGGGAAGGGGGGGGAGTAAGAAGGTTGACAGAGGGCTGCAGGCAAAAAAAAGCAAAGGACACTGGGAGAAAAGATAAAACCGGAGGGCACTCAAGACCAAGGGTTTGGCTTTGCTAACCCGCTTTGAGGATAAGGTTTTAAGGCTAAACGGAAACATCTAGAAAACTGGTTTTGCTCATGCTTTAACGAGTGAAAAGGAGACGGGGAGAGGGCAGAAGGACGGGGGTGGGAGTGAGGGTAGGGCAAGGGAGCGGGGAGAGACCAGCAAGGAGGCTAGTTCAGTTCCCTGGAAGACACATAGCAAGTTCACAAGATTGGGCGCCTAACAGCAGAAGCGCCAGGTAAAAATCTGGCAGACACCTACGTCTACAAAGGCTAGGTGACTAACAGCAGAAGGTGGGGGCCGCAAAAATTACCTGAGGTGACTCAACTGAGGAGGTCAAGAACCAGCTGACCAAAATTTAATAAGTGTGAGGAACGGGCAGTAACTAAGCAAAGCCCAAGGGGGTGTCAGTGCAGCTCCTACAGGGATTTTGACCAAGAAAAGAACAAGCTGGAATATTCACGGAAAGCTTCGGGCTAAGAAAAGAGAGTTGGGGGGCCAATACTTAAAACCAGCTCTCTGCAAGAACCAAAAATCACACAGTGAACTCGAGAAAACCAAACATAAAGACCAAACCTTGGTGCAGTAGAGCGAGGCTGGGTCCCTAGAGCCAGCCTCAAGGTCTGCATTAAGGCTTGTCTCCCAGGCCCCAGGGCAGAACTTCCCCTACTCATCCTCGGCTTCCGAGGCCATGCCTCCGCCTGTGGCTCCAGGATTCTGCCACCTCCCGCCCCTAGGCCTCCAGGCTCACCCCCCCCCCTCCTACCCCTTTCCCATCCTTGAAGCTCAGTGCACCGGGCGATCTCCCGATCGCCGCCCCCACCACTTCGGACTCCGCCTTCTGCGCTTCGGCTGGGCCCACACGCCAGGCTCCGGGGTCTGAGTCCAGCCTTGATTCACTCGGGCTCGAGGACACCGGCTCGGCTTCCCAGGTCTGGGCTCCCAGCACCGGATCACGCTCCCGGCGAGCATTTCCAGCTCCTCTGCCTTCAGTGCTTGCCTGAGCAAGCCTGGAGGCCACACAAAGGATCCTCCACCCAGATCGCCCGTTTCCCCCGCCTTCTCCAAGCAGCTGCAGACCCGGCAAGCTGAGGGCACCGACTCGAGGAGGCGACGCAGGCCCGGGAAGGCACGAGGGCAGACCGCACTCACCGAACCGCTGCAAGCTCCGTACGGCAGGACAGGACTCTTTGCTTTGATCCCACCAGCACAGCTACAGCAAGCGCAGCCTACCGCCCGCCCCGCCCACCGCCCGCCCGGCCCCGCCCCCCCCACCCAGCACCGCCCACCAGCACCGCCCATCGCCCACCGAGCCCTGTTCACATCCCCGCTCCTTCCTGGTGTCCCCCTCCCCCAAAATCCCCTTCTCCCGCACGCAGGTCGCGACTTGTCTCAGCCCAGGCCGAAGCCCCGCCCTCTGGAGCCCCGCCGCGCAGCCCTTTTCTCGCAGGCCACGCCCCCGTGTGACCACGCCCCCCGCGTGGGGGTTTGAAGCTCTGGTTCCCGCCAGCAACAGCTCCACCAGCTGCCATCTGCGGCCGGCTTGCATCACCTGAGGTAAATAAATTTAGAGAGGTCTTTAGGCCGCGCCTGATTCCGGGGGCGCAAAGCTGGGCGTTCAGGGCGACACCGCTGTCTGTCAGAGCTCCGACAAGGAGAAAACAGGGCTGAACCCCGCACTCGAACTCTCTACTTCCTCGCAAAGGAACTGAGGCTCTTCTTCACTTCCCGTTCAACTCTTGGGCCCTCAGTGAGAAGTACTGAAATCGCGGGCTGTTTTAGGTCCTATTTCTGGCCCTGCCCCAGTGAAGTGTTTTTTGCATAATATGCCGGAAACATGAGCACAGCACTCAGCGTCAGTTTTCTGGGGGGCTGAGGATACTGACAACATGTTTACTCCATGTGAGCAGCAGCTGCTTCCGGAGGTTTGCCTGGTTGCATGTAAGGGACTGGGAGTATATATGCAGGTACTCACATGTCTACCGTTTGTTGCATGCAGAATCCATGTTCTTGCATTTCCACAGGACATTATTTTTTCCAGTTCCGACAGAAACTTAAAAAGGATAAATGGGAGCCGGGTGTGGGGGGCGCACGCCTTTAATCCCAGCACTCGAGAGGCAGAGGCAGGGGGATCTCTGAGTTTGAGGCCAGCCTGGTCTACAAAGCAAGGCCAAAAAAAGTCTTTTTTAAAAAAAAGGTAAATGGTTTGCTCTTGGGAAGAGCAGAGCCACAGTAGTTAAAAGGCAGGTTCCGGAAACAAACTGATCTATCGTTACCCCTCCCAGAGTGAGTGAGGATCAGCCATTTTCTGTTGGGATAATAGGACGCATTCAAGCCTAGCGATGCTTCTGGATGCTTCTGGGTACTATGGTTCACAAGGAAGGAACTAATTATGGTTCACAAGGAAGGAACTAATTAAGAAATCCCGATCTCCTTGTGCCCCCACTCCTACCTGTGCAAAAAAACGGTCTTAACAAAATGATGCTTGCCCAGCCTTTAATCCCAGCACTCGGGAGGCAGAGACAGGTGAGGTGGATCTCTGTGAGTTCAAGGCCAGCCTGGTCTACAAAGCGAGTCTATGACATCCAGGGTTATTACACAGAGAAACCCAGAGAAGCTTGTTAGAGCAGAACAGCTGGAGGTGATGGTTTTCGTCTGAGCTCTTTAGTTTCTCTTAACAGTGGTGACCCAGAGGGCGTAGAAGGTGTTCTAGGCTTCAGAGAGAAAGAATTCGTGAAAAGCAACGTGATGCTTTGCAGATCGGGCCAGCTGGAAGTAGTCAAGGAGCAGGGAGTAGTCATTTGGTGGGAAAACTGAATTAGGAATATAGTATCTGATCATTTTAGCGCCAGATTCTGCAGGGAAATTTAGACTTCATAAGATAAACTACGTATCAATTAAATGATAACTGAATCATTAACGAGTATTCTTGCACGAAGCTGTAAAAATGGTGATCATCAGTCTGGAAGAGTTGTGCTGCTTTGGATGGGAGAGCGGTGAGGAGGGAAGGAAGCAGGAGCTGCAACAGTATTGTTAAGGGCTTTCCTACAACTCTGAGCCAGGCTCTGTGGAGCACACTGGTAATCCCAGCACTTGGGAGGCAGAGGCAGGTGGAGCTTTGGGAGTTTGAAGCCAGCCTGGTCTACAGAGTGAGTCCAGGACAGAAAACCAAAAAAAAAAAAAAAAGACAGAAGCAATAAATACAAAATCTGTTCAAAAGCAAAGTAATTTAAGTATGAAGAGAGGAAATTCAGTCTTTTATATTTACTTTCTTAAGTCGTTATACAGTCTAGAAAGGGAGCTTTTGTAGTAATATGTTTGTGAGTTTTATTTTATTTTTTAAAATAATTATTTTTTGCTTTTTAAAACATTTTTATTTAATTTTAATTTATGTGCATTGGTGTGAGGGTGTCAGATCTTGGAGTTACAGACAGTTGTGAATTGCCATGTGGGTGCTGGGAATT
The DNA here is from genome assembly GCF_964271855.1 of Acomys minous. NCBI lineage: Eukaryota > Metazoa > Chordata > Mammalia > Rodentia > Muridae > Acomys > Acomys minous. Next base: position 35,048,605 of record NC_140497.1, on the reverse strand, counting down.
GAACCCAGGACCCGTGGAAGAGCAGACAGTGTTCTTAACCACTGAGCCAACTCTCCAGCCCTGTAAATGAATTTTAATAGCATGCTTTAAGATAACTACTTAAAGATGAATCCTGAGTAGTAGATATTGAATAGAGGCATTCTAGAGTACGAAAAAGAGGGGCTGAAGAAATGGGTGGGTGCTTAAGAGATCTTGCCGCTCTTCTAGAGGACCCAAGTCCAGTTCCCTGGTGCCCAACTGAGATGGAACTTGCAGTTCTAGCTCCAGGGGATCCAGCACTCTCTTCTAGCCTTCAAGATCGTGCGCATGTGCGCGCACACACACACATTCACGCAAATATACCCATGTAAATAAAACTTAACAAGACTTTACGAATTATATAATATGAAGGAGATGTTAAGGAGCTTGGGGGATGGCTCAGTAGGTAAAGTACTGGCTGTAGACACATAAAAATATGAGCTCAGACCCCCAGCAGCCATGTGAAATGCCTGGCGTAGGGGAAGGTAGAGGCAGTGGAATCCATAGAGCATGCTGGCCATCCAGCCTAGCCTGATTGATGAGCCCAAGTTTAGTGAAAGACCCTGTCTTACGTAAGATTGAAGCTGTCATGAGGGTGGTACACACCTTTCATCCCAGCACCCAGGAGGCACAGGCGGGCAGATCTCTGTGAGTTCAAGGCCAGCCATGTCTACAGAGCAAGTTTTAGGAGAGCCTGTCTCAAAAAAAAAAAAAAAAAAAAAAAGTAAAAAGGAGAGTGATGATTGAGGAAGATACCCATTGCTTTTTGGCACGCACATTCACAACACAAGTGCACTTATCACATGTGCACACATACACATGAACACAAAATATTGTTAAGTATTTTTAAATAAAAGAACATCGTAAATACTGAATCTAGGATGGTTACCACAGTACTGATGAGTCTCGTCTCAGGGTAGAGGGAGAAGTTGAAGAGGGGTTGATTGATATTAGAGAAGAAACTAGAGTGCGTATTGTGGCACACGCCTATAACGCCGGCACTTAGGAGGCCAGAGCAGGGGGATCTTCAGTTTGAGGCTAGCCTGGGCTACCATATCACATTTCAAAAAAAAAAAAAAAAAAAAAAAAGGAAAGGAGGAGAGAAACCAAGAACATGGCTAAAGGAAGCCTCAGGTATTCCTGTACCCCAGTATTAGTCAGACTTCTCGTTGTGGCAGAGTGAGCGCCTGGCAGAAAGACATAATGAATGGAGTATTTATTTGGGCTTTGAAGTTGTCTGTCCGTCTTGGCTGGGAGGGCATGGTGGAACGGCAGTTCGTACCATGGCATTCAGAGAGCAGCACTTTCTCAAAGGAGGCCCCACGCCCTACTTTTCACCATTTCTCAGTAATACCATGATATCATGAATGCAGGAAGGGAATCCATGAATAGTCAGAGTCCACATGCTCTAATTGCCTTTGAAAGTGATTCCGCAGACAGTCCCAAAGGTGTGCTTTGTACGTGTGGGCACAGTGAAAGCCACTCACCTTGACAGTGGTAACTATTACAGCATGAGTGAATGGTGGCTACAAAGCACCTGTGTTATGTCATCCTACCCCACCCCTCCCTCCCCAACCCCAACCCCCACCCCACTCCCTCCCCAACCCCCACCCACACTCAGGTTGCTCATGGGAGCCAGGCCATTCACAGGCCTTAATAAACTAATCTAATCAGCCCAGGGAAACTGGTCAACTTTCCACCTTTATCCCGATTTCCCCTTTTCCCACTAATTACCAGAAAAATGACTAATCCTGTTTTCTAACTTCAGCACTTCCAACTGTAGGACTGTAGCAAAAGACTGTTTTGGTGCAAAAATAAGCAGCAGAGCTCCTTAACCCTTTGGTTTTAAGCTAGTACAAGTGCTTTCCTTTGGAACTTGTAACTATCACCAAAAATAGTCCCTGAGTGAAAAGCAGCTTGGGCATACAATTATTTGAAAGGACAGCAGTGTTCTTTCCATAGCAGGAATTAAAAGTATTCCTACTATGGTGTCATATTCTCTCAGAGGGTCGGGATGGGAATGCCATAGTCCCAAACCAGAGGGCCAGATGCTTTCTTCTTCTCCATTTTCTTTGCTTTTGTTATTCAGCCCTCCTGGTCAAAGAGTTCAGGCCCCAGCTGTCTGATGCTCCAGCTGCCACACCTAGCTGTGAAAAGAATTCAGGGACATAATAGATGCTCAACACTGCCTTCCTTAGCAGTGTGTGTATCTTCAGCAACCACTTTTGCATTCTGGCTCCAAGACTCACATGTATGGCGTGTCCCCACAGTCGTACCAGGTTGTTTTATAATGTGGATGTGGATGGTTTTGGTTTCACTAAATGTGAACATTGTATACAGCCATTCTTAGTTATTGCTTTGAATCTATGATTCAGATATAATTGCGTCCTGTTTGTTGTTTGGGGCAACAATATAATAATGCCCCTAAACGCTTTAGTGTATTCTGTTGTCTCACTTAAAAACTAATATATCTGTTTTCTGTATAAGTAGATAATAGCATAGATGATACTGACAAAGAACCCCAATTAATCCCATTTTGTGTACAAACCAGCCTAAAAACTGGCTTAAAACAATATATATATTTTTAAAGGGGTTCTCTGGTTAATCTGGTCTGTCCTGAATTCATTTGGTTTTAATGGTGTGTGATCTGAAATGTTCTAACTCATGTATCTGACTGGCTTTGGCTGGAATGCCTTCTTCATGTAGCCTTTCAGCTCTGATGTACTGTCATGTGGAAGAACAGTGGTCCTCTTCCTGCTCACTAGATCCATGGCGCTGCAGTCTCAGGTCAGGACTCCATGAGAGCTCAGTCTGATGCTGAAGCACCTGATCTTACATTTGTCCAATGTCCTTGGCCCAAGCAAGTCACATGGTCAAGCTCAGAGATAGTGTGTGGTTGAGCTCAGATGGCATTTCTTGCTGGGAAAAATAGCAAAATAAAAAGTTTGTCCCAGCACTTGGGAGGCAGTGGTAGGCGGATCGATGTGAGTTCCAGGCCAGCCTGGTCTACAAAGCAAGTCCAGGGCAGCCAAGGCTACATAGAGAAACCTGGTCTTGAAAAGGAAAAAGTTTGTACCGACATGAATGAATCAATGCTTAGATCAGCATTGTCATCCCTCTCTGGTGTAGGGAGGAAAGAGGATAACAGAAGCAGAGGGAAAAGGAGCCAAGCTTCCATGATGCCTAAATGTGAGTTGTACACTAAAAAATGATAACGCAGGAACAGAGTCCAAGATAGTAAGCATCAGCTGAGTGATGGGTTGGCCATAAAGAAAGTCATGATGATACTGAAAGCATTTACATGGGCTTTATGATTCCGAAGACTTTTTTCATATGTCTTATCACAGTTGGACACTGGATAGAACTGTGGTAATTCCCCTGCAGGCTTTACAGCAGGCAGGGGAAAACTGAATCCGGGTGAAGTAAGAATGAAAGTTGGCTCAGCCTGATTTTATTGTAACCTGTGCGGGACCAGGACTCCTTGAGTCTGGCCTCAATCATTTTACTTAGCCATATTTAAGCACAGCACAATTTTGGGAAAAGCATTCAGATAACATTTAACTCAGCCCCACCACACGCACAACAGTTTAAGACATGTTTACATTGAGATTCTTTACAAAGTACATCTTCTGGCTTCTTTCACAAAAAATAGGTACTATTGACTCAGAGATGGTGCCCAAAATTTAGTGTCCAGAGAGCTTGACTGGGGTTAACATAACTCCTGTGGGTGTCAGGATTAGCCTGGCCCTAAGATAACATAGAAGTCACTTAGGCTGTGGTAAAGCACAGGTGACATCACTCATAAGAATGGATTTTATGGCCTAAAAGCAGTGTGAAGGTTTTAAGGGGAAAGGGTCTGGGACAAATAAGCACAAAAGTTCTGGAAGATACGGACAGAGCCTGTCTCATCAGATAGCAGAGGCTCACCAGGCTGTAAAACTCCCACCATTCCTGGAAGGGCAGCTGCACACCTCAGTCCGTTGAAGAGGTAAGCTGTGTGCGTCACTTCCTGTCTTCTCCAGTGCGTATCTGTGCGCACAAGGCCCCTTTGCCTTCTACGTAAAACATTCAAGATTCTATTGATTCCCATTTTGCAATTGATTGAACTGAGATTTCATGGAGTTTCTTTAGTCTCTCCATGGCCGTAAAACTATTAGAGGGAAGAGCTAGGCTCTAAGGGTGTCTGGGGACCAGCCCTAGTCCTGCTTTACGGTGAGACTTTGTGCACAGAAAAAAGTATGAAGCAAATGAGGACATAAATGTCAGGAAACCAGACATTTTGAAGTTATACCAGGTAGAACGTAATCTGAACAAAGAAATTCACATTTTGTTTGTTTAGTAGTGATTGGGAGAAAGGTTTCTGAGGCTGGATTTATTCTCTCCACACTCCTGGACCGATGATGAGGAAGTGGGAAGCGACGCTGAGGCAGATTGAAGAGCGGGCATCTCACTATGAGAGGAAGCCATTGTCCTCCAGGTATAGACCAAGACTGTCCAAGCCAGAGGAATCATCTTCCATTTGGAAGCTATTTTATCGTCAGAATCAAGCTTTTAATTTTGTTAAAAGCTGTAAGGAGGTAATTGCTTTGTCTTTTATAAAATTTTAAGTAACACTCAATGTTTAAAAAAATGTATTTGCTGTCATTTCATATCAGATTCTTTTCTAAGAAAATGCAGTAATAATCTTGATAGCACATGGCTTAGAAAAATATCCCTTTGAATTCATTAATCATTAAATTTATTTTAGTGAAATATAATGACATTTCTTTTTTACTTTTATTTTATCTTAAGTGTCTAAGTGTCTTATCTACATGCATGTATGTGCACCATATGTATGCAGTGTCCATAGAGTTAAAAAAAATGTTACAGAGCCTCTGGAACTGGAGTTACAGATGGCTGTGGCTACTAGGAACTGGGCAGAGGGCTCCTGTAAAAGCAGGAAGTACTCTCAACCACCAAGCCATCTCTCCAGCTAAAGAACGACATTTCTAGTCCCAATTATTTCTAAACTGTGGCATGTGTAACAACATTGGAGTGAAATATGTTGAAGGATGAGCACATTCCCAATAGATTAGGCAAGAGGAATCCAGTACCGTCTTCTGACCTCTCTGCTGGGTACCAGGCATACATGTCATATACACACAGACAGACAGACAAGACACTTATACACATCAAATAAATAAATCTAAAAGGGAAATGTAATATTTGTCTTGTTTTTTAATAATATAATTATTCATATTCCAAATTCTGCTATCTTGAGTGGCAAAATTCTTCACGAGTATTTATTATTAGTTACAGCTGAGCTTAGATTTGCATGGTGTACATTTTTCAAAAATTATTTTAAATTTTATTTAGACTGTTCACGTATTTGCTTTGGAGTGCAAAGCGGGAAATGGACGGCGTGTTTACCTTGTAACGTCCTATGCTCAACTTTGGTTTTACTATAAGTCCCGGTAAGTAGCAGAGCAGCTCAGTTAGCTGAAGTTGCATTTCCTTTTCTGTTGAAATTAACTCATGCTGAACTGATGTTCACAGTTCTTGGCCACATGATTGGTTATTTGTCTTAGGGTGCCAACACCATGACCAAAGCAAGTTGAGGAGAAAAAGGCTTATTTAGCTTACACTTCCACATCAGTGTTCGTTCTTGGAGGGACAGGAACTCTAGCAGGGCAGGACCCTGGAGGTAGGAGCTGATGCAGAGGCCATGGAGGGGTGCTGCTTGCTTTCTAAGATTGATTGATTGATTTACTATCTCTACAGTACTCTGCCTGCATGTACACCTGTAGGCCAGAAGAGGGCATCATATCACATTATAGATGGTTGGGAGCCACCATGTGGTTGCTGGGAATTGAACCTAGGATCTCTGGAATAGTAGTCAGTGCTCTTAACCTCTGAGCCGTCTCTCCAGCCCCTGCCTGCTTTCGTATAGAACCCAGGACCACTAGGCCAGGGGTGGTCCCATCTACAGTGGACTGTGCTCTTCCCCATTTTTCACTAAGTAAGAAAATGCCCTGTAAGCTTGTCTGCTTACAGTCTCCCTCCTTTCAGATGACTGCAGCTGTGTCAAATTGACTTAAACTAGCCAGCACACTACTCTGTTACTATTAGAACTACGTTCTAAAGTTCCTCTGTGAAAAAGATGTTTACAGTACTTCAGAAGCTAACTATACATGTGTTTATCTTTCTGGGAGTCACTGATAGAGGATATATATATATATATATATATATATATATATATATTTTTTTTTTTTTTTTTTTTGGCTTTTTCGAGACAGGGTTTTTTTGTTTAGCCTTGCCTGTCTTGTACTTGCTTTGTAGACCAGGCTGGCCTAGAACTCACAGTGATCTGCCTGCCTCTGCCTCCCGAGTGCTGGGATTAAAAACGTGCACCACCACGCCTGGCTGACATAATTTTTTAATAATTATCTTTTTTTTTGAGATAAGATCTTATTAGGTAGCTCTGGCTAGCCTGGAACTCACTATGTAGACCAGGTTGGCTTTGAACTCTCCTGCGTGCTAAGATTAAAGGTATACAACAGCATAGTCAATCTTGTAAAGTTTTTAAAAATTTATTTAATTAGTTTATTGATAGAGAGAGGGAGAGAGATGGGGAGACATCTCGGGATACTGGTTTGTGAAAACAGAAATAGAGATGTTATACAACATCAAGATATTTGTGAATAAATAGCACTGTAACATTGACCTTATATGCCTCTTAATACTTTTCTGAACATGATTGTTAACATCATTTTGTCAGAAACCCTTTAATTCTGCGAGCCACAGGCTTACTGTTTGCACATTGTCTTTCCCTGTTTACTGTGCACAGATAAAGCACAGTGACCACTCTTGGGGAGTAGAGGACTAACTCTGTGTTGTAGAAGGTCTAAGATTCATGGGCTGGTAAAGAGGCTCAGGTAGTGAAGGTGTTCTCTGTGCCTGTCTGACACCTGAGTTCAACCCTTACAACCTGTGGTGGAAGAAGTGACTCCTGCAGGTTGTCATCTGACTGTCACACCCCCAGGGCCCTTCCCCCACCTCCACAAAAAGAGGTTAAAAACAATTTGCAGTGTACGATACAAATCCAGTGCTCTTGGATTCCCCAATTTAGAAAAACACTCTTGCATTGCTACGAAGTTATTCCTGAGAACGCTGTGTGCAAGCTTTACTTTGATTTGGAGTTTAACAAACAGGCCAATCCCGGAGCTGATGGGAAAAGGATGGTTGCCTTGCTCATAGAGGTGAGTTCTTCCACATGCTTCCGTTAGTCACAGACTGCTGTGTCGCCCACAGGTTCCACGTTTCTCCTACTCTTTCTTGCTGCTCGCTCTTTTGACAACATTATTTCTGTGGGTATATAATGAAGCAAAATGAAAATTCAATTAATGCCTATATTTAAAAGTATTACTACATCTAATTTAAAAAGCTAAAATAGATGAGTTTCTCTCTCTGAGAGTTTTAGGTTTTTCAACTACATTTTAACTTTCTGACTTCCAGTATAAATATTTTCCTGTAGCAAAAGCCAAGTAAAGCGGGTTTCACTCTTAAAATTAAACATTGAGATGAAATTCATGGAAATTTTAACTAAAAGAAGTATCAGAATTTTTGAACTGGAAATTTGGAAATCTGTGCCTCCATGGATGAAAAAAAAATCAAGACCTGAATTGATCAGTATCTACTTGGATCCTGTACATAGGAACTGACCAAACCTAGAATACAAATAGATGCATCTATTTTCATTCAAGAGAAAGAGTGTTAAGCTGATATTTACTTTTTTATTTAGCTGTGTCAATAAAAAGGAATTATATGGACTTATACCTGGATACCTGTTTTTAAAAACTTAACATTGTTGCTGGGCGTGGTGGCGCACGCCTTTAATCCCAGCACTTGGGAGGCAGAGGCAGGCAGATCGCTGTGAGTTCGAGGCCAGCCTGGTCTACAAAGAGAGTACAGGATAACCAAGGCTACACAGAGAGACCCTGTCTCAAAAAACCAAAACCAAACAAAACCCAAAAAACTTAACATTGTTTTGCATGAATTGTATGAAAATTATAGTGACCATTTGGCCTTAGAGTAGGTTTTAACATTTTTTCTTTTGAATGCTAATCATATGCTAATGTTATATCAAGTAATTTTATAATTTGAAAATATATCTAAATTAAAATGTTCTTGCTAAAGGAGGTCTGTTAATTTTGTTAGATCTTCATGTATTTGACTTTTTTCTTTTTAAAGAAATGTTTATTTATTATGTATACAGCACTGTGCTCTCATGCCAGAAGAGGGCACCAGATCCCATTATAGATGGTCGTGAGTCCCCGCATGGTTGCTGGGAATTGAACTCAGGATCTCTGCAAGAGCAGCTGGTGTTCCTACCCACTGAGCCATCTCTCCAGCCCATGTATTTGACTTTTAGTTTACTTGAAAAAATATTTGTAACTCCTTTCTCCTGGCTTTGAAGCAGAATAAACATATGTAAAATCCTCCTTAATTCTCCAAACTAAACACTTTGTATTGTTCTTAAAATGACCACTTAACACTCCAAAGTAAACCTGCAAAGTAAAGTTGCACTGTAGTTGGTAAGCCATGTGGGTTTTCCTGGCAATGTTGGTTGGTTGGGTTTTTGTGTGTGTGCTGTCCTAAATTTGATGCTGTCCTCCAGACCTTGACTCTGGAATGCTGTAATTGCAGGAAGGAGCCTCTGGTTTAGTTTTTTACTTTATGTTGGTCATAATTCATCAGTATTGAGTTTTTCTGGTATATGATATAATTTCAACAATGTAAGATGGGATTTCTTATATAGATGGGTTAAAAGAACTATGATTCAGAGGTTTTCATTGCTACTTAAACATATTGTTATTATTAAACAAAATGCTACAGCATATTAGAAAGCAGAAATATCCCTAAGGCACTAAACATTAGGATGCTCATCTGTAACAGGTTTAATAAATATGTGAAATAGTCATCTAAGTGTTTAATTCTTCCCTCTTAATTCATTATATCTTATCTATATAGACATTGAAGAACTAATTTGTATCAGGAAAATCAGGAGGCCATTGTAGAAATCTAACTTCAGAATTCTATAACAGTTTTATTTAACAAGTTTACCATTTGATAGAACAGTTCATATTAGTATTATTAATATGATTGTTTATAAATAATTATACTGAAATCTTAAGTTTCTTTGCATATAACAACTTTATAATCTAGTAAGTTTTAAGTCTGACAAAGTTTAAATTAGGTTACCTATTTGTTGTTTCTACATTTTATCTTAATTTGATTTTTGCGTTTTGACATGCATGTGTCACAGTTTGCATGTGGAGTGAGAGGAGAACTTTCAGGAGTTGGTTCTCTCCTTCTACCATGTAGGTCCTGAGTGTGTCAAACTCAGGTTTTTACACATGGCACCAGGTCCCTTTACTCAGAGCCGTTTTGCTAGCTCAAAACAGCCTCCAACTCACTATGTAGCTATGAAAAACCCTGAACCTCTGATCCTCCTGCCTTTCTCCCAATTAAGTGCTTAAATTACAGGTGTGCACCACCACACCCAACAAATCCGATTAATTCATATCTTTAAATTAACAGACAGTTAATAAATAACTGTTTAATATCAACTGGCTAAACCTTTGGGCTCAACGACTTAACTGATAAGTTTCAGTAAAGCCACTCCCCAGTTACGATGAATTCTGGTGCTAATGTATTTTGTCAGTAATGCAGATTGCTTAAGCAGTCATGGTTTAAACTCCTGAGTTCTATAGTGTAGCTGCATAAATACCTATAATTCTGTTTACAGTTTAACTTGGGAAATATAATTTAGGGATGGTTGATTACTAAAACTAAAGAGCCACTAAATTTAGTCTCTGTAGCTTCAAAGCACAGAATTCTATTCAAATGCCAACACTTCTCAGCATCTACTGAGTGTCGGGCTCGGCGGGTGGTCTATAGGAATGAAGTGCTGAGCCAGAGACATGGTTCCTGACTGGCTTCATAGACTTCTTAATCTAACAAAGAATGATACATTAGGATTGACTTAGCTGCCATAGAAAAGAGCCAACATTTAAGCAGCTTAAACAAGGCAGGAGCCATGGCACACCTTTTTTTTGTTTGTTTTTATTTTTATTTTTATTTTTATTTTCAAGAAGGGTTTCCCTGTGTAGCCTTGGCTGTCCTGGACTCTCTCTGTAGACCGGGCTGGCCTCCTACTCACAGAGATCCTCCTGCCTCTGCCTCCCAAGTACTGGGATTAAAGGCATGTGTCACCACCGCCATAGCACACCGTTAATCTTAGAATTTGGGAGACAGAGGCAGGCAGATCTCTGAGTTTAAAGTTAGCCTGGGTGGGGCTACAAAAGAGAAACCCTGTCTTGAAAAAAACAAAAACAAAAAAACAAAAAGTATCTCAAACAAGATGGAAACTTATCTATATGATATTCAGTGTGAGTCTATTATATTAAAATCTAAGCTTGTTGCTTTATTTTCCCCAAATTATTGCCTTATTCACATTGTCCATGTTTATGAACGCTGTTTTGTCTACGTTGTAGTTAGCAGAAAACGGGGCAGGCCAGGGCATGCTCCCTGTCCAATACAGGGGAAACAGATCTTGAAATGATATAAGTTGATGTGAGAATACACCTATGTAAGTACTTCAGGGAGATATCTAGGAGTAATTTGACATAGACGGACAGATCCATGGAGGCTGCTAAGAAAGTGAGAATTTACTAAAGAGACGTAAGCTCAGATGGTGGAAATCTAGTAATATAAAAACATTGGTAGTAGGTATAATTTATTGTATAACTATTAGATATTTAAGTGGTTGGCACAATTTTAGAAATAATTTTGCTAATTCCAAGATATCCTCACATGGTAGTTAGTGCTTCATTTTGCAGGCGGGCAAACTGACAACAACAGGGAGAAGTGACTTGTCTTGATGCTCCGCAGGAAGTTACCTGTGTGAGGCACTGTGCTAACCCCTTAATCTTATTCTGCCATTACTCCTTACCATAACTCCAAAATTTTGGTGATATTTCCTATTCCTATCTCACAGCTGAGGAGAGCCAAAGGGCTAGTAAGTAGCAGCGCTCAAACTTAGCGTGTCCTAAGCCCAAACCTTGGGCTCCTGAGCCATATGCTCTCAGGTTGTATTCTCAGAGAGAGATTCAGATTCCAAAGGAATGAGAGATTTTCTAATAACTAAGTTAGACAAGGATTAGAGCTAGAGACGATAACTTCTGTGCTCACTAGTGTTCTGTCAGCTTGACATGAGCCAAGTGGGGAAAGGACTTCAATGGGAAGATGGCCTCTGTGCTCCATTTTCAAGCTGCAATGGTTGATGTGGGTGGGCCCAGCTCACTGTGGAGCATGCCACCCGTGGCCAGGTGGTCCTGATGGTATAAGAAAGCAGGCTGAGCAAGCTGTAAAAAATAAGCCAATAGCAGCATTTCTCTATGGCCTCTGCACCACTTCCTGCCTCCAGGTTCCCACCTTGAGTTCCTGCCCTGTCTTCCCTGGGTGAGGTACTACAAGCTGTAAGCTGAAGTAAGCCCTTTCTTCCCTCAATTGCTTTTGATCGTGATGTTTTACCACAACAGAAACCCTAAGACATGCTAGTGCTTTAGGAGGTACTTAAAAGGGAGCTTTTTTTACTGTGGCTTTAGGGGAGGTTAAGCATATAAATTGCTTGATTTTAGGAGTCTTCTTCAGTCCTGAAAGCCTATGATTTTTTTATTTTTTAAAAGGTGTGTTTGGGTGTGTTTCCAACATGTATGCCTGTGTATCATATCTAAGCCTGGTGCCTACAGAGGCCAGAAGAGGGAGTTAGATGTCCTGGAACTGGGGTTACATATGGTTGTGAGCTACCATGTAGGTGCTGAAAATAAAACCTGGGTTCTCTGAAAGAGTAACAAGTGATTTAACTACCTAGCTATCTCTCCAGTTCTAATAGAATTTCTTAATTATTATTTTTAGAATTTTACATGGATGGATGCTTTTTCCTGTATGCATGCTTGTGTATCAGATGCAGTCCTGTTGCCCCGAAGGCAGAGGAGTTCCTACAATGGAGTTACACATGGTTGTGAGCTGCTCTGTGGGTGCGGGAATTCAAACCAGGACTTCTGGGAGAGTAGGCCCCTCTTTAGCCATCTCTCCAGCCCCACCCAATAAGTACATTAATTTTAAGTGATGTATTTAAACTTATAAGTAAATTGGTAAGGTTGCTATATTGTAAATGTTCTGATGATAACTTACCCAATTTGTAACAAGGTATTTGTATTGGTGATAGAGAAATCTAAACTCAAAACCACAAATTACTTATATATGCTCTTGTTTTTAGCATGTTTGTAAAGCACTTGAGGAGTTATACAGTGTTCATTGCTCAGCTGAAGAGGTTTTGAATTTGGATTCTAGCACTGAAGAAAAGTTTAGCCGACACTTAATATTTCAGCTACATGATGTGGCATTTAAAGATAACATTCATGTTGGTGAGTACCTTTTACAAGATCCTAGTTATACTAAAAATTATATTTTCCTTCTCCTCTTGAAATTTTCTAGCCTTTATGGTTGCTTGCCTATTCTAAAAAGATGCAGTGAGTTGACTATTTCCCTTAGCTCTTGACTTGTCTTTCTGTTCCAGGTAGATTAACCCCCTCAGGATATCAGTGGTATTGGTGCCTCTTACCATACACATGGGAATGACTTTGCATATCCTGATATGGTTTCTGTTTCAACAGGATTTATGTCAGTTTTCTAGATAGGTCATGAGAGGCCTTATCTGTGGTGCCTAACATCAGTATTTCTAACCTTTGCTTCAGCCTTAAATTAGCCTTAGTTTGAGGGCTTGGGCCGAAGTCAAGAAGGGCTTATTGTCCTAGGAAGAACTTCAGAACTGCAATGACTTCAGGATGTGTAAACCTGAAAGTATAAGCAGAATATCTGCTGTAGGACAAATGAAGGTCCAGCGATAAAATGAAATCAGTCCAGAAAAGATGCAAATAGACCAACTAGGAATGCCTGAATCTAAGGTCTAAAGAAAAAGCCAGAATCCTATGTGCTCATCAAAGCAGTAGGCTTAAAGAGTGTTGGCTACTCTGGTGCCTGTGATTTGGTCTCTGCCCCTTAGGGGAGAGAGTCTGTGGGAACACAGAGGAAACGGATGCTGGCTATCCAGATGGGACCTGAGAGGCTGTGGTCAGATGGGGATGGGGGAATCTTACAATCAGGATGTAATGTGAATAAATAATAATAATAATAATAATAATAATAATAATAATAATAATAATAATAACAACAACAACAACAACAACAACAACAACAACAATAATAATAATAATACTACGACCAGAGAAATGAGGAAGAAATATTGAGGGATTTTAAGAAACAGACAAAAAAAGTGGTGGCTAACATTCTTGTAATAGGCAGCGCATTTCAGAGCTACAAGTGGCTTGTGACTTCCCAGCCACCTAGATAAAATGAGTGATCACAGTCCCTAAAGGCCTGGCATAGAACTTTGAAGCCAAGTGCTGGGTTAGAGAAGTCAGGGCCACAGTGAGCTGGAGCTGTGCTCCTTAGTTCCCCACTTAGCTTTCTGTCTCCTCCTGTCTTCCCTTACATGGTGGTAATTGCAGGCTCGCTGCTTGAGCCTTTATTCACTCTACCCTCCTCACTTTTCTGATCATCCACTATCATGTCTTAGACTAGTCCAGATTGTTCTAGACATCCCCACCAATATTTCTACTCGGACATTTCAACTCAACACGTCCTTCCCAAGCTCCTTGTCTTTGCCTAAGAACTTGCTCTGTCTCCTGTGTCCTCCATGTATGTGCTGGTGTGGTCGTCAACCTCCATAGATTGTCAGCTAGCAAGAGTGTGTGATTGTAGCACTGTGTGCCTCAAACTGTTCAGTGGTCATTCTTTGCCATCAGGGAAAGTGTACTCACTTTAACCTGCACAGTGACATCTCTGTGCTCTACCCTCACCTCTCCACTCTCCACTTAGTTTCCACCACCGCACATTTCTCTAGTTCTTGGGCCTTTTTACTTCTTGTTGCTGCTTTCTGAACTCCGGTTCACATGGTCTGTTAAGATTCTGAGCATCTCAGGTCATCTGCGAAGCTGTTGTATCACTCTAACCTTAAGATTTAAAGGCTAGTATTCCTCTGGATTGTAGTATCCTGCGTTATTGTGTGACAGCATTTACTACTTCCTATGGTGGTATGGTTTCCATAGCTATTCTATGAAGTGTGCTTGTGCATGCATGGATGTGTGTGTGTGTGGTGTGTGTGTGTGTGTGTGTGTGTGTGTGTGTTAGTGAGTGTGATGTAAACGTGTCAACATGTGTGTGCAGGTACACTCACCCTTGTGGGCACATCTAGAGGCCAGAGGTAACATGACAATGTCTTCCTCAATTACTTTCCCACCTTATTATTTTAAGATAGAATCTCTTCTTAACCCAGAGATTGCCATTTCCACTAGGCTGGCTCTCCCCAGTACCAGAGTGACAGATGCCACAGCCATGACTGTCCTTTTTCACTTGGTTTCTTAGAATCTGAACTCAGGACCTCAAGCTGTTATTGCAAATATTTTACACATGGAACCATCTGCCCAGTTCTGCCTAATCAATCTTTCTTCCTTTCCTTCCTTCCTCTCTTTTGGTTTTTGGTGTTTTGAGACAGGGTTTCTCTGTGTAGCCTTGGCTGCCCTGGAACTCACTCTGTAGACCAGGCTGGCCTCAAACTCACAGAGCTACTGCCTCTGCCTCCCAAGTTCTGGGATTAAAGGTGCGTGCCATCACTACCCAACCAGTATTGTTATTAACAATATTTAGAATATTAACAATAATAAATAGAAGGGGGCATTTAATAACTATTTGCTGAATGAATGCACAGATGATAAGCAGAGTGTGAAGACAGAGCCCTGAGGAAGACCTTTCTTTGTTCCTGTGTAGGCCTCACAGGCTGCTCTCTGACTGCTCACAGTAAGGCTGAACGCTGAGAGTCTAGCAGAGGAGAAAAGACGGCTGCTAGTAACTAGCAGTCTCAGCTACAGACACATTCTAAAAGAAGACCACTTTTGTTTTGAAACTGGGTAGAATTTCACCTTTCAGATGAGAGAAAGAAAGCCTTTACTGTCACAGAGTGTAGCCACAGTAAGAAAGATACCTTGTCATTGCAAGGCTGTTTGTCCAGCTAGAATGCACATTCAGGGGATGCAAACTAGCTTACATTTCCCCCTCCTCTCTCCTTCCTTTGTGCTCCTCCTGATGACACTTCAAGTTCCTGTTACTAGCCTTGCAGAAAGATGCACTGGGTCAAGTGGAAGAGAGTAGAGAACTTTATCTGTACTGTACTCGCCTCCCACAGCGCACAGAAGCGAAGGACGCAGCAGGGTGGTGTGCCGGGAGCCGTGTGCTAACTAACACTCAGGCTGCGTGCCTGCCGTCTGCTCCTGCCGTGTTAGCTCCCTCCCAAGGGTCAGAGGCCTCGCCGCCTCAGTGCTGCCCACGCGGCCATCCCTGCAGTCCAGGTCTCCCTGCTCTTGTTGTCTGGGCCGGGTAGATAGAACTTGCGGTTTCCAGGAAAGTCAACTTTATTAATTTGTGTTTATATTGTTTCATAGTCTTTTGATATTACCGTGTCTTGTTAACCAGTGTTACTTGGCTACCTTCATTACAGAAATAATTGTATCTATATGTTACTGCCAGGGCCAAATGCTTTTGCTTTCATCTTAATGTCCTAATGCTTATTTATTTACTTATGGTGTGTGTGTGTGTGTGTGTGTGTGTGTGTGTCTGTCTGTCTGTCTGTCTGTCTGTCTGTCTGTCTATCTATCTCCGTGTCTGAATCTATGCCACCTGAGGGCAGGTGCCTTTGAAGCCAAAAGGTGTCAGATCCCAGAAGCTGCAGGTAACAGCAGTTGTGAGCTGTCTGACACAGGTACTGAGAACTGAATTCTGGTCCTCTGGAAGAGCCGGAACCACTCTCAATTGCTGAGCCTTCTTTCCAGCCCACGTTGTATTTGTTTTGAAACAAAGTCTTGCTATGTAGCCCTAGCTGACCTCAAACAGTCTCCTGATTCTGTTTCCTGAGAGCTGGAATAATATGCATGTGGCACTACACTTAGTTAGAATTTCTTTTAAAATTGCTAAACATATAACAGTCGTGATGACCCAGGCCTATAGTCTTAGAATTAGGGAGACTGAGGCAGGACGATCACAAGTTCAAGGGCTGCATAGCAAGACTCTGCCTCAAAACAACAACAAAAAAATTGTATTTGTTTCTTTGCATAGAAAAGTCTTATTTAGAAAAGGAAGATTTTGATTATAAACGATGTGTGTCTTATGACTTAAATATATATAAAGTCTTTAGATAGATAGATGATATGGGGCTGGAGAGATGGATCAGTGGTTAAGAGCACTGTCTGTTCTTCCAGAGGACCTGAGTTTAATTCCCAGCAACCACATAGTTGCTCACAACCATTTATAATGGGATTTAATGCCCTCTTCTGTTATACATGCAAAAAGAACACTCAGATAAATATTTTTTTTTAAAACTTTTAAAAAAGAGATAGATGATAGAGTAGATGATATAAAGTCTTTCTGATATATAAAGTGATAAGCCCAGATTTATAATTATATAGGAGTTTTCCTTATTATTTTGTTATACCAAAGTGAGGGTTCTTGGGGCATGTGGCAGCTAACGGAGAGAGGATGAGCTCATCAGACTTTGCCAGCCTGCTGACTACAGGGGTGTGGCCGCCTCTCCGTGTGCTGTCCCTGCCTCAGCATTGTGTCCTCATATGAATGCTTCATCCTTCAGCCATCAACTAGACCTTGTTCTGCTCCATTTGTGGTAGAGGAAGGGGACATTTCTGCTGACAGCATCTTAGGCTCAAGTCTATACTAGCAGCGTGGTGTGTTTACAACTGACACCCTCGCATGCCAATAGGAGCTTAACAAATAAAAGCCTATACAAATGGAAGGATGTGGTGGAGGAGACACGGTACAGTTATAGCAACAACTGGAGAAGGGCTTTATTGCATACAATTGTTGTTTGTAGATATGTGTCTAGACAATAATAAGAAAATAAGAATTAGATTATCATCTTAATATTTTTTTTCTCCTTAGGTAATTTTGTGAGAAAAATTTTGCAACCTGCTCTTCACTTACTTACCAAGGAAGATGAAAATAAGATCCCAGAGGCAATGAGCCATGAAGCTTCCTGTTTTATACCATTAAAACAACAAGAGAGTTCAGAGGCCCAGAAGAAGCTGGGGTCACCTGAGCAATGTGGCCCTGATCTTTCGTTTCTGGTTGTGAGAAATAGCACAGGAGAAAAACATCTTTTTGTGGATCTAGGTAAGTAACATTGGTACCGCCTGGTGTCCTTTGTGAAAGGCAAGTGTGTGCCTGCTTGGGTTATGCTTAGGTTCTGTCATCCACTGGGAATAGATTTTGCTTGCTGAGTGAAGACGTCAAGATCCATCTTTTTTTACTTTGTGGTCATCCAGTCCCCTCAGCACCATTTCTTGGAAATGACTGTCGTTCCCTGCTGCTCAGCAGCGCGTCTGTCACATGCAGACTGTGGTTGTTCTGTTGTGATTCTGGCTACCGTTTCTTGGGCTAGTGTTGGCACATGATAGGCTCCTCCATTTATTTAGTGTTCGCTTGTTTTTTGCCATGCTTTATAATTTTCTGGATGGAAACCTTGTAGATATTCTGCTTTTTCTTGGTGCCTCCCTTTCTTGGGGATTGTGCCACAGTTCTTTGGCAGTTCTCCGTCAAATATTTTATTTCTGGCACTCTGACCCACTGCTTTGTTTGCTTTCCTTTGGAGAGTGACTCCAGAGTCATTTAGTTAGCTATCTGCGTGTGGCCTTCTTTCATCTTAACTTCAACTTACCTTAATTTATATATTGCTTTAATTTTGTATATAGGAAATAATCATCTCTTCTAGCAGTTCTACAGAAAAAATATTTGCTGACTATAAGAACAAATCATGAAAACACATATTCATTTTTAAAATTTATTTTTGATGTAGGAGTATATACAAAAAACAGAAACTTTCGATTATATCAATCATCAAAAATAGGAAAGCGTGTGGCTTTGGAGGTTGCTGAAGATAACAGATTTATTCCAAAACAGTCAAAAGATATTTCTGAGGAAAACCAGTATTTCCTGGCTTCCCTGGTGAGCAATGTCAGGTCTGTAAAACCAGAAACCAATCTTTTATATTTATGTATGTAGCATTGTATATTGCTAAAATGTGAGTAGTGTAAATTGATTCTACCTTATGAAAAAAAAGACTTTGTTTTTTAAAAGTCTCTGTTTTATGTCTGAAAAAAATAGCACAAAATTTTTCTAACCATTTAATTTCTTCTTTATATCTTTTTATGATATATTTACTATAATTAAATGTTCTAGTTATTCTAAAATTAATCACTTTGTAAAAAACAATGATATTTGCATTGTGTTTGAAAGTATAACTACTACTGTCTCATTTTCTTTCCACATATACACATACACATTTAGAACTTCACAGCCCCGTCTTCACAGGCTGTTTGCTGCCGTGGGTATACCAGCAGCAGAGCACGGCCTGGGGTACTCAGGGCCCTGCATTTGACCCACTGCACCGAGCCCCAGACAATGGGTTTTAGTTGGGATCATTATTCATATGGATGTCACCTGGTTTGTTCTGTTCAACATTGTATCACACATATCTGTCAAGTCAACAGCTTGCCAGCAATTAAAATAAAACATTTAATGCCGTTTTACTGTAATGGCATAATTTATTGTCAGGTCTGTTGTTGCAATTTAGGTTTCTATGTTTTTGGTCATTAATTCTACTCTTACCAGACTGGCAATTTTGTCAACTGAGAATGCGGTCAGTAGGTCCAGACCTGTTTGTAATTCTAGCACTTGGGAGGTGGACATATAAGGACAAGGAGTTCAAGATCATCATTGGTTACACAGTAAGTTGAAGGCCAGTCAGGCTGCATGAGGCCATGCGTTAATCCTTAATCACCCTGGCCCCCAAACCAGCAAACACAAGCAAATCCCTAAGACAAACAAAAGTAGATAACAACTGGACTAAACCACGTTGCTACGTTGTTTTCCCCGCTTTGCTTTCCTCAAACATTTTTGGTTTGGGGTTTTGAGTTTGTTTGGGGATTTTTTTTTTTTAACAGAGACTCACTGTATAGCCCTATTGGGCCTGGAATTCGATTTTTATAAACCAAACTGGCCTCAAATTTACACAAATCCACCTGCCTCTGCATCTCTCTAAAAGTTTTTTAAGGAAAACTTTCTATAGGAATTAGCTTTGAGAATAAATATTCAGCCAGGTGTGGTTGTATACACCTTTAGTTCCAGTCGCCAGGAGGCGGAGGCAGGTGGGTCTCTGAGTTTGAGGCCAGCCTGGTCTACAGAGCGAATCCCAGGACAGCTGGGGCCACGAGAGCAACCCTGGCTCAACATGGATGAATGAATGCTGGTGTTTCTCTAGGAGAAGTTGTGTGTAGTGGGAAGATAGACAGTAGCCCCCCCCCCCATATATCTGTTTTGTTTGTGTTCCTTTAATATTTCTCAAAATAAGATAAAAGAATTTTAAAGTGGGAATAATGACCTTCCAAGCTTGCTGCATTCAGTTTAGAACGCACACATACCACGTCCGCAGCAGTGGCTGGCATGTGTTAGAGGTGCAGGATCTGCACTGTGGAAGTGGCACAAGGATGCTGACTGTCTGATTCCTAACACTGCGACCCTTTAATGCAGTTCCTCATGCTGTGGTGACCCCAACTATGAAATTATTTTTGTTGCTACTTCATAACTGTACTTTGCTACTGTTGAAACATACTGTAAATATCTGATATGCAGGATGTCTGGTAGGCGACCCCTGTGAAAGGGCCCTTCAGTCCCCAGTGGGGTCAGGAGACGCAGTCGAGAACCCCTGGAGTCCCGTGTAGTTCCAGTGCAGCCTCCCAGAAGTGAGCAGTTCTCACCCTACGTGCGGCTGCCTTCCCTGTGCTGGGCAGCTTAGCCCGGGCATGCCAGCTGTGCTCTCCTACAGCGGAAGGCCCAGCGCTCTGTGCCCATGAGTTGAACTTCGCTCCTCTCCGCCTGTGCTTTCATTACTTTTCTTCTCTTCTATTATTCATAGTTTAAAATCCTAACAGAAAGTTCAAAGGTCTGTGCATTGAGGAGAACTATACTTTGTTCATTTGTTGTTGTTGTTTTTTTTTTTTTTTCGAGACAAGGTTTCTCTCTGTAGCCTTGGCTGTCCTGGACTTGCTTTGTAAACCAGGCTGGCCTCGAACTCGCTTTGTAGACCAGGCTGGCCTCGAACTCACAGCGATCCACCTGCCTCTGCCTCCCAAGTGCTGGAGCCACCACCGCCTGCCTGAGAACTGTACTTTCAATCATTTCAGTTACCCTAGGATTCTTGGGTTACTTTATGAAGAAAGTATTTTAAACAATCCCCAAATGATTGTTTAAAGGAAATTGGGCTTTTGTTTTGTTTTGTTTTTTGGGTTTTTTTTTTTTTGTATTTGTTGTTGTTATTTTGGTTTTTCAACACAGGGTTTCTCTGTGTAGCGTTGGCTGTCCTGGACTCGTTTTTTTGTAGATCAGGCTGGACTTGAACTTATAGAGATCCACCTGCCTCTGTCTCCCTAAGTGCTGGGGATTAAAGGCCTGCACCACTATGCCCGACAGGAAATTGCTTTGTTTTTTAATTGGCAAGTCATAATCTTACTATAATGTGTTAAGACTGGCACCTTGGGCTGTAACAGTGGAGTTTCGCGGAACTATTTACTCTCTAGTCCTGCTACTTTCATTGTAACCTAATGCTACTTTATTTCTTTTATACATTTTCTTTAGATTCTCAGATACTTTACGGATTCTCACATGTGACACATCTGAGACTAAAAGAAAGCGTGCTGAGTATTTTAACAGTACTGGCACTTCAGGTAACTTTAAGCAAACAATTTCACATTAAAATTTAGGGATCTAAAATCTTTTTTGCCTTAGAATTCTTAAATTTCAAGTATCTGCTGATGATTTTAAAATTAATACTTCTGGGTTTCTAATCAGGTTGGACATTCCGTTAAAAATGTATAGATGTTGATTAATTAAATTACCTCACTGTCATTCTGTGGTGTTTAAAGAATATTAGGTAATACATTTTATATAAAATAAGCACATCAAAATAGGACTACATAATCTTTCACCCTATTTACTTGGACTACATGTTTGCTGTATACCCTGTGCATATCTGGGGCATGTGGCGGCCAGAAATAAATAAGCCATCTCTGCAGCCCCTCTTTCATCCTTTGTTCATAATCAAAGGCAGGTGGCTTGATGAGACGTCTCAGCAGGTAGAAGCATCTGCTACCAAGCCTGACACCCAGAGTCAATCCCAGGGACCCACAGGTGAAGGCAAGAACTCCCACAACTTGTGGTTTGATCTCCACACTCAACACACACATACAGAGAGAGACAGAGAGAGAGAGACAGACAGACAGACTAAATTAATGCATTTTTTAAAAATTACGGGTAACTGCCACAATAGCTACACCTTGCACTCCTGCATAGATGTTTCACACATGGCTCATCATACTTTGCCCATTCCTATACTGAAGAACATATAGGTTTTTTTCCTAAAGCTTCTTATATAATCTATCTCTGTCTCTCTCTGTCTCTGTCTGTTTGTCTCTCTCTCACTCTCTTTCTCTCTCTCTCTCCCTCTTTGTTTTTTTGAGACAGGGTTTCTCTGTGTATCCCTGGCTGTCCTAGACTTGCTTTGAAGACCAGGCTGGCCTTGAACTTGCAGAGATCCACAGGCCTCTGCCTGGGAGTGCTGGGATTAAAGACATACCCCACCATACCCGGCTTTGTAAACTCCCTTATAAATGTTTATTCACATATGTTAATATATCATTATTAATAGTGAGGAACTCCAGACAGCCTAAATATACAACAGAATTGGATGACACACTCTATCACTACAGTTCAGGTTTATAAGGCCTAGCTAACATGGAAGACACCATTGAAGATGATAAGAGAAAAAGTAGATTCTAGAATATAAGGATGGGACTGGGACCGTAGCTTTGTGATAGAGCGCTTGCCCTGGCTGGGCGTGGTGGTACACACCTTTAATCCCAGCACTAGGGAGACAGAGGCAGGTAGATCGCTATGAGTTTGAGGCCAGCCTGATCTACAAAGCAAGTCCAGTACAGCCAAGGCTACACAGAGAAACTCCCACCTTGAAAAACAAGAGAGAGAGAGAGAGAGAGAGAGAGGGAGAGAGAGAGAGAGAGAGAGAGAGAGAGAGAGAGAGAGAGCGCGAGCGAGCGAGCTTGCCCTGGATTCAATTCAATAGATTCCTTGTTGCCACAACAACACGCAGACACACAAATTATATGATCACCAGCCTATTAAATACATGGGCAACATTTTTCTTTGTTTATTTTTTTCTCATTGTTTAAGATATATTTCTTGACATTGTCTGTATTGGAATGTTTTCCAAAATGTCTCCAGTTATATATTTACCTATTTTAAATGAAATGCTGGAAACTAGACTTTCCTGTCATTAAAACCTAAACGAGTGGTGGTACAAACCTGTAGTCCCAGCACCCAGGGAGGCAGAGGAAGGTGGATCTCTGTAAGTTCGATGCCAGCCTGGCTACAAAGAGAGTCAAGGACAGCCAAGGCTACACAGAGAAATCCTGCCTGGAGGGGATGGGGGGGGGGAGAACCTATTTAACAACAACAACAACAAACCTAAATGAATTTATGAACAGATCGCTCTAAGATACTGTTGGGGTGATCTTTTTGTACACTGTGTGAAGGTTGTCTTTGTATTTTTGATTGTTAATCCTGTACCTCCAGATAGCTGAGTACTGAGGACTTTGGTTTTGTTATTCAAATTGCTCTGCAGCTGCACCATATTTTGTAAACAAACACTTCCTCACCTTCTGATTGGTTTAATGAAGAGCTGACCAGCCAATAGCTGAGGCAGGAGAGGATAGGCAGGACTTCAGGAAAGGGATCTGAAGCTGGAGGGGTTGCCAGCTTTGCTGGACTCACACAAAGGAAGAAACAGGTGCCAGGACTAAGGTCTGAGGAGAGGTAGTAAGCCACAGTGGCAGAACACACACAGATTAGTGTAAACAGCACATTATAAATTAAGAGCTATTGGGGAACAAGTCTAAGCTAAGGCCAAGCTTTCATAATTAATAAAAAGTCTCCATGTCATTATTTGAGAGCTGGCACTCCAAAGAAAGCCCTGTTATAAATTACGACAGTAGATTTTTAGATACAAAATAAAATTGTGAGAGACCCCAGGAAACACAAATTGAGTTTGTGACATCCCGAGGTGATGGAAGTCCTGGGGTGCCTCAGTAGGAAGGTGTTGGAAAGGACTTAAAGGCGTGGGCCTGGCTCCTGCGATGTGAGGGTGTATACAAGGAAGCATGGGTTCGTTTTGTTCATTTTACTAGAGGGGAAATAACTTCCATTCCTTATCTTACTAAATCTCGTCCAGGAGGAGGCAGCTTGGAGGGAGGCTCACACTGTAACTGGTAAAGCAGTAACAGCTGCCTGTGTTAGCCAGGACAGTAGTGTTTGGCCTTTTTGTTGTTGTTTGGTTTTTTGTTTTGATGTTAGTGTTTTCTTCCTGCTCAGACAAGATTGCAGAGAGGCCTGGCTTTGTCTTGAATCCTTGTGACCTCAGAGTGGCCTCAGTTTCTTCCTACAAGTCTTGTGGTGTCATTTGTGCTTAGTAGCAGCCCGCCAGGGCTGAAGCGGGACTGAGGCCAGCTCGAGGCAACACCCAGGCTTACCCAGTAGACCTGCGCGGCTTCTGGGCTGGGCGTCTACTCAAATGAAGGAAACAGGCCCTTATTAAACTAGCCAACATTCGGCCTAATCGAAGCTTGAATATTAACTGCCTCCTTGTAGCATAACAAAGCTGAAGAACTGGCAGTTGTTAGGATTCTGCTCCAGTCTGCCTACCTGTGATGTCATTGCTTACCTGCCACTGGGGCGTGGCCCTGCCCCGGGCCATATAGAAGAATAAACCCTCCTGTGCTCTCTCTCTACCCACCCCACCTGCTCCATCCTCTTCCTTTCTCTCTCCCTCTTCCTCTCTCTAGGGTACCTCTCCCCCCTGTCCCCCATGCTCATTTAATAAACTATTACATATACAATATAAGGTCTGCTGCCTGGCACCTTATTATCTTGTCATCCTATTTTCTTTTTATTAATCATAACAACAGTAAAGCAAAGTTGGAAAGGGAAAATTCTTAAGTGTATAAAATAATAATTTCATCAGTATTTAACTTTTCAACATTTAACTCTTTTTATCTGTAAATACTTCTCTGTTGCAGTGGAACCCCTTGAAGGTTTCCAGTGCTCACCGTACCCTGAAGTTGACCAATTTGTTCTCTCTTTGGTGAGCAAACCCGGCATTAAAGGAGGTAAAGCTAGGCCTACTCTTTACTAACTCTTATGTGACAGAGCTACAGTTCCTTGAGCAGCATCCTTTGCATTTCAGGAATTCGGCGTTGGAACTACTTTTTTCCAGAAGAATTACTGGTTTATGATATATGTAAATACCGCTGGTGTGAAAACATTGGAAGAGCCCACAAGAGTAATAATATCATGTAAGTAATACTGGTTATTCAAACTTATATGCCTTTAACTGCTATATTTAAAATTTTATACTTTTAAAAATAATGTTGACAGTATAAAATAATTCTATTTATTTATTTATTTAATGTATATAACTGCTTTATACCTGGAGGCCAGAAGAGGGCACCAAATCTCATTATAGATGGTTGTGAGCCACCATGTGGTTGCTGGGAATTGAACTCAGGTCCTCTGGAAGAGTAGATGGTGCTCTTAACCTCTGAGCCATCTCTCCAGCCCATAAAATCATATTTACGATGTATTAATTTACATCCTGTATTTAGTTTGTTTTATAATATCAAATTAACTTATTAGTTGTTAGATTATGTCTAGCACATACTAGATTTATTTTACTTTGTTTGATAATAACCCTTACAGCATCAGGTTAAAAAGATGATAGAATTGAATGGGGGAGGCGGGGCAGACGGTTTGATGGGCAGGTTGAGCTTTCCCATCCTCACTGCCTTTGCTCCTGACACCTGATAGAAGCAGACCTGGGCAGCAGTGGGTGAAGAGGAGCCCTTCAGTCAGCGTGGGGTCTCAAGAAGCAGCACGGTGCTGGGGAACCTGGCTCCTCTGAATGCTGGCTCTGTACACCAGGCTCGGTTTCAGCAACTCTCCCTGACAAAAGTAAAACCAGAAGTAGCATTTTAAATCATATGAAGATTTGGCTACAATAAGGATTAAATGGAAGTTATCAGTCATGCGAAATTTTGCTGTGTTTTATAGTTATGTCAAAGCTGAGACTCTTGTGTGATTTGTATATGCTAGACATGAGAAAATCATGAAGAATTTGCTGAAAACGTGTTGAATATCCTGATTCTGTTATACTCAATTAATTCCGTTTACAAAAGTCATCAAAACTATATGTTTTGGTACTAAAGAGATAGCTCAGTGGTTAAGAGCACTTGCTGCTCTCACAGTGTAGATTCAGTTCCCCGTGGAGAGATTTAAAACTATACAAAAATTATTTAAGGCTTTATTTTCACTAGTTATGACTGTTACGGTTTCTTCCTGTTTCTGGAATTTGTTGAGCTTGGCATATTTCACTTAGTGCTTTGTCTATTTTACCATAATTGTCAAAGCTCCTGGCAAACCTTCTCTCTTAGTTTTAGTATGCGATTCACTTACTGCCTAATAGTATTTGTATCTGCTTTATTTTTTTAATCAATTTTGCAATAATTTAATCTCTGAATTTAGCCTTGCTAATTTTTTTAGGTTTTACTTCTTCACTAATTCTTGTATTTTATTGTTCATTTTCCAAGGTGTCATTAGCCATTCTTTTTATGTAACATAAGTGTAAAACCTATAAATTAGTAAAGTATAAAAACTCTGAAGATCAGTTTAGCTGCCTTCACATAATGATGTAGTATTTTCAGTTGCAATCAGGACTACACATTTTAAGTTTCCATTCCATCTGCTTAAGGTGTTGGTTATTTAGAAATGGTTTTATTTCTAGATGATGGGTTTCTATTAGCCCTTTTTGTTTATAAAGTTTGTCCTGTGGTTAGAGAATGAGTTCTCTACAAACTTTGCCTTTTAAGATTTCTTTTTTATTTCATGTGTGTGAGTGTTTGCCTGCATGTGAGTATGTATACCACCTGTGTGCCTGGTGCATGTGAGGCCAGAAGGCGTCAGCTTCCCTGAACTGGAGTCAGAGGCAGTTGTGAGCTGTCATGTGGTGTTGGCAACAAACCTGTGTCCTCTGTAAGAGCTGCAAGTGCTCTTAACTGCTGAGCCATCCCTCTAGCCCAAATTAATGCATTTATGTATTTTTCTTAAAGTTCGTTTTTATTTATGTGTATGTGCTCCTGTATGAGTTCATGTGTACCATGTGCAAATGTTCTTGGAGACCAGAGGGCATAGGATCTCCTGAACCAGAGATACAGGCGCTTGTGAGCCAACTGATGTGGGTGCCGTGAACCGAGCTGAGTCCTCTGCATGAGTAGTAAGTCCTCCTTAATACTGAGTCATCTCTCCAGCTCCCAAACGAATACTTTTACATTTAAGGATGCTCAGAGTCTAGGTAGCATTGAGACAGTCTTTATTAATGGCTTGCACATAATTATAAAGAGATGCATCATATATGCCTATTAGATCAAATTTTTAACCTCATCTATATTGTTTTATAAATATTTTCTGCATCTTTGCTTATTTTTGATGGTTACTTGATCTGTAGATTGCTAAAAGAATATATTGTTTTATTAAAGCCTTATAAAAGAATTTCTTTAAAATTTTTTATTCTTTTTTATGCAATGTATATATTTTTAAATTTTATTTTATTTAAGTAATTTATTCACATTACATCTCAATTGTTATCCCCTCACTTGTATCTTCCCATTCCCCCCTCCCTCCCTTTTTCATCCTATTCCCCTCCCCTAGGTCTGTGAGAGAAGAGGACCTTGTCCCCACTATAAGATCACAGCCTATCAAGTCTCTTCCTGGTAGCCTGTTGACGCTTCCTCTGAGTATCACCAGATCTCCCCACCAAGGGGAGGTGGTCAAATAGGGGGCACCAGAGTTCATGTCTGAGTCAGTCCCTACTTTCCACACAATTGTGGAGAATGTGGTGTCCATTGGCTAGATCTGGATAGGGGGTCTAGGTTTGCTGCATGCATTGTCCTTGGTTGGTATGGTAATCTGAGCTGACCTGCCTGGGTCCAGATCCGCCAGCCTTAAAATGATCTTCTTATAGGTTTCTAGGACCCTCTGCATCCTTCTATTTCCCCATTCTTCCTTACCTCTCTCACCTAGAGTTCCGATAGGCTAAGTGAAGACTTTCAGGGGACATCTCTGTTGGGCTAGTGTCCGATTGTAAGTGAGTAAATGTCATGTGTATCTTTCCGGGTCTGGGTTAACTCACTCAGGATGATCATGCAAATTTCAGGATTTCCTTGTTTTTAATAGCTGAATAGTATTCCATAGTGTAAATGTACCACAGTTTCTTTATCTATTCTTCGACTGAGGGACATCTAGGCTGTTTCCAGGTTCTGGCTATTGGGAATAAGGCGATATGAACATGGTTGAGCATATGTCCCTGTTGTGTGGTGGAGCATCTTCTGGGTATATTCCAGGGAGTAGGATAGCTGGGTCTTGAGGAAGCCCTATTCCCAGTTTTCTGAGAAAATGCCAGATAGATTTCCAAAGTGGTTGTACAAATTTGCACTCCTACCAGAAATGAAGGAATGTTCGCCTTTCTCCACATCCTCGCCAGCATGTACTGTCACTTGAGTTTTTGATCTTAGCTATTCTGGTGGGTGTAAGATGGAATCTCAGAGTTGTTTGTAATATATATTTTTCTTTTTATAAATGTGCATTTTTTTCTTTTTCCCCTTTTATTGAAAACAGATTCCCCCTCCCATAGTATATCCTGAATGTCGTTTCCCTCCCTCTACTCCTCCCAGGTTCTCCCCACTTCTCCGCCATTTTGGATCAACCTCTTTCAGTCTCTCATTATAAAACAAATAGACGCATGCCTTTAATCCCAGCAGAGACAGGCGGATCTCTAAGGCAAGCTGCCTGGTCTACAGAGTTCCAGGACAGCCAGGGATATACAGAGAAACCCTGCCTCCGAAAACAAGAAAAGGAAGAGAAAGAAAGAAAGAAAGAAAGAAAGAGAGAGAGAGAGAGGCTTGTAAGGAATAATAATAAAATATAATAAATATAAAAATAAAACAAAAACTACCACATTGGAATAGGAAAAGAGCCCAAGAAAGGCACAAGAAGCAGATACAGAGACCAGGTGTTCACACATTCAGGAATCCCGTAAAAACATTGAACTAGAAGCTATAATGTGTGTGTGTGTGTGTGTGTGTGTGTGTGTGTGTGTGTGTGTGTGTGTGTGTGTGTGTGTGTAAGAGAAAAGCTACATAAATGAAACAAAATACAAATTAAGGGTTTTTTCTTTCTTTCTTTCTTTTAAGGAAAAGCCATGCATGGCATCCATTATGAGACAAGGAACCTCCAATGATGCCTTTGAGTCCTTTTCTTTTGGCCATCATCTACTGCTGGGGCACGCAGTCTACCCTTAAAAGTGTTTGTTTGCTTTGTGAGACTCCCTTGGAGGAAACTAACATTTTATTTGCAAGTGGCTATCAGCTGAAACTGCTGTGGGGTAGGGATGGGGCATGTGTGCACTTCCCCTTTCAGCCCTAGGGCCGCATATGTGGAGACCCAGAAGGCTCTGTGCATGCTGCCCCGTCTCCTGATCTCATATCCTCATGCAGTGTGTTTTAATCAATCATATTCACGTCAGATCTTTCTAGATCAACCCCTGCCTGTTTTGGGTCATCTGCTGGAATGTAGTTGACGTACCTAGAGCTATACCATTAAACAGACTTTTCCCTCCCCCAGAAGCTGTCCACTGTCCACAGCGCTCATCCAGGGGTGAGGCTTTGCGAACCTCTCCCCATTCTGACTGAACGCCAGTTACCTTCATCTTGTACAGACTTTATATAGGCCACCACAACAGCTGTGAGTGAGTTCATGAGTCTAACGGCCCCTTCATGCCCGGAAGACAGTGTTTTGCAGCAGTCTTCCCTGACCTCTGACTCTTACAATCTCCCCCCTCTTCACAGTAGCCTCTGTGCCTTGGGTAGCATATGAGATATAGACATCCTGTTTGTGGCTGAGCACGCTACACTTACTGTCTGTATTTACCTCTGTGGGTAGGCCTGTCGCCCTTACATTCTTGCTAGTGTATTTTGAAGTTATATTATTTTGGTGAATATAACTTTTTTACTGCTTGATTTTTTTTTTTCCTGCTCAGAAATCCACTTTGTATAGTATATGTTTTGATGTATACACATGCAGGTAGGTGCAAATGTGTGGAGGTCAAAAGACAAAACTTTTTCTTTTTGCTTTCTTTTTTGGTTTTTCGAGACAGGTTTGTGTAGCCTTGGCTGTCCTGGACTCCCATTGTAGACCAGGCTGGCCTCGAACTTATAGAGACCCACCTGCCTCTGCCTCCCAAGTGCTGGGATTATAGGTGTGCAGTGAGGACAAAGCTTTTTAAGAGGGTCTCTCATTGCCTGGCATAGAGCTCACCAACTAGACAAGGCACGCTGGCTAGTGAGTCACAAAGGTATACCTGCTCCACGTCCAGCACTGGGACTCTAAGAATGTGCCACCACTTGTGGCCTTTCTAAAAATGTTTGCCTGTGTATTGTGTTTGTGCATGCAGGTAGGTGTATGTGCAGGTGCCCTCGTCCATGCATGTATAAGTGCAGACTAGAGACTAACACTGGTTGTATTCCTCTACAGCCTTCCATCTTGTTTTTGTTTTGTTTTTGAGATCCACTGTACCTGGAGCTTGCCATTTTGCTAGGCTGGATGGCAAGCTCCTAGGACCTTCCTGTGCTCCCCATCCCTACACTGGGTCTTGGGATGAGAGCTCAGGTCCTGAGGCCTGGGCAGTGAGTCCTTTCCCAGCTCCCTGGCCTCCTCTTGTTTTGTTTCACGTGGGTTCTGAGGGTTGACTGGGGCCTTGTGCATGTGAGACAAGCACTTTGCCCATGGATCTTCTCAGCCCCATAAGTGTTATTCTTAGCTTCTAGTTTTCTTTTGGTTATGTATGTTTATTTTCATCCTTCAGCATTTTAATTTTTCTTCATCTTTTAAGTCATAGGCACATCTCTGGCAAATATAATATATTTGAACTTTATTTTCTGCCTAGTATGGGTATTAATGCTTTCTTTTCTTTATACATAAAGGATTTTGGTTGATCTGAAAAATGAAGTTTGGTATCAAAAATGTCATGACCCTGTATGTAAAGCACAAAACTTCAAATCTAACTGTGAGTTATGAATTTTTATATTTACCACAAAGCAAAAATTAGATATCCATCTAAAACATTTTTACTATCTTTTGATTTAGGCTTTCCATTACCCACTGAAGTAAGTCTCCTGTTTCTTCTGAAAGATGTAAGTGCAGCTCTTGGCCTTGGGTTTTGTACATAGCATAAATGAACTACAAATGGTATGCTATATCCAGATAGTTTTTAAACAGTGTGGGGCATTTGTGTTTACTTTGGAACATTAGTACCTCTGATAACATGAACTGCTAGGGAATAAAGTATATAATCAATTTAGTCTTAGAATTTGCTTTAAAGAGTAAGTAAGGTACTTGTCTTATTGTCTCTTTGACCAACTGTATCTGTAGGTTGGACTTCTGTAGAACCGTGTCAAAGGGAACACACAGTTTTGCTTTTGGATATTACTAGCTTGCCAAACTAACATTTAATCCAAATAAAAAATAGAAAATACATTAAAAGCAAGTGGGTTGGGCTGGATGGATCATGATTAAGGGCACTTAACTGCTCTTACAGAATAACCAGGTTCAGCCCCCAGCACCCACATGGTGGCCCACAGCCACCTGTGACTCCAGTTCCTGGGCTCCAGCGCCCTCTGCTGACTTCCATAAGCTCCTGCATGCATGTAGTGTACACACACACACACACACACACACACACACACACAGGAAAAAACGTTTTAAAAAATAAAATAAAAAAGATAAAAACACTTCACAATAATTTGGCTAACCTGAAGCAAAAGTGTTAGCATAAATCTTCCTTCATTTATATTTGTGTGTGATCATTTTGTATCCAGAGTCATAACACACAGAGGTATTTTTTTTCCGTGAAGTATCAGAAACATTTCCAGTACTAGCTGTTACCAAATTGTTCCATGAAATCCTAGGAGACTGAAGAGATGTTGATGAGAGTTAACTGCTACTAAGTTTGCCAGCCCTGCTGACAGCTACCAACTAGTCACCAGACTGTAGACAGGGGGCAAATCACTCTCCATTTGCATTAGTGAAGTAGTATTCTTATTTCATACGTTTTGTCATGTATTATTTAGAATTTTTAAATTTTTAATTTTACCTTTAAAAATTCCACATTTAGCAGCACCTTCTTTCAGATTGCCAGTTAGAATAAATGACCTGGTACAAATTAAACAAGTGCTTAACTTTATATGCTAGAACACTGTCTGGCATCCTTTGAAATCTGCATTTAAAAGCTCTTCTGAAAATATTACATTCTAGTTTTTTATGTGTATGTGCACTTTGATTATGTCTGTGCACCACATGTGTGCTTGGTACCCAAGGAAGCAGAAGAAAGCACTGGGTTCCCTGGGACTGTAGTAACAGGTAGTGGTGAGCCACCATGTGGTGCTGGGGACGGAAGCTGGGTCCTCAGGAAGAGCAGCAGTGTTCTTAACCACTGTGCTCTTACTCCAGACCCAACATCCAAGTTTAAAGTGAGAAACCCCATGCTTGGTATGTTGGAGTGACATAGAAGAAATGATAGGCAGATTCTCCGGCAGAAAAAGTGTTAGTTTAAATTTTTTACTGTTCCTATTTATTCCTATCTCTTAAAAAGCACTGTATCATTCTTTTGAGTAGTTTCTTTCATTTTTGGCAGTGCTGGAAACTGAACCTGGAGCTTCATACATGGGAAGCAAAGGCTCCCCCAGCTACATTCGCAGCCATTGATTTATTTTGGTGACTGGTTCTGGCAGAATACTTTTCTAATATCTCAAAAATGCCAAGTGAGGGGGCTACAGAGATGGCTCCATGGTTAAGAGCACAGACTGCTCTTGCAGGGGACCCAGGTTTGAGTCTCAGCATCCACATGGCTGCTCACAAGTATCTATAGCTCCATTTCCAG
The DNA here is from genome assembly GCF_964271855.1 of Acomys minous. NCBI lineage: Eukaryota > Metazoa > Chordata > Mammalia > Rodentia > Muridae > Acomys > Acomys minous. Next base: position 35,016,252 of record NC_140497.1, on the reverse strand, counting down.
ATGATCTGATGTTGTCTCCTGGCCTCTGCAGGCACCAGGCATGCTGGGTGGTACCCAGACAGACATGTAGGCAAAACCACCCATGTATATAAAATAATTAAAAATTTATAAGAAAGACTGGACAAAATGTGTAAAATGCCAGGTGAAGCCAGGCACAGTGGTGCATGCTTGTAATCCTAGCACTTAGGGAGGCAGAGGCAGGTGGATCTTTGTGAGTTTGAGGCCAGCCTGGTCTACAAAGTGAGTCCAAGACAGCCAAGGCTACACAGAGAAACCCTGTCTCAAAAATACAAACAAAGCCAAGTATACACTATTACCACTATGTGAACATACCTTATATATTTATTTTTTAGAAATAATCCTATAGAAAGTGTCTTTCAAATGAACTGTTAACATTGCCATGTCTCCCTTGATCTTTTTATATATGCATTTGTATGTATTATGCATGTGCATACACATACAGGCCAGGACAGCTTTGGGTGTCAGTTCCTCAGGAGCCATTCCCCCGCTGGGCTGGTATTCATTTGGGAGGCTTGGCTGGCTGGCTGGCCACCAAGCTCCAGGGATCTATATGTCTCTGCCTCCCTAGCACTGGGATCAGTCCCTGTAGGTACCAGGGATTGATTTTAGTTAACTTAGATATGTATTTTCCAGCTTGTCTCCAGCTAGCCTCACTTCCTATTGGAACTTCTTACACCTACCTTTGCTGTACCCTTCCAGGATATTGAAATGTGTGCCACGAACCACAGGCAGTGTCAGGCTGGGAGTTTCTAGCATGTCAGCACTACAGAAGCAACTACTTTTGAGCTAATTTACCCTTCCCCACCCGCCACAGCAGCTAGCATGCTCATCTGCCTGCTGACACCTTCACTCAGGCATATTTGGAGTGTGGTGAAGTCACATACTCTGACTAATCTTTATTCCTCTGTCGTCCTCCTCCCTCTGAAATGAAGGAAGAAGAGTTCACTCCTGGTGAAGCAGATGAAGCCAGCAACTCACTGACGGAGATCCCACGGCCCAGTGACCTGTCGGCAGGCGGGTTCCCTGCTGCCGCCTGGGATGACGACGACGACGCCTGTTTCGTAGAAGCTACAGAAGATGCTGAATTAGCTGATGCTGCAGACAAGAGTCTTCTTGAGGACAAGAGTTCAGTGGATGATATACCTGATGAGCTAATTATAGAAGCACTACAGAGTAGCTGACTACAGGCAGAACTCATACAAGCTGCTCTTTGCCTGAAACCTGAGACTTGATAACATATATGTAAAATTAGGCCTGGGACTATAGCCCAACACCATAAAAAAAATCAAATTATATTAACTTATTATTAAACTTGTTTATAACAACTGTTTTATCACTTGGTTTTCTAATATTTGCTTTTTACCTAAGCCAGGTTTATTGAAGATCAGCTTTGGCATATTAAAATAGACACTCCTAATTAACCAAAATGACTCTATGCTTGCACTGACATCATTAGCAGTTTATGTAGGTTAAAACTCCTATGCCTGGTAATGGCATGCCAAGAGACTGAAGTTTATTAACACAATAATCAGAAATATAACTATGGCTTCTGAAACTATTAGACAGTTGAACTGGTGTAATGTAGTCTGGATGACCAGGCCATACTTATTTTCAGGACGGCAGCTGGGTTGTCTGTCAGGAGCGGAGACGGCGGCGGCCTTGGCTCCTCACTCCTGCTGCAGGAGCTTCCCCAGCTGGTAGTTGATGGTTTTCAGGTGTTCTTCAGCTCCCAGAATGCTTCTTGCTTTAAATAACAGAGCTGGAAGGCTAGATGACTCATACTGTTGATAAAAGAAAAACTATTTAGACTCACAAATAGCAATACATTCATAACCCTAAGGACCAAAGGCAGTGTTGGTAGTTTTCCACTGGCTCATTCCTTTTGTTTAACTGGGATCATTAGGCTCCTAGGCCATTGCATGTCCTCAGAACATAAATGTAACCTCATACGGAACTGCTCAACAGAGCTTGAGCAGATCTCTGTATTCCAAGCGAGACAAGTTGGCTCAAAGAGCTGTGGCATCTGCGCGACACCTCAGACGTGGACAAGGCACGTGTGGTGGCATGTGGGGGCTAAGCTACTTGATCTCATCTATTTCAAAACAAAAATTTACTCCAAGAGCTAATGGAATGACACCAACTGCCTGTTAAAAACTACAGCAAAATAATCTCAAAGGTATCATTTAGAAAGTTATGTACTGGGTCAATTACACCTTAAAGGTGCAATCTAAATGTCTATAGACAAAGTTACAACACAAACCAATCTAAATTAGAACAGAGAATCAATCCAATGAACAAAACCAAACTTCCTGTGGCAAACATGTGAAGGAAATTAAATTCTTAAGTAATTTACCACACTTTCGACAGCTTGCTGATAAATGTGTTTCCAAGGTATTTTTCTCAGTGATGACAAGTAAGCAGAACAGGTGTCTGCCAGTGGTGACTCCCCGAGCCCCACAAGGGGATTTGTTTGCTGCCACACACCTACCATGTTATTACAGTTCAACTGAGCAGAAGAAGCAGGCTAGCCTCCACTCCAGAGGCCCAAGCCCTGCTGTCTAAGGGGAGTGGGGCCAATTCACGTGGCGCTCTGGGTTTTATTTATGAAGAAAAAAGGGATAGGTGCTCCAACAGCAACAGTGCTACAGGCACTGAGGTATAATCCTCTTTTGTGAGGTATTCCAAAGTAGTTACCACAGCTTGATTGTCAGGCCTTGCAGTAGATCAAGGAGAGAGAACATTTGTCTTGCACATGCCAGGAGGAAGAACAAGATCTGGCCTAACAACGCACTATGTTTAGTTCGGATCAATGCTACTGTTAACTTTCACAAATTTAGTAATCAGATCCCTAAAATAAACTTTAGGTACATTTTAAAAACGTGTATTTTGTAGCTCTAATATATGAACAAATCTCAGCTCAGGAAAACTCAGATCAATCTTAAAATTGAATTTAGAGGCAAAGTATAGAAACCTGATGGATCATGAGATACACGGAGACAGTGGTGTGTAATTATGTGTCACATTCTACACACACATCTATATCAAGTCTATTAATGTACTGCTATACACAATTCTATAGATAAATATATCATTTTTTTAGTTATTAAGTACACAAGTTTATGATTTTTTAGCAAACACTTCTATTAATTAATTGGGTGTCATAGCAATAGCAAAGTCGCTGAGGCAATTTCAAAGTATTGAAACAATAGTAAACTACATTTTCCCAGCTGTTTTACCACTTCTCAACCTCTCAAGCCACTCCTGCCATTTCAGTGAGACAGCCTTTACAGCACGTCTCGATGAGCTGCGGGCAGCAGGGTGTGGCTGTTCCACTGAGAGTTGCGCACAGTCCATACGGCCCTGGAAGAACAGTCTGAAGGGGGCGCTTAGGAGTAACATGGATTCTTCTCTCCATTAAGAAGCCAGAAGGAGAGACTGCGATCTCACTGGCTGCAAAACTATTGGTACTCTACAAGCAGATGCCCATGTCGCTGCCTGACACTCAGGCCAGGTGAGCGGAACTCACCTTTTCCTTTTCCTTTGGCTCTCTCTCTTGAACGTTTGAATAATCTTGATATAGCTGTTTTAAGTTAGATAAGAAATGCCTGGAACCCTGAAGTGAGGACTTTCTCTCCTTAAGGTCATCATGTTTTGTTTGTAGCTGTTTCAGTTGTGGTTCTAATCTAGATAACAACAACAAAGAAATTAATCTTAAAAACTTATTGTGTAAAATACAAATTTAGATAAAGAACAAACACCCAAACCAAAACATTTCTCCCATATAAACTGTAGCCATAAGGTTATCATGAAATTCAAACGTTGATTTCTGTACCCCCCATATCTAGTTGCAATCCTTGTTCTGAGAAGCTCCTGTCTCAGGGTGGTGTAAACACTGCTCCCCAATTGTCCCCTGGTATGTCAATAAAGCAACTAACAGCCAATCGCTGAGCAGAGAGAGAACAGGGCTGGACTTCCTGCCAGCCAGAGGAGGAGGAGTTAGGAGAGAAAGTGGGGGATTCCCTGAGCTCAGAGGTCCAGGAGACATCGGGAGAGAGGAGCTAGACTAGGAAAGCCAAAACATGCAAGGTCAGCTGGTACTCATGCCGACAGGATGCCAGACTAGCTTAGAGGGTTGAGAATAGAGTGATAAGCCCAGTGTGATGGCGCACTCCTTTACTCCCAGCACCTGGGAGGCACAGCCAGGCAACTCTCTGTGAGTTCAAGGCCAGCCTGGTCTACAAAGCAGTCCGGGACAGCCAGGGCTACACAGAGAAACCCTGTCTCGGAAAAGAAAAGTAATAACTGTTCAGTTCTTGTGCTGTGAAGCTTGATAAAGAGATAATAGAGTTTCAATTATTTGGCTAATAGCCAGATTAAGAGAGAAACAGAAACAAATAGTTTTACAAAAATAATAACAATAAATGGCATATAATACGGTCTGGCAATGTACAGTATATGAGCATCCTAGGCAAGGAAAGAAAGAACCTGATAGAGACAGGTGGTCTGGCTTGCCCCTCAAGTTATGAACATGTAAAAGATTCCAGGGTTCCATTCATCTCAACCATGAGATACAATCAGCACCGACAGCCACGGAGAACATGCCTCACAGCTGCCGAAATTCACCCAGTCATTCAAGTCCTGGGAACTGCTGGGCTAATGTAAAGTTGGCTAACATCTTCTGGGAGTAGGTAGGCGTAGCGTGCATGACAGTTTAACCAGGAAGTCATGCAAAAAGTTTCCATTAAAATCTCCACTTTCCAAGGCCAAATAAAATCAGCAGAAAAACTGCCATAGGACCTGGGTAGAAAGATGTGTGACTTTGGGCCAACTGCCTCCTTTCTTAGTCTATAAAAGAAAAGGGGCCTTCCCCTGGCGGAGTGCCTTGCCAGGCCACAGAGGAAGAAGATGCAGGCAGACTTGCTAAGACTTGGTAGGCTGGGGTCAGTTGACAGGGGAGAAGGGTTCCCCATCTCTGAGGACAAGGGGAGGGACATTGGGGGGGAAGGGTGGAGGGAGAGTTGGACCAGGAGGAGATGAGGGAGGGGGGCTACAACTGGGATGTAGGGGAATAAATTTAAAAATATATAAATTTAATTTTTAAAAAGGGGGCAACTTGTGATTATGGCAAGGGAGGAAGAAAGGCTGCCAGTCTCATTTTTCAAATAAAAACATAAAACAACCATTCTCAAATGAAGAGTATGTGTTTCTCATGCTTTTTTTTCTTTTCCTCTATTTGCTTTGTTTTATTCTGGTTTGTCTGTTTTCCTAATGAGAGAAAAAGCATAGAGTTGGATAGGTGTGGAAGTGGATCTGGGAGTTGGCAAAGAAGGGAAAATATCAAAATAAACTATGAAAAATTTTTATTTTCAATTTTTATAAAAGAGTTCTTCAGAGCAAACAGCTGCAACATTTCCTCAGCAAACTCTACTGAACTGACGGCCATGGCCAGAGGTGCAGGGCTGCGTTCCCTGCCTTTCCTGCGGATGGGACCAGGTGGGGCTAAGTGACTCCCCAGGGCCGTAGGCGTCTCATATGCAGAGTTTAAAACAATAATATGCCTTACCTTATTAGGTTTTTTAGAAACGTGTTTGTCTGACTACAATTACAGCTAGAGAGGAAACTAAAGAGGCCAGTCTTAACACATGTCAACGGCCTCCCTGATGCCAGGTTCAGCAGAACTGAGCCTTAGCATGGCTTTATTAGAGAGCCGTAGGATACCTACCACGTGGGATCATATTGCCTAAGCATTTAGGAAAGTGCCCTGCCATAAAGGAAGCCATGGCCTTTTGCCACCATTACTGTATTACCCAATGGGTAATGGAACAGACAACTGATTTGTCTCTCTCAAAATGCTGTGGCAGTCACTTTAAACCCTAGCTCTCAGCTGGGAATGGTGGTGTAAGGCTTTAGTCCCAGCACTTGTCAGGAGTTCAAGAACAGCCTTGTCTACAAAGTGAGTTTCAGGACAGCCAGGGCTACACGGACCTTGTCTCAAAAAGCAAAACAAAACAAAAACCTAGTATTTAATTACATAGCATTTCAAGTGTTTGCTGACATATCTGTGTTCTGCTCAAGCTTCTTGCTCCCACACACCCTGGGAATTTAACCCACTGCCTTGCTCACACCAGGCAGGCGCTCTCCCACTGAGCCACATCCAAGCCTGCCCAAGCTCTGTAAAGCACCTTAAGAGTGGAGAGCATGGTGAAGTCTCTACTTAAGCCTCTGGCTCACACAGCACTACAGACCTTGGAAGGCGGAAATGTACAGACAGGCTGCCATACTGTGCACTAGCCTTCCAAACCCAGGGCATGGGAACTGCTCCCAACCCTAGACCTCAGAGTACGGAGTGACATGAGTGCCACTGCAGAGTGTGACTCTCACTGAAGAGTCAGGGACCAGTGTGTACTACACAGAAAGGCCACTTGTCAAAAAGTAAAACAGAGCGAGCAACAGAAGCAGAACTTTCTGCATGAGCCCTGCAGAGGCCCCTTCCTAGGCTAACTCACTGACTCCCACAACACCCTCTAAGGAACAGGGACAGTTCTGCCTGGGTATAGGAGGTGGTGAGGCCCTGGGAAATTCAGGAACTCACCCACTGCAGTCAGTGGCAGAGCCTGATCAAGTTCCAGGCAGTGTAATCCTACAGTCTACTCAACTAAAGCTATAGTGAGGCCAGCCCAGAGACTGGGAGACAGAGCAGAGCTGACGCTCTTCTCCAGCTCTCCCCTGAGTGACAAACCCCACTGCCCTTTGGGTGAGTGCTCAGCAGGAGCGGTGTGTTGTCTTACCGAAGGAGTTCTTCCTGGACTGCAATTAAACGCTGCCTTTTCTTGTCCACATCAGAAATGATCTGAGCAATACAAGAACACACTTAGTTAACACAGCCAACACTTGTGCTTGACTGCACTAGGTCCTGAAAGCACACAGAGAAACAGGCAGACAGGCTGCAACTTAGGGATGCCTCTGAAGGCGGTGGGACCACGGGCCCTCCCTCACTTGCCTCCTGGTTGATGTGTTTGTAGCAGGTTCATTTCTCTACAGGCCCAAAGGTGACGGAGCCAACTAGTCATGGACTGGAACTTCTAAAACTGAGCCCAAACGGCCTTTCCTCTTTCTAAGCTGATTGCCTCAGAGGCTAACTGAGGAGGACAGGACTAACAGAGAGCCCCAGGCCCTAGTCTCCATTAACATTACAAAGGCAAATAAAAACCTGACCAAACCCACAAAAGCCCTTACACAAACTGCTGGTTATAAAACTTTTAAGTGTTCACTTCCTCCTATTTCATAACCCTGAGACTCACTAAGACTTAGTGACTTACCTTAGCATTCTTCCTTTTCAGAGCTTTTAGCACCTGGACTTCTTTAAGCTACAATGACAAAAACAATATCTGATTTTTAGAAAATTAACTGCTTAAAGTTCCACGTGCTGGGGAGGTACCAGTTAGTAAACTGCTTATCATGAAAGCAAGAGGACCCAGGACCCAATTTTGGATCCCTGGCATCAACACATTTGGCTTTTCCAAGATGCTGGTGGAGCCTGGAGAGATGGCTCAGAGGTTAAGAGCCTGTTAAGAGTCTGTTCTTCCAAAGGTGCTGAGTTCAATTCCCAGAAACCACATAGATCTCACTATAGATGAGATCTAGTGCCCTCTTCTGGCATGTAGCTGTACATGCAGGAAGAATACTGTTACATAATAAATAAATAAATCTTGTGGGGTTGTTTTTGTTTTTCAGAGACAGTGTTTCTCTGTGTAGCTTTGACTGTCCTGGACTCACTTTGTAGACCAGGCTGGCCTGGAACTCACAGTAACCCGCTTGCCTCTGCACCCCCAGTGCTGGGATTAAAGGCGTGCACTGTCACCATCTGGCTAATAAATCTTAAAAACAAAAAACCAAGTGCTGGTGGAGATGGGCAGGCCCTTGGAGCTCACTGGCTGGCCAGTCTAACGAGATCATGATCTTCAGGCTCAGTGAGACCTCGTCTTAAAAATAAGTTGTAGAGTGCTTGAGAAAGTTACTCAGCCTGGGCCTCTCTGGCTCCACATACATGCACAATGCGATTACACACAGAGCTAGCCAATGCAAGCTTTTCTATAACCACAGGTTACTGTCTAAACTTTAGTTTGAGGCCAACGTGGTCTACAAAGTGAGTTCCAAGACAACCAGGGTTACACAGAGAGACCTTGTTTCAAAATAGACAGACAGATGGTAGATAGGATTCTGTCAGCAAACTTACTGTTCTGAAGAGTTCTCCTTTAATTTTAAAGTAAAATTTGTTGATGGCTTGACTACAACTTTCAGATTCTACTTTTTGTCTGTAAAAAAAATTAAAATCAGTATCAAAAAGGATTCTAAAAGATGCATTTCATTACTTGATACATAAGTACATACAGTTTGACACATATTGTTAAAAACCCAAGCACAATGTAAAACCTGTAGCTTTTTCTCGTGCTTAATAAAACTGGGAACAAGAGAGGGGAAGGGAGAGAATGAACCACGCCGACTCGTTTGGAGAGGAAACAGCTGGTGGACAGGCTCCTGGAACCTGGGGGCAGCGCACAGCCTATTACTGAACTGAGTTGTCAACTGACTGCGCTGAGAGCCTTGAGCATCCTAGGAAAGCACTTAACCCCTGAGCCACACCCCAGCCCGGCTGTTTATCACCGAGCTTTTAGGAGTTCTTGGTAAACTCTGTGTAACAGTCCTTTGTCACAGGCATCTTTCAGAACCTGTTTATTCTCTTAAAACTTCACACATGCAGTGATCACAGGCCTCCTCGTCCTATCCTGTCCTCTCCGATCACAGCTCTTCCCTTCCAGTTCCCCTCCTGCTGTCCTATCTTTTTATGGTTTTATTGATCCACCTAATGTAATCAGGAGTGTCTGCCTAAGCATGGGTTGGGAACAAATAAGTCTCTTGCAAAAAAAAAAAATTTTTACAGTAAAAAATTACTTGTACACTTCACATTTCTCAGGATAGCTAAGGAGTACTGCTCCAGGGGTGACTAAGCATGTCTCTGCTCTCAGAAAGATGCGCCTCCTGGGTAGACGGCGCCATGGCCAGTGTCTTCAGAGTGGCTGCAGCAGAGGAGGAGTGGATAAGGCAGAGGACACAGTCTGGGCTGAGGAAGGTTAGGAGATGGGATGGGATGGTTGGTTTTGTCAAGCGCACAATCTAGAGTTGACTGGGAAGAGCATCTCACTGAGGGGCTGTCTAGACCATGATGTCCTGAGGGCGTGCACGTGAGGGAATTTTAGTGGAGTTAACTGAGGTGGGAAGACCCACCAGAATGTGGGCAGCACCATGTTATTCATGGGCGCCCAGAATATACAAAGTGGAGAAAGCCCCCAGAATTAGCAAGTTTGTCTGCACTCAAGATGTCTGCTCTGGTCTGTGGATGTGACTCCCCGCTTCAAGAGCCTGCAGCCTTGACTCCCTCACAGTGATGGAACTGTGAGGTAAAAGAAACCCCTTCCCTCCTGAGTTACTCCTCAGGATATGTTACCACAGCAACAGAAAAGAAAGTGGCCAGTGTTGGGCAGAGCTGCTCCTTCTGTCCACCAGTTCTTCTATAGCAACATGACAATTTCTCTCATTGACTCCGCCCACGAGCTCAAGTGTGCAGTCTGCCAGACTGCCCAGGGTTCCCTGCAGCTTAAACACCTTGAATGAGCTGCTAAGCCCAAAGGCAGGACGCCAGTGGCGGGGCCCCACACTGTGGCTCATGGCAGGAAGGGGCACCCTTCCTTGGATGCCAGCCTGCCTCCTCCTTTCCTCTTCCTCCAGGAAGCGAGTGTCGGGCAAATCTCCCACAGCAGCATGACAGGAAGTTGGCCTTGGGGCAGAGTTGAGGAGATTATTGGTCCAGATGCAGAGTGGCTTGGAGAAGATGGGACGTTTGCGTTATCCTGTGGCTCCACAGCCCCTTCTCCGCGTAGCGCAGCCTCTGCCCATCTCCTGAGCTGCTCTGTCTGTGTTTTGTGACTCCACCCTTTGTTTTCCTGCCTGACTAGTGTCAAGGGGAACAGTGGGCCCCATTCTCAGGAAAGCCAGATACATTCACAGCTGTGTGACCTGTTGACGTCTCTCAGACACACTCTGGCAGGCTGCATTTAAAAAAAAAATTTGCTTAATATCTTATATTTTACAACCACTCTCTTCAGGAAAGAACAGCACCAGAATTGTACTGGTGAAAAATAAGTGAAAGCTGACTAGTTCAGCTGTTTATTTAGTTTCCCCCACCCCAGGCTGGAAGAGGTGGCTGAGGGGGGCCCCTAGCAGAGTGTGAGGCCCTGACAAGGCTGCTGTCCTCTGCCATGCCTGATGGAGGCCGCGCAGCCGTGGGCCTCCCCCATCACTGTTTTCACAGGAACTGGCAGACTGGAGTGTGGCCATATTTGGCATATACTACCTGATTGAGAAAAACCAACAGCACTGGAGAAACATATTTCTAGATTTAAAAAAAAAATCTGTGAAAAAGGTCTAGAGTAGATGACATAGTAACTCGAAATGCATAAAATGTAAAAAAAAAAAAAAGAAAGAAAAAGAAAATGTAAAGCTATCTTAAGACAGTGATACTGATAACTGGGCTGGCCGCAGTGGTACCCGGAGCACAGCTGATGAGGTCCGCCTATCACAGCCTCAGGCACTTACTTGTACTCCAGAAAGGTTTTCTCAAATGCAGACAAAATAACATCCAGCTCCATGATCTCACTACGTTTCTTTCCTTCTGGACACCAAATGCGCATACTTTCAGGAGCATCTAGAATATTAAACACATGTCAGTTTAACACATTCCTTATCAAAACCGGCTGTGGGCCCAGGGCTCTGAAACCCTGAACATAAGCAGTCCTACCAGAGTGTGAGAACAGCCACAGCCGCCTCCCTCCTTCCTGTCAGCGCTTACTGCACCTACGGCTTGCTTTTGGAGACAGGCTCTACATCTTAGCGTGGGGTCTCCTTTCAGCCACGTTAAACTTCTTACACCTGTTCACATGACATTACACTTGTTCACATGTGACATTATACCTGTTCATATGACATTACACTTGTTCACATGTCACATTACACCTGTTCACATGACATTACACTTGTTCACATGTGACATTACACCTGTTCACATGTGACATTACACCTGTTCACATGACATTACACTTGTTCACATGTGACATTACACCTGTTCACATGACATTACACTTGTTCACATGTGACATTACACCTGTTCACATGACATTACACTTGTTCACATGTGACATTACACCTGTTCACATGACATTACACTTGTTCACATGTGACATTACACCTGTTGGTGTGATATTATACCTGTTCACATGTGACATTACACCTGTTCGTGTGACATTACACCTGTTCACATGACATTATACTTGTTCACATGTGACATTATACCTGTTCATATGACATTACACTTGTTCACATGTGACATTACACCTGTTGACATGACATTACACTTGTTCACATGTGACATTACACCTGTTCACATGTGACATTATACCTGTTCACATGACATTACACTTGTTCACATGTGACATTACACCTGTTCACATGACATTACACTTGTTCACATGTGACATTACACCTGTTCACATGACATTACACTTGTTCACATGTCACATTACACCTGTTCACATGACATTACACCTGTTCACATGTGACATTACACCTGTTCACATGACATTACACCTGTTCACATGTGACATTACACCTGTTCACATGACATTACACTTGTTCACATGTGACATTATACCTGTTCACATGTGACATTACACCTGTTCACATGTGACATTACACCTGTTCACATGACATTACACTTGTTCACATGTGACATTACACCTGTTCACATGACATTACACTTGTTCACATGTGACATTACACCTGTTCACATGACATTACACCTGTTCACATGACATTACACTTGTTCACATGTGACATTACACCTGTTCACATGACATTACACTTGTTCACATGTGACATTACACCTGTTCGTGTGATATTATACCTGTTCACATGTGACATTACACCTGTTCGTGTGACATTACACCTGTTCACATGACATTACACTTGTTCGTGTGACATTGCTACTTCTATTTTTTAGTACCATTTTTAAACTGTGCGGATATAGTAGGAGTTTACAATGACGTGGCAGATCGGTTCATAGCTGTCTTATAACTCTACAACCTCGCTCTCTACTCCTCCAGGAAAAATGAAAACACACTGATAAAACTGTGCATAGACATGTTCACAGGGTGGGGGGAAGTTCATAATGAGGCTTAGGATGAAGCTCACTGTGAAGAACTCAATTCCCAGCACTGGAAGGGATTTTAAAAAAAGAAGAAAGAAAGAAAGAAAGAAAGAAAGAAAGAAAGAAAGAAAGAGAGAGAGAAGAGAAAGCCTGAGAGGGTGGAGTACGGGTCACACAGGCTTTCTTTGTAACAGCCCAGGCCTGGAAGCACAGTGCCCATCAGCACAGAGACTAGTGAGCAAGGACATAGACACTGCACATAATTCCCTCCACATGACTTTTAAAAAAGGCTTATCTTTATTTTTATTACATGTTTATGTGTGTGAATGTATGCAGGTCCCTACGGAGGCCTGAGGCGGACACTGGTCCTGAACTACTGTAAACTGCCTGATGTGGGTGCTGGGAACTGAACTTTGGACAAGTGAGGCAGAGAGGAAAGGAATGGGGGTTAGAGTCTATGAAGCATATTACATGCATTAAAGTTTTTTCACAACAAAACGATTAAAAATGTTACTCCAAAGGCATAATTTCTTAAATGGCAGTTTTAGCCAGGATGGGAGTGTGTGCCTTTAGCCCCGGCACGCGGGAGGCAGAGGCAGATGGATCTCTGTGAGTTTCAGGACAGCCAGGGCTACAAAAAAACCCCTCTTTGAACCCACCCCACAAAAAACAAAAAACAAACAAACCAAAAACCCATTTGCTATTTCAACAACTAACACAACTTAAAAATAGGATTATTTTTGAGACATCATGTACAAATGAGAAATCGTAAAGCACCAGTGTGTACCTGGGTCTGCAGCTTCACTTGTTGGTCTCTTCCCTCTGATAGGAGACGGCCTCACGTTCTTCTGAGTTTTCTACCAAGAAACAAAACAAATAGTATTAGCCTTTTAATTTGAGAAAAATCTTTCCCTTGAAATTTAAAGATGACATTATCAAGACATCAACTGATTTTAGCTACAGTTGTTATTTAGTTCCCAGGGAAGAGTAAAGACCAAAGAGGCCGCAGGACACAAAGAAACGGCAACACACTGGGGCGTTCCCTGGTCACTGGCAAGTCTAAGAACAGACCCCGTCTCAAAACAAGACCCTGTCTCAAAAGCAAAGCAAAGGAAAGCGGCTGCGCGCATAGCTTAGTTGGTGGAGCACTCGCCTAGTGTATGCAAAGCCCGCGTTCAGCCCCTCGCATACACTGGGCAAGGTGGCAAAGCCTGTGGTCCTAGCACTCACACTCAGGAAGAAAAGGCCTGGAGATCAGCTCTCCAGGGCAATCCTTGGCTACGCAGTGAGTTTAGTGCTACCCTGGGCTCTCCGAGACCATTTTCAAATAAGCACGCAACCCTTAGAACACACACAATAAGACAACACACTAAATGACTGGTAAGCTTTAAGACCGTAATAAAAATATACCCAATATACAAGCTGGACTGATCTAAGCCATGTATAATAAAAAGTTCAAAGAGAGGGCATGGAGAGACGGCTCAGGGAGGAAGGCTGCTCTCCCAGAGGACCCAGGTTTAGTTCCTAGCACCCACCAGGTGGCTCACATGTGTCTGTGCCCCCAGTTCCAGGCGATCTAATACCCTCTCCTGGTCCCTGGGGGCACCAAGCATATGTGTGGTGTATAGACATGCATGCAGACAAAATACATTTAAAAAGTTGAAAAAAAAAGAAGAGTAAGAACTGGACAGAAAATTGTATTTGAACAATGACTACTGTTTTCAGGATGCAGAGGTGCGAGGCTCAGCAGGCCATATTCAAGCTACATCCAGTATAATACAGCAGAACACATGTCACACACAGCCCGCAAGTGACACTAAGATGGGGGAAAGCCTGATGCCAGCGGGGAGGGACAAGGGGCACTGTAAGTACATGGACACGGACAAAACTTCCAGGAGGACCAAGGGAAACTGGAGGGCTGCGGGGACAGACCTGAAGAGCTCAGGGCAATGCTGTCAACTCAGAATTCTGTACCAAGACAAATATCCGTGAAAGGCAGAGGTGAGTGAAATGCATGGTGGCAAAATCTGGAAGGCTATCGCCAGGGACTGCAGCAAAGAAAGTGGGGTGCTCTGCAGGCCGAGGGGGGAGGCACCAGGCAGGAAGTGGACAAGAGAACTGGAAAGGAAATGTGGGAAAACAAAACACAGCAGGATCTCTCCCCAGCTTCTTAAAAAGGGAACTGCTTCAAGCAAAAACGGCAACCCAGTGAGGTTAAGAGTCATAATAGAGGTACAATAAAGGCAAAGATCAGAGAAGACAGGGATGGAGGAAGGGAATTCTCACAGACTGCTACGTAGCTACTGTTCCAAGAGGTAGCTTTCAGCCAGAAAGGAGGAGAGGGTATAGGCTCAATTTTATTAGCAAATATATTTTATTATGAACTTATTAACCAAGAGCACCTCACTTATAACCTGACTAACCTAAACAATAGGAAAAGAAGATTAAAGAATACAATAATGAAACTGTAAGAATATCAGTTCCTAGGAACGATTCTCCTGGCGTAATCAGCAGGATTTCTTCTGCTGGAACCTGGAGCAACCAGAAACCAGAACTTCAGCTGGAGCCTGAAGCCCCAAAGCCTTCCCTCCAGCCATTCTCTCTAGGAGCTCAAAGTGAAGCGATGAACAGCCAAAACTATCCCAAGTCTCCAAAGGCCCCGCTCCTTGTTTTTGGCTCACATTTACACCTCCTCTCAGAATTTGTTCAAGGATGTTTTTCATCTGGTTAACAACTAATCTCCCCCACACGGTGGTTCGACTTCTAAGGGAATAAACATCACCTGCTCTCACCTGTCTCACAGGTCTTTTTCTCATCCCCCATTTGTGATGTAAACAGACACACACACACACACAAACACACACACACACACACACACACACACACACACACACACACACACGAGGAAACACAGCTAGTTCACAAAAAAAGAGAACCAAATACCCAAAACATCCAGTTACATCAGAATTACCAAAAAACGAACTTTCTCCCCCTCCCCCGCCTTTGTCTCTGTCTCCCTCCCTTTTGCTCTCTCTCTCTCTCTCCCTCCCCCTTCTCTCTCTCTCTCTCTCTCTCTCTCTCTCTCTCTCTCTCTCACAGACACACACACACACACACATACACACAGACAGCAGGGGGATAAGATAGTCTCCTTGAGCCCAATTACTCTTGGAAGTATGCACACAATAAAGGCACCTGTCTCTATTAGACAACTCAAGAACAAAACCTAGAAGGGACGGGTGAAAATAAGTAGCAAGACTGTAGACTTACACCTAGTTATATCAACACTTATATAAAAAGCAACTTAACCAGAGAATAGGGTCATGAGGCCGAGACCATCAGGAGGACAGGGACACGCTGTTTGTGAGATGGGACTTGGGAGAAAGAGTGACAGGTGGCTTAACGAAGGTACCAAGTTTCATTTAAATCTGCTGCACAGCCGGGAAACTACATCAGTAGGAATAAACATTATTTACAGTGGCTAAAAGTGAACTCCACAGGTCTCACCACATGTGTTACATGTTTGTTGCTATGAAAAGACACCCTGACCAGGGCAGTTTCTAGAGGGTGTATTGGGGCTTACAGTCCAGAGGGTTAGGGTTCATAGTAGGGGTGTGGGTGGGGGGCACAGGCACAGCAGCTGCGGCTGGAAACTGATGCTCACACCTCAAGCCACTAACAGAAGACAGACTGTGCACTGGAAACTGGAAACCTTGCATGGCTTTTGAAACCTCAAAGCCTGACTGGGTGACACACTTCCTCCAGCAAGGCCACACCCCTAAGCCCATCCAAACAGTTACAAACCGAGGATCGGACACTCAGATGCCCGAGAATACAGTGGGCATCTCACTCAAATTACCACACCACAGAAAAAGGGGAGCAAAGGTAATGGATGTGTTAGCTTGATCTTAGCATTCCATATAAACCATCCCACTGCATCCCACGGGGACATCCGATCATGGCAACAGCTTAACAAAATGTCTTCAGGAAAGAAACGCTTAAATCCTCAAGGAGGCAGCATGCAGCAGCACATGCCTGCAGTCCTGGCTACTCAGGAGCCCACAAGTTCGAGAACAGCCTGGATACTATACTAAGATCTGATCTCAAAAACTCCAAATCAAAACAAAAAGAAATTCAAAGGACTAAATAAAAGCTATAAAATTGTGATGCTAAAGGAAAAAAACAACAACAACAACAAATCCCAACCTTTCTCCTTTACATAACTAACAGGTCAAATAGACCCCCACCGCCTTCACCAAGACACCAGCGAAACACAGTAAGAAGACGTACCTGAACTAGACTATCCACCAACCGCACTGCCCCTGACAAGTAGAAACACTTCACTCAACAGCGAAGTCAAGCACATGGAGTACTTATCGTGAAAGACCAGAGGGAGGAGAGCCTACACAATTTGTGCTAAGAAGAGAAACAGCAGGTTTATAGGAAGGAAATTACCCTTCAGAGCGCACTTTCAGAAAAACAGGCCTCACAGTCACAGCCAGCCATGAGCAGGCATGATGGGGTCATGAAGGGGACAGACAGAGCCTCGGCTTGCTTCAAGTCCCCAGCAGCTGCCCTAGGAGAGACAGCCACTGTGTAGAACATGACAGGGACCTTCAGTTTCTGAAGAGATAAGGGGCTGGTTCTGGCTCTTGCAGGTTTTCGGGAGGGATAAGTAAGCGTCATATTATGGCGTGGCCTGGCCTTGGGCACAAGGAGAGTGGAGGCAGCACTGGTTAGGGCCAGAGACTTACACTGCAGCTCCAAAGGGAAGGGCTACACGGACACAGCACAGCACAGCATACTTTCTCACCACTCTGTCCCAGGGCTCTCTCTGTTCAGAGCTGCAGGAAGCATGGCCTGACTTCCAGGAAAGAGCAGAAGGCCGCTAGAGGGTCTGTCTATAACTAACAATATGCATCCGCTTATACAACAAGTGTTATTAAAAATAAGAAAAAACTTTGTTTTGTCTATGTATACAGAAGGGAACCGTGGCAGACTGTATAAGAAATAACCCCGGAGGTCATCTGCCTATGGGTAGTGATGGGGAAGGAAGAAAGGAGGGAGGGGCAGGGGGAGAAAGGACCCCAGTGTACTTGAAGGTGTTTTCAAAGATGAGAATGAATTGTTTACCTAAACATCCAACCAAGTGAATTAATAAAACAATATATAAGAATAGGAACCAAAAGATACTATACTTCAATTACCTTAAAAACAAATATGACCCATAGCATTTTTTTCCCTAAGAAAATGAATCGGGGTATACACCTACGCACCAAGTTCCGCCACAAAGAAACCCATTACTAAGCAGGCTGTACTAATGCATTTAAGAAGACACACAAACACACACACCCCTAATAATTAACAAAAAAAAAGAGGCCATGTATTTGAAAAAGCAATGGGGGCTTATGGGAGGGTTTGGACGGAAGAAAGGGAAAGGGAAAATGATGTGATTATATTATAATCTCAAAAAGAAAATAATTAAAAAAGAAATGTATCAAAGCCCCAAAATTGTACAAGTTGCAGGCATTAGGTAAAATGGCGCTGTGATACCGTGGGCATCTATGAACAGGGCAGGCACTAGGTAAAATGGCGCTGTGATACCGTGGGCATCTATGAACAGGGCAGGCACTAGTTAAAATGACGCTGTGATACCGAGGGCATCTATGAACAGGGCAGGCACTAGGTAAAATGACGCTGTGATACCGTGGGCATCTATGAACAGGGCAGGCACTAGGTAAAATAGCACTGTGATACCGTGGGCATCTATGAACAGGGCAGGCACTAGGTAAAATGGCACTGTGATACAGTGGGCATCTATGAACAGGGCAGGCACTAGGTAAAATGGCGCTGTGATACCGTGGGCATCTATGAACAGGGCAGGCACTAGGTAAAATAGCACTGTGATACCGTGGGCATCTATGAACAGGGCAGGCACTAGGTAAAATGGCGCTGTGATACCGTGGGCATCTATGAACAGGGCAGGCACTAGTTAAAATGACGCTGTGATACCGAGGGCATCTATGAACAGGGCAGGCACTAGGTAAAATGACGCTGTGATACCGTGGGCATCTATGAACAGGGCAGGCACTAGGTAAAATAGCACTGTGATACCGTGGGCATCTATGAACAGGGCAGGCACTAGGTAAAATGGCGCTGTGATACCGTGGGCATCTATGAACAGGGCAGGCACTAGGTAAAATGATGCTGTGATACAGTGGGCATCTATGAACAGGGCAGGCACTAGGTAAAATAGCACTGTGATACCATGGGCATCTATGAACAGGGCAGGCACTAGGTAAAATGATGCTGTGATACAGTGGGCATCTATGAACAGGGCAGGCACTAGTTAAAATAGCACTGTGATACAGTGGGCATCTATGAACAGCGCAGGCAATAGGTAAAATGGCGCTGTGATACAGTGGGCATATATGAACAGGGCAGGCACTAGGTAAAATAGCACTGTGATACAGTGGGCATCTATGAACAGGGCAGACACTAGGTAAAATAGCACTGTGATACCGTGGGCATCTATGAACAGGGCAGGCACTAGGTAAAATGGCACTGTGATACAGTGGGCATCTATGAACAGGGCAGGCACTAGTTAAAATAGCACTGTGATACAGTGGGCATCTATGAACAGGGCAGGCACTAGGTAAAATAGCACTGTGATACAGTGGGCATCTATGAACAGGGCAGGCACTAGGTAAAATGGCACTGTGATACCGTGGGCATCTATGAACAGGGCAGGCACTAGGTAAAATGGCACTGTGATACAGTGGGCATCTATGAACAGGGCAGGCACTAGGTAAAATGGCACTGTGATACAGTGGGCATCTATGAACAGGGCAGGCACTAGGTAAAATAGCACTGTGATACAGTGGGCATCTATGAACAGGGCAGGCACTAGGTAAAATGGCACTGTGATACAGTGGGCATCTATGAACAGGGCAGGCACTAGTTAAAATAGCACTGTGATACAGTGGGCATCTATGAACAGGGCAGGCACTAGGTAAAATAGCACTGTGATACAGTGGGCATCTATGAACAGGGCAGGCACTA
Source organism: Acomys minous (assembly GCF_964271855.1). NCBI lineage: Eukaryota > Metazoa > Chordata > Mammalia > Rodentia > Muridae > Acomys > Acomys minous. The sequence goes on along the minus strand of NC_140497.1, from coordinate 34,996,910 downwards.
GGTAAAATAGCACTGTGATACCGTGGGCATCTATGAACAGGGCAGGCACTAGGTAAAAATGATGCTGTGATCCAGTGGGCATCTATGAACAGGGCAGGCACTAGGTAAAATGACGCTGGTATACCGTGGGCATCTAAACAGGGCAGGCACTAGGTAAAATGATGCTGTGATACAGTGGGCATCTATGAACAGGGCAGGCACTAGGTAAAATGGCGCTGTGATACCGTGGGCATCTATGAACAGGGCAGGCACTAGGTAAAATGATGCTGTGATACAGTGGGCATCTATGAACAGGGCAGGCACTAGGTAAAATAGCACTGTGATACCGTGGGCATCTATGAACAGGGCAGGCACTAGGTAAAATGATGCTGTGATACAGTGGGCATCTATGAACAGGGCAGGCACTAGGTAAAATGATGCTGTGATACAGTGGGCATCTATGAACAGGGCAGGCACTAGGTAAAATAGCACTGTGATACAGTGGGCATCTATGAACAGGGCAGGCACTAGGTAAAATGACGCTGTGATACCGTGGGCATCTATGAACAGGGCAGGCACTAGTTAAAATAGCGCTGTGATACAGTGGGCATCTATGAACAGGGCAGGCACTAGGTAAAATGGCGCTGTGATACCGTGGGCATCTATGAACAGGGCAGGCACTAGGTAAAATAGCACTGTGATACAGTGGGCATCTATGAACAGGGCAGGCACTAGGTAAAATGGCGCTGTGATACCGTGGGCATCTATGAACAGGGCAGGCACTAGGTAAAATGGCACTGTGATACAGTGGGCATCTATGAACAGGGCAGGCACTAGTTAAAATAGCACTGTGATACAGTGGGCATCTATGAACAGGGCAGGCACTAGGTAAAATGGCGCTGTGATACAGTGGGCATCTATGAACAGGGCAGGCACTAGTTAAAATAGCACTGTGATACAGTGGGCATCTATGAACAGGGCAGACACTAGGTAAAATGACGCTGTGATACCGTGGGCATCTATGAACAGGGCAGGCACTAGGTAAAATGACGCTGTGATACAGTGGGCATCTATGAACAGGGCAGGCACTAGGTAAAATGACGCTGTGATACCGAGGGCATCTATGAACAGGGCAGGCACTGGTTAAAATGACGCTGTGATACCGTGGGCATCTATGAACAGGGCAGGCACTAGGTAAAATGACGCTGTGATACCGTGGGCATCTATGAACAGAGCAGGCACTAGGTAAAATGACGCTGTGATACCGTGGGCATCTATGAACAGGGCAGGCACTAGGTAAAATAGCACTGTGATACGGTGGGCATCTATGAACAGGGCAGGCACTAGGTAAAATGACGCTGTGATACCGTGGGCATCTATGAACAGAGCAGGCACTAGGTAAAATGACGCTGTGATACCGTGGGCATCTATGAACAGGGCAGGCACTAGGTAAAATAGCACTGTGATACGGTGGGCATCTATGAACAGGGCAGGCACTAGGTTAAATAGCACTGTGATACAGTGGGCATCTATGAACAGGGCAGGCACTAGGTAAAATGACACTGTGATACGGTGGGCATCTATGAACAGGGCAGGCACTAGGTAAAATGACGCTGTGATACCGTGGGCATCTATGAACAGAGCAGGCACTAGGTAAAATGACGCTGTGATACCGTGGGCATCTATGAACAGGGCAGGCACTAGGTAAAATAGCACTGTGATACGGTGGGCATCTATGAACAGGGCAGGCACTAGGTAAAATGGCACTGTGATACAGTGGGCATCTATGAACAGGGCAGGCACTAGTTAAAATAGCACTGTGATACAGTGGGCATCTATGAACAGGGCAGGCACTAGGTAAAATGGCGCTGTGATACAGTGGGCATCTATGAACAGGGCAGGCACTAGTTAAAATAGCACTGTGATACAGTGGGCATCTATGAACAGGGCAGACACTAGGTAAAATGACGCTGTGATACCGTGGGCATCTATGAACAGGGCAGGCACTAGGTAAAATGACGCTGTGATACAGTGGGCATCTATGAACAGGGCAGGCACTAGGTAAAATGACGCTGTGATACCGAGGGCATCTATGAACAGGGCAGGCACTGGTTAAAATGACGCTGTGATACCGTGGGCATCTATGAACAGGGCAGGCACTAGGTAAAATGACGCTGTGATACCGTGGGCATCTATGAACAGAGCAGGCACTAGGTAAAATGACGCTGTGATACCGTGGGCATCTATGAACAGGGCAGGCACTAGGTAAAATAGCACTGTGATACGGTGGGCATCTATGAACAGGGCAGGCACTAGGTAAAATGACGCTGTGATACCGTGGGCATCTATGAACAGAGCAGGCACTAGGTAAAATGACGCTGTGATACCGTGGGCATCTATGAACAGGGCAGGCACTAGGTAAAATAGCACTGTGATACGGTGGGCATCTATGAACAGGGCAGGCACTAGGTTAAATAGCACTGTGATACAGTGGGCATCTATGAACAGGGCAGGCACTAGGTAAAATGACACTGTGAGAGTCCTGGTGACAAGCAGATGGTGAGGAGAGTCCAGGGAAGAACTGTGCAGTGCACACCCGGACACAGATGCGGTTCTGGGTCATGAAGTTGTAGCTAAATCTTCCTTCCTGTCTAGATCTTTTAAAAGAAACATTGCTTTCTGTATTAAAAGCTCTAGATGTATTTTTAATATTGGGTTCTCCTTCATATTTTAAATGAAGTCTTTCCTCTCCGAGAGGCAGACAGTGCTCACCGGTTGTCTCTGTGTCGCTCGAGTTCCTTCTACAGCAGAGGGCTGAGTGCTATGGGGTCCTGTCCTCCTGGCGGTGACACGGTCCTCTGGCTTCTCAGGGGTTGCTGAAGACGCTGCAGGAGGAGCAGCCTGGTGCCTCCGCTGTGCACTTGGTCTCTCTGCGGAGCCCACTTTCCTCCTTACGTCATCTTCAGAGCTGTCAGACTCGCCGCTGACGGGCTCGAGCCTCCTTGGCTGTGAAGGAAACAGCAGTGCTAGTTTACAAAACTCAAAGCTTGTGATTCTCTGATGTCGGGGAACTATACTTTCCATCTCTCATTTATAAACATCAGAATGAACATTTAGAAGACAGCATGATTAGAATGCTACCCAATTCTCTCTGCCTTTGTAAAACACACACTGAACATATTGTCGGAATGCTACAGAATTGGACTGGGTAAATAGAGATCTGAGAATTCTTTCATAACACTTCAGACACAACAATATCTTTCTTGGACTAGTCTGATAGGCCAGCAGGGAAAGGCTGATGGTCTGAGGTCAATCCCTTAGACCCGTAGGGAGGACATGAAGAATGGGCTCATACAAGTTGTCCTGTGACCTCCAAACATACAGTTTCATGTACTTGTCCACACACATACACATACACACACAAAAAAGGGGATATAATTCATTTTAAAATGATCATAAGCCGGGCGTGATGGCACACACCTTTAATCCCAGCACTAGGGAGGCAGAGGCAGGTGGATTGCTCTGAGTTTGAAGCCAGCCTGGTCTACAAAGTAAGTCTAGGACAGCCAAGGCTACACATAGAAACCTTGTCTCAAAAAACCAAAAAATAAAAATAAATAAAATAAAATAAAAGAAATTTAAAAGATATTT